>NC_140125.1:57415954-57851326 GCF_964035555.1 Netta rufina
GACCAGGACTGGGGACCAGGACTGGGGACCAGGACTGGGGACCAGGACTGGGGACCAGGACTGGGGACCAGGACTGGGGACCAGGACTGGGGACCAGGACTGGGGACCAGGACTGGGGACCAGGACTGGGGACCAGGACTGGGGACCTGGGGACCAGGACTGGGGACCAGGACTGGGGACCAGGACTGGGGACCAGGACTGGGGACCAGGACTGGGGACCAGGACTGGGGACCAGGACTGGGGACCAGGACTGGGGACCAGGACTGGGGACCAGGACTGGGGACCAGGACTGGGGACCAGGACTGGGGACCAGGACTGGGGACCAGGACTGGGGACCAGGACTGGGGACCAGGACTGGGGACCAGGACTGGGGACCAGGACTGGGGACCAGGACTGGGGACCAGGACTGGGGACCAGGACTGGGGACCAGGACTGGGGACCAGGACTGGGGACCAGGACTGGGGACCAGGACTGGGGACCAGGACTGGGGACCAGGACTGGGGACCAGGACTGGGGACCAGGACTGGGGACCAGGACTGGGGACCAGGACTGGGGACCAGGACTGGGGACCAGGACTGGGGACCAGGACTGGGGACCAGGACTGGGGACCAGGACTGGGGACCAGGACTGGGGACCAGGACTGGGGACCAGGACTGGGGACCAGGACTGGGGACCAGGACTGGGGACCAGGACTGGGGACCAGGACTGGGGACCAGGACTGGGGACCAGGACTGGGGACCAGGACTGGGGACCAGGACTGGGGACCAGGACTGGGGACCAGGACTGGGGACCAGGACTGGGGACCAGGACTGGGGACCAGGACTGGGGACCAGGACTGGGGACCAGGACTGGGGACCAGGACTGGGGACCAGGACTGGGGACCAGGACTGGGGACCAGGACTGGGGACCAGGACTGGGGACCAGGACTGGGGACCAGGACTGGGGACCAGGACTGGGGACCAGGACTGGGGACCAGGACTGGGGACCAGGACTGGGGACCAGGACTGGGGACCAGGACTGGGGACCAGGACTGGGGACCAGGACTGGGGACCAGGACTGGGGACCAGGACTGGGGACCAGGACTGGGGACCAGGACTGGGGACCAGGACTGGGGACCAGGACTGGGGACCAGGACTGGGGACCAGGACTGGGGACCAGGACTGGGGACCAGGACTGGGGACCAGGACTGGGGACCAGGACTGGGGACCAGGACTGGGGACCAGGACTGGGGACCAGGACTGGGGACCAGGACTGGGGACCAGGACTGGGGACCAGGACTGGGGACCAGGACTGGGGACCAGGACTGGGGACCAGGACTGGGGACCAGGACTGGGGACCAGGACTGGGGACCAGGACTGGGGACCAGGACTGGGGACCAGGACTGGGGACCAGGACTGGGGACCAGGACTGGGGACCAGGACTGGGGACCAGGACTGGGGACCAGGACTGGGGACCAGGACTGGGGACCAGGACTGGGGACCAGGACTGGGGACCAGGACTGGGGACCAGGACTGGGGACCAGGACTGGGGACCAGGACTGGGGACCAGGACTGGGGACCAGGACTGGGGACCAGGACTGGGGACCAGGACTGGGGACCAGGACTGGGGACCAGGACTGGGGACCAGGACTGGGGACCAGGACTGGGGACCAGGACTGGGGACCAGGACTGGGGACCAGGACTGGGGACCAGGACTGGGGACCAGGACTGGGGACCAGGACTGGGGACCAGGACTGGGGACCAGGACTGGGGACCAGGACTGGGGACCAGGACTGGGGACCAGGACTGGGGACCAGGACTGGGGACCAGGACTGGGGACCAGGACTGGGGACCAGGACTGGGGACCAGGACTGGGGACCAGGACTGGGGACCAGGACTGGGGACCAGGACTGGGGACCAGGACTGGGGACCAGGACTGGGGACCAGGACTGGGGACCAGGACTGGGGACCAGGACTGGGGACCAGGACTGGGGACCAGGACTGGGGACCAGGACTGGGGACCAGGACTGGGGACCAGGACTGGGGACCAGGACTGGGGACCAGGACTGGGGACCAGGACTGGGGACCAGGACTGGGGACCAGGACTGGGGACCAGGACTGGGGACCAGGACTGGGGACCAGGACTGGGGACCAGGACTGGGGACCAGGACTGGGGACCAGGACTGGGGACCAGGACTGGGGACCAGGACTGGGGACCAGGACTGGGGACCAGGACTGGGGACCAGGACTGGGGACCAGGACTGGGGACCAGGACTGGGGACCAGGACTGGGGACCAGGACTGGGGACCAGGACTGGGGACCAGGACTGGGGACCAGGACTGGGGACCAGGACTGGGGACCAGGACTGGGGACCAGGACTGGGGACCAGGACTGGGGACCAGGACTGGGGACCAGGACTGGGGACCAGGACTGGGGACCAGGACTGGGGACCAGGACTGGGGACCAGGACTGGGGACCAGGACTGGGGACCAGGACTGGGGACCAGGACTGGGGACCAGGACTGGGGACCAGGACTGGGGACCAGGACTGGGGACCAGGACTGGGGACCAGGACTGGGGACCAGGACTGGGGACCAGGACTGGGGACCAGGACTGGGGACCAGGACTGGGGACCAGGACTGGGGACCAGGACTGGGGACCAGGACTGGGGACCAGGACTGGGGACCAGGACTGGGGACCAGGACTGGGGACCAGGACTGGGGACCAGGACTGGGGACCAGGACTGGGGACCAGGACTGGGGACCAGGACTGGGGACCAGGACTGGGGACCAGGACTGGGGACCAGGACTGGGGACCAGGACTGGGGACCAGGACTGGGGACCAGGACTGGGGACCAGGACTGGGGACCAGGACTGGGGACCAGGACTGGGGACCAGGACTGGGGACCAGGACTGGGGACCAGGACTGGGGACCAGGACTGGGGACCAGGACTGGGGACCAGGACTGGGGACCAGGACTGGGGACCAGGACTGGGGACCAGGACTGGGGACCAGGACTGGGGACCAGGACTGGGGACCAGGACTGGGGACCAGGACTGGGGACCAGGACTGGGGACCAGGACTGGGGACCAGGACTGGGGACCAGGACTGGGGACCAGGACTGGGGACCAGGACTGGGGACCAGGACTGGGGACCAGGACTGGGGACCAGGACTGGGGACCAGGACTGGGGACCAGGACTGGGGACCAGGACTGGGGACCAGGACTGGGGACCAGGACTGGGGACCAGGACTGGGGACCAGGACTGGGGACCAGGACTGGGGACCAGGACTGGGGACCAGGACTGGGGACCAGGACTGGGGACCAGGACTGGGGACCAGGACTGGGGACCAGGACTGGGGACCAGGACTGGGGACCAGGACTGGGGACCAGGACTGGGGACCAGGACTGGGGACCAGGACTGGGGACCAGGACTGGGGACCAGGACTGGGGACCAGGACTGGGGACCAGGACTGGGGACCAGGACTGGGGACCAGGACTGGGGACCAGGACTGGGGACCAGGACTGGGGACCAGGACTGGGGACCAGGACTGGGGACCAGGACTGGGGACCAGGACTGGGGACCAGGACTGGGGACCAGGACTGGGGACCAGGACTGGGGACCAGGACTGGGGACCAGGACTGGGGACCAGGACTGGGGACCAGGACTGGGGACCAGGACTGGGGACCAGGACTGGGGACCAGGACTGGGGACCAGGACTGGGGACCAGGACTGGGGACCAGGACTGGGGACCAGGACTGGGGACCAGGACTGGGGACCAGGACTGGGGACCAGGACTGGGGACCAGGACTGGGGACCAGGACTGGGGACCAGGACTGGGGACCAGGACTGGGGACCAGGACTGGGGACCAGGACTGGGGACCAGGACTGGGGACCAGGACTGGGGACCAGGACTGGGGACCAGGACTGGGGACCAGGACTGGGGACCAGGACTGGGGACCAGGACTGGGGACCAGGACTGGGGACCAGGACTGGGGACCAGGACTGGGGACCAGGACTGGGGACCAGGACTGGGGACCAGGACTGGGGACCAGGACTGGGGACCAGGACTGGGGACCAGGACTGGGGACCAGGACTGGGGACCAGGACTGGGGACCAGGACTGGGGACCAGGACTGGGGACCAGGACTGGGGACCAGGACTGGGGACCAGGACTGGGGACCAGGACTGGGGACCAGGACTGGGGACCAGGACTGGGGACCAGGACTGGGGACCAGGACTGGGGACCAGGACTGGGGACCAGGACTGGGGACCAGGACTGGGGACCAGGACTGGGGACCAGGACTGGGGACCAGGACTGGGGACCAGGACTGGGGACCAGGACTGGGGACCAGGACTGGGGACCAGGACTGGGGACCAGGACTGGGGACCAGGACTGGGGACCAGGACTGGGGACCAGGACTGGGGACCAGGACTGGGGACCAGGACTGGGGACCAGGACTGGGGACCAGGACTGGGGACCAGGACTGGGGACCAGGACTGGGGACCAGGACTGGGGACCAGGACTGGGGACCAGGACTGGGGACCAGGACTGGGGACCAGGACTGGGGACCAGGACTGGGGACCAGGACTGGGGACCAGGACTGGGGACCAGGACTGGGGACCAGGACTGGGGACCAGGACTGGGGACCAGGACTGGGGACCAGGACTGGGGACCAGGACTGGGGACCAGGACTGGGGACCAGGACTGGGGACCAGGACTGGGGACCAGGACTGGGGACCAGGACTGGGGACCAGGACTGGGGACCAGGACTGGGGACCAGGACTGGGGACCAGGACTGGGGACCAGGACTGGGGACCAGGACTGGGGACCAGGACTGGGGACCAGGACTGGGGACCAGGACTGGGGACCAGGACTGGGGACCAGGACTGGGGACCAGGACTGGGGACCAGGACTGGGGACCAGGACTGGGGACCAGGACTGGGGACCAGGACTGGGGACCAGGACTGGGGACCAGGACTGGGGACCAGGACTGGGGACCAGGACTGGGGACCAGGACTGGGGACCAGGACTGGGGACCAGGACTGGGGACCAGGACTGGGGACCAGGACTGGGGACCAGGACTGGGGACCAGGACTGGGGACCAGGACTGGGGACCAGGACTGGGGACCAGGACTGGGGACCAGGACTGGGGACCAGGACTGGGGACCAGGACTGGGGACCAGGACTGGGGACCAGGACTGGGGACCAGGACTGGGGACCAGGACTGGGGACCAGGACTGGGGACCAGGACTGGGGACCAGGACTGGGGACCAGGACTGGGGACCAGGACTGGGGACCAGGACTGGGGACCAGGACTGGGGACCAGGACTGGGGACCAGGACTGGGGACCAGGACTGGGGACCAGGACTGGGGACCAGGACTGGGGACCAGGACTGGGGACCAGGACTGGGGACCAGGACTGGGGACCAGGACTGGGGACCAGGACTGGGGACCAGGACTGGGGACCAGGACTGGGGACCAGGACTGGGGACCAGGACTGGGGACCAGGACTGGGGACCAGGACTGGGGACCAGGACTGGGGACCAGGACTGGGGACCAGGACTGGGGACCAGGACTGGGGACCAGGACTGGGGACCAGGACTGGGGACCAGGACTGGGGACCAGGACTGGGGACCAGGACTGGGGACCAGGACTGGGGACCAGGACTGGGGACCAGGACTGGGGACCAGGACTGGGGACCAGGACTGGGGACCAGGACTGGGGACCAGGACTGGGGACCAGGACTGGGGACCAGGACTGGGGACCAGGACTGGGGACCAGGACTGGGGACCAGGACTGGGGACCAGGACTGGGGACCAGGACTGGGGACCAGGACTGGGGACCAGGACTGGGGACCAGGACTGGGGACCAGGACTGGGGACCAGGACTGGGGACCAGGACTGGGGACCAGGACTGGGGACCAGGACTGGGGACCAGGACTGGGGACCAGGACTGGGGACCAGGACTGGGGACCAGGACTGGGGACCAGGACTGGGGACCAGGACTGGGGACCAGGACTGGGGACCAGGACTGGGGACCAGGACTGGGGACCAGGACTGGGGACCAGGACTGGGGACCAGGACTGGGGACCAGGACTGGGGACCAGGACTGGGGACCAGGACTGGGGACCAGGACTGGGGACCAGGACTGGGGACCAGGACTGGGGACCAGGACTGGGGACCAGGACTGGGGACCAGGACTGGGGACCAGGACTGGGGACCAGGACTGGGGACCAGGACTGGGGACCAGGACTGGGGACCAGGACTGGGGACCAGGACTGGGGACCAGGACTGGGGACCAGGACTGGGGACCAGGACTGGGGACCAGGACTGGGGACCAGGACTGGGGACCAGGACTGGGGACCAGGACTGGGGACCAGGACTGGGGACCAGGACTGGGGACCAGGACTGGGGACCAGGACTGGGGACCAGGACTGGGGACCAGGACTGGGGACCAGGACTGGGGACCAGGACTGGGGACCAGGACTGGGGACCAGGACTGGGGACCAGGACTGGGGACCAGGACTGGGGACCAGGACTGGGGACCAGGACTGGGGACCAGGACTGGGGACCAGGACTGGGGACCAGGACTGGGGACCAGGACTGGGGACCAGGACTGGGGACCAGGACTGGGGACCAGGACTGGGGACCAGGACTGGGGACCAGGACTGGGGACCAGGACTGGGGACCAGGACTGGGGACCAGGACTGGGGACCAGGACTGGGGACCAGGACTGGGGACCAGGACTGGGGACCAGGACTGGGGACCAGGACTGGGGACCAGGACTGGGGACCAGGACTGGGGACCAGGACTGGGGACCAGGACTGGGGACCAGGACTGGGGACCAGGACTGGGGACCAGGACTGGGGACCAGGACTGGGGACCAGGACTGGGGACCAGGACTGGGGACCAGGACTGGGGACCAGGACTGGGGACCAGGACTGGGGACCAGGACTGGGGACCAGGACTGGGGACCAGGACTGGGGACCAGGACTGGGGACCAGGACTGGGGACCAGGACTGGGGACCAGGACTGGGGACCAGGACTGGGGACCAGGACTGGGGACCAGGACTGGGGACCAGGACTGGGGACCAGGACTGGGGACCAGGACTGGGGACCAGGACTGGGGACCAGGACTGGGGACCAGGACTGGGGACCAGGACTGGGGACCAGGACTGGGGACCAGGACTGGGGACCAGGACTGGGGACCAGGACTGGGGACCAGGACTGGGGACCAGGACTGGGGACCAGGACTGGGGACCAGGACTGGGGACCAGGACTGGGGACCAGGACTGGGGACCAGGACTGGGGACCAGGACTGGGGACCAGGACTGGGGACCAGGACTGGGGACCAGGACTGGGGACCAGGACTGGGGACCAGGACTGGGGACCAGGACTGGGGACCAGGACTGGGGACCAGGACTGGGGACCAGGACTGGGGACCAGGACTGGGGACCAGGACTGGGGACCAGGACTGGGGACCAGGACTGGGGACCAGGACTGGGGACCAGGACTGGGGACCAGGACTGGGGACCAGGACTGGGGACCAGGACTGGGGACCAGGACTGGGGACCAGGACTGGGGACCAGGACTGGGGACCAGGACTGGGGACCAGGACTGGGGACCAGGACTGGGGACCAGGACTGGGGACCAGGACTGGGGACCAGGACTGGGGACCAGGACTGGGGACCAGGACTGGGGACCAGGACTGGGGACCAGGACTGGGGACCAGGACTGGGGACCAGGACTGGGGACCAGGACTGGGGACCAGGACTGGGGACCAGGACTGGGGACCAGGACTGGGGACCAGGACTGGGGACCAGGACTGGGGACCAGGACTGGGGACCAGGACTGGGGACCAGGACTGGGGACCAGGACTGGGGACCAGGACTGGGGACCAGGACTGGGGACCAGGACTGGGGACCAGGACTGGGGACCAGGACTGGGGACCAGGACTGGGGACCAGGACTGGGGACCAGGACTGGGGACCAGGACTGGGGACCAGGACTGGGGACCAGGACTGGGGACCAGGACTGGGGACCAGGACTGGGGACCAGGACTGGGGACCAGGACTGGGGACCAGGACTGGGGACCAGGACTGGGGACCAGGACTGGGGACCAGGACTGGGGACCAGGACTGGGGACCAGGACTGGGGACCAGGACTGGGGACCAGGACTGGGGACCAGGACTGGGGACCAGGACTGGGGACCAGGACTGGGGACCAGGACTGGGGACCAGGACTGGGGACCAGGACTGGGGACCAGGACTGGGGACCAGGACTGGGGACCAGGACTGGGGACCAGGACTGGGGACCAGGACTGGGGACCAGGACTGGGGACCAGGACTGGGGACCAGGACTGGGGACCAGGACTGGGGACCAGGACTGGGGACCAGGACTGGGGACCAGGACTGGGGACCAGGACTGGGGACCAGGACTGGGGACCAGGACTGGGGACCAGGACTGGGGACCAGGACTGGGGACCAGGACTGGGGACCAGGACTGGGGACCAGGACTGGGGACCAGGACTGGGGACCAGGACTGGGGACCAGGACTGGGGACCAGGACTGGGGACCAGGACTGGGGACCAGGACTGGGGACCAGGACTGGGGACCAGGACTGGGGACCAGGACTGGGGACCAGGACTGGGGACCAGGACTGGGGACCAGGACTGGGGACCAGGACTGGGGACCAGGACTGGGGACCAGGACTGGGGACCAGGACTGGGGACCAGGACTGGGGACCAGGACTGGGGACCAGGACTGGGGACCAGGACTGGGGACCAGGACTGGGGACCAGGACTGGGGACCAGGACTGGGGACCAGGACTGGGGACCAGGACTGGGGACCAGGACTGGGGACCAGGACTGGGGACCAGGACTGGGGACCAGGACTGGGGACCAGGACTGGGGACCAGGACTGGGGACCAGGACTGGGGACCAGGACTGGGGACCAGGACTGGGGACCAGGACTGGGGACCAGGACTGGGGACCAGGACTGGGGACCAGGACTGGGGACCAGGACTGGGGACCAGGACTGGGGACCAGGACTGGGGACCAGGACTGGGGACCAGGACTGGGGACCAGGACTGGGGACCAGGACTGGGGACCAGGACTGGGGACCAGGACTGGGGACCAGGACTGGGGACCAGGACTGGGGACCAGGACTGGGGACCAGGACTGGGGACCAGGACTGGGGACCAGGACTGGGGACCAGGACTGGGGACCAGGACTGGGGACCAGGACTGGGGACCAGGACTGGGGACCAGGACTGGGGACCAGGACTGGGGACCAGGACTGGGGACCAGGACTGGGGACCAGGACTGGGGACCAGGACTGGGGACCAGGACTGGGGACCAGGACTGGGGACCAGGACTGGGGACCAGGACTGGGGACCAGGACTGGGGACCAGGACTGGGGACCAGGACTGGGGACCAGGACTGGGGACCAGGACTGGGGACCAGGACTGGGGACCAGGACTGGGGACCAGGACTGGGGACCAGGACTGGGGACCAGGACTGGGGACCAGGACTGGGGACCAGGACTGGGGACCAGGACTGGGGACCAGGACTGGGGACCAGGACTGGGGACCAGGACTGGGGACCAGGACTGGGGACCAGGACTGGGGACCAGGACTGGGGACCAGGACTGGGGACCAGGACTGGGGACCAGGACTGGGGACCAGGACTGGGGACCAGGACTGGGGACCAGGACTGGGGACCAGGACTGGGGACCAGGACTGGGGACCAGGACTGGGGACCAGGACTGGGGACCAGGACTGGGGACCAGGACTGGGGACCAGGACTGGGGACCAGGACTGGGGACCAGGACTGGGGACCAGGACTGGGGACCAGGACTGGGGACCAGGACTGGGGACCAGGACTGGGGACCAGGACTGGGGACCAGGACTGGGGACCAGGACTGGGGACCAGGACTGGGGACCAGGACTGGGGACCAGGACTGGGGACCAGGACTGGGGACCAGGACTGGGGACCAGGACTGGGGACCAGGACTGGGGACCAGGACTGGGGACCAGGACTGGGGACCAGGACTGGGGACCAGGACTGGGGACCAGGACTGGGGACCAGGACTGGGGACCAGGACTGGGGACCAGGACTGGGGACCAGGACTGGGGACCAGGACTGGGGACCAGGACTGGGGACCAGGACTGGGGACCAGGACTGGGGACCAGGACTGGGGACCAGGACTGGGGACCAGGACTGGGGACCAGGACTGGGGACCAGGACTGGGGACCAGGACTGGGGACCAGGACTGGGGACCAGGACTGGGGACCAGGACTGGGGACCAGGACTGGGGACCAGGACTGGGGACCAGGACTGGGGACCAGGACTGGGGACCAGGACTGGGGACCAGGACTGGGGACCAGGACTGGGGACCAGGACTGGGGACCAGGACTGGGGACCAGGACTGGGGACCAGGACTGGGGACCAGGACTGGGGACCAGGACTGGGGACCAGGACTGGGGACCAGGACTGGGGACCAGGACTGGGGACCAGGACTGGGGACCAGGACTGGGGACCAGGACTGGGGACCAGGACTGGGGACCAGGACTGGGGACCAGGACTGGGGACCAGGACTGGGGACCAGGACTGGGGACCAGGACTGGGGACCAGGACTGGGGACCAGGACTGGGGACCAGGACTGGGGACCAGGACTGGGGACCAGGACTGGGGACCAGGACTGGGGACCAGGACTGGGGACCAGGACTGGGGACCAGGACTGGGGACCAGGACTGGGGACCAGGACTGGGGACCAGGACTGGGGACCAGGACTGGGGACCAGGACTGGGGACCAGGACTGGGGACCAGGACTGGGGACCAGGACTGGGGACCAGGACTGGGGACCAGGACTGGGGACCAGGACTGGGGACCAGGACTGGGGACCAGGACTGGGGACCAGGACTGGGGACCAGGACTGGGGACCAGGACTGGGGACCAGGACTGGGGACCAGGACTGGGGACCAGGACTGGGGACCAGGACTGGGGACCAGGACTGGGGACCAGGACTGGGGACCAGGACTGGGGACCAGGACTGGGGACCAGGACTGGGGACCAGGACTGGGGACCAGGACTGGGGACCAGGACTGGGGACCAGGACTGGGGACCAGGACTGGGGACCAGGACTGGGGACCAGGACTGGGGACCAGGACTGGGGACCAGGACTGGGGACCAGGACTGGGGACCAGGACTGGGGACCAGGACTGGGGACCAGGACTGGGGACCAGGACTGGGGACCAGGACTGGGGACCAGGACTGGGGACCAGGACTGGGGACCAGGACTGGGGACCAGGACTGGGGACCAGGACTGGGGACCAGGACTGGGGACCAGGACTGGGGACCAGGACTGGGGACCAGGACTGGGGACCAGGACTGGGGACCAGGACTGGGGACCAGGACTGGGGACCAGGACTGGGGACCAGGACTGGGGACCAGGACTGGGGACCAGGACTGGGGACCAGGACTGGGGACCAGGACTGGGGACCAGGACTGGGGACCAGGACTGGGGACCAGGACTGGGGACCAGGACTGGGGACCAGGACTGGGGACCAGGACTGGGGACCAGGACTGGGGACCAGGACTGGGGACCAGGACTGGGGACCAGGACTGGGGACCAGGACTGGGGACCAGGACTGGGGACCAGGACTGGGGACCAGGACTGGGGACCAGGACTGGGGACCAGGACTGGGGACCAGGACTGGGGACCAGGACTGGGGACCAGGACTGGGGACCAGGACTGGGGACCAGGACTGGGGACCAGGACTGGGGACCAGGACTGGGGACCAGGACTGGGGACCAGGACTGGGGACCAGGACTGGGGACCAGGACTGGGGACCAGGACTGGGGACCAGGACTGGGGACCAGGACTGGGGACCAGGACTGGGGACCAGGACTGGGGACCAGGACTGGGGACCAGGACTGGGGACCAGGACTGGGGACCAGGACTGGGGACCAGGACTGGGGACCAGGACTGGGGACCAGGACTGGGGACCAGGACTGGGGACCAGGACTGGGGACCAGGACTGGGGACCAGGACTGGGGACCAGGACTGGGGACCAGGACTGGGGACCAGGACTGGGGACCAGGACTGGGGACCAGGACTGGGGACCAGGACTGGGGACCAGGACTGGGGACCAGGACTGGGGACCAGGACTGGGGACCAGGACTGGGGACCAGGACTGGGGACCAGGACTGGGGACCAGGACTGGGGACCAGGACTGGGGACCAGGACTGGGGACCAGGACTGGGGACCAGGACTGGGGACCAGGACTGGGGACCAGGACTGGGGACCAGGACTGGGGACCAGGACTGGGGACCAGGACTGGGGACCAGGACTGGGGACCAGGACTGGGGACCAGGACTGGGGACCAGGACTGGGGACCAGGACTGGGGACCAGGACTGGGGACCAGGACTGGGGACCAGGACTGGGGACCAGGACTGGGGACCAGGACTGGGGACCAGGACTGGGGACCAGGACTGGGGACCAGGACTGGGGACCAGGACTGGGGACCAGGACTGGGGACCAGGACTGGGGACCAGGACTGGGGACCAGGACTGGGGACCAGGACTGGGGACCAGGACTGGGGACCAGGACTGGGGACCAGGACTGGGGACCAGGACTGGGGACCAGGACTGGGGACCAGGACTGGGGACCAGGACTGGGGACCAGGACTGGGGACCAGGACTGGGGACCAGGACTGGGGACCAGGACTGGGGACCAGGACTGGGGACCAGGACTGGGGACCAGGACTGGGGACCAGGACTGGGGACCAGGACTGGGGACCAGGACTGGGGACCAGGACTGGGGACCAGGACTGGGGACCAGGACTGGGGACCAGGACTGGGGACCAGGACTGGGGACCAGGACTGGGGACCAGGACTGGGGACCAGGACTGGGGACCAGGACTGGGGACCAGGACTGGGGACCAGGACTGGGGACCAGGACTGGGGACCAGGACTGGGGACCAGGACTGGGGACCAGGACTGGGGACCAGGACTGGGGACCAGGACTGGGGACCAGGACTGGGGACCAGGACTGGGGACCAGGACTGGGGACCAGGACTGGGGACCAGGACTGGGGACCAGGACTGGGGACCAGGACTGGGGACCAGGACTGGGGACCAGGACTGGGGACCAGGACTGGGGACCAGGACTGGGGACCAGGACTGGGGACCAGGACTGGGGACCAGGACTGGGGACCAGGACTGGGGACCAGGACTGGGGACCAGGACTGGGGACCAGGACTGGGGACCAGGACTGGGGACCAGGACTGGGGACCAGGACTGGGGACCAGGACTGGGGACCAGGACTGGGGACCAGGACTGGGGACCAGGACTGGGGACCAGGACTGGGGACCAGGACTGGGGACCAGGACTGGGGACCAGGACTGGGGACCAGGACTGGGGACCAGGACTGGGGACCAGGACTGGGGACCAGGACTGGGGACCAGGACTGGGGACCAGGACTGGGGACCAGGACTGGGGACCAGGACTGGGGACCAGGACTGGGGACCAGGACTGGGGACCAGGACTGGGGACCAGGACTGGGGACCAGGACTGGGGACCAGGACTGGGGACCAGGACTGGGGACCAGGACTGGGGACCAGGACTGGGGACCAGGACTGGGGACCAGGACTGGGGACCAGGACTGGGGACCAGGACTGGGGACCAGGACTGGGGACCAGGACTGGGGACCAGGACTGGGGACCAGGACTGGGGACCAGGACTGGGGACCAGGACTGGGGACCAGGACTGGGGACCAGGACTGGGGACCAGGACTGGGGACCAGGACTGGGGACCAGGACTGGGGACCAGGACTGGGGACCAGGACTGGGGACCAGGACTGGGGACCAGGACTGGGGACCAGGACTGGGGACCAGGACTGGGGACCAGGACTGGGGACCAGGACTGGGGACCAGGACTGGGGACCAGGACTGGGGACCAGGACTGGGGACCAGGACTGGGGACCAGGACTGGGGACCAGGACTGGGGACCAGGACTGGGGACCAGGACTGGGGACCAGGACTGGGGACCAGGACTGGGGACCAGGACTGGGGACCAGGACTGGGGACCAGGACTGGGGACCAGGACTGGGGACCAGGACTGGGGACCAGGACTGGGGACCAGGACTGGGGACCAGGACTGGGGACCAGGACTGGGGACCAGGACTGGGGACCAGGACTGGGGACCAGGACTGGGGACCAGGACTGGGGACCAGGACTGGGGACCAGGACTGGGGACCAGGACTGGGGACCAGGACTGGGGACCAGGACTGGGGACCAGGACTGGGGACCAGGACTGGGGACCAGGACTGGGGACCAGGACTGGGGACCAGGACTGGGGACCAGGACTGGGGACCAGGACTGGGGACCAGGACTGGGGACCAGGACTGGGGACCAGGACTGGGGACCAGGACTGGGGACCAGGACTGGGGACCAGGACTGGGGACCAGGACTGGGGACCAGGACTGGGGACCAGGACTGGGGACCAGGACTGGGGACCAGGACTGGGGACCAGGACTGGGGACCAGGACTGGGGACCAGGACTGGGGACCAGGACTGGGGACCAGGACTGGGGACCAGGACTGGGGACCAGGACTGGGGACCAGGACTGGGGACCAGGACTGGGGACCAGGACTGGGGACCAGGACTGGGGACCAGGACTGGGGACCAGGACTGGGGACCAGGACTGGGGACCAGGACTGGGGACCAGGACTGGGGACCAGGACTGGGGACCAGGACTGGGGACCAGGACTGGGGACCAGGACTGGGGACCAGGACTGGGGACCAGGACTGGGGACCAGGACTGGGGACCAGGACTGGGGACCAGGACTGGGGACCAGGACTGGGGACCAGGACTGGGGACCAGGACTGGGGACCAGGACTGGGGACCAGGACTGGGGACCAGGACTGGGGACCAGGACTGGGGACCAGGACTGGGGACCAGGACTGGGGACCAGGACTGGGGACCAGGACTGGGGACCAGGACTGGGGACCAGGACTGGGGACCAGGACTGGGGACCAGGACTGGGGACCAGGACTGGGGACCAGGACTGGGGACCAGGACTGGGGACCAGGACTGGGGACCAGGACTGGGGACCAGGACTGGGGACCAGGACTGGGGACCAGGACTGGGGACCAGGACTGGGGACCAGGACTGGGGACCAGGACTGGGGACCAGGACTGGGGACCAGGACTGGGGACCAGGACTGGGGACCAGGACTGGGGACCAGGACTGGGGACCAGGACTGGGGACCAGGACTGGGGACCAGGACTGGGGACCAGGACTGGGGACCAGGACTGGGGACCAGGACTGGGGACCAGGACTGGGGACCAGGACTGGGGACCAGGACTGGGGACCAGGACTGGGGACCAGGACTGGGGACCAGGACTGGGGACCAGGACTGGGGACCAGGACTGGGGACCAGGACTGGGGACCAGGACTGGGGACCAGGACTGGGGACCAGGACTGGGGACCAGGACTGGGGACCAGGACTGGGGACCAGGACTGGGGACCAGGACTGGGGACCAGGACTGGGGACCAGGACTGGGGACCAGGACTGGGGACCAGGACTGGGGACCAGGACTGGGGACCAGGACTGGGGACCAGGACTGGGGACCAGGACTGGGGACCAGGACTGGGGACCAGGACTGGGGACCA
Source organism: Netta rufina (assembly GCF_964035555.1). Taxonomy (NCBI): domain Eukaryota; kingdom Metazoa; phylum Chordata; class Aves; order Anseriformes; family Anatidae; genus Netta; species Netta rufina. Next base: position 57,431,607 of record NC_140125.1, read on the forward strand.
GGACTGGGGACCAGGACTGGGGACCAGGACTGGGGACCAGGACTGGGGACCAGGACTGGGGACCAGGACTGGGGACCAGGACTGGGGACCAGGACTGGGGACCAGGACTGGGGACCAGGACTGGGGACCAGGACTGGGGACCAGGACTGGGGACCAGGACTGGGGACCAGGACTGGGGACCAGGACTGGGGACCAGGACTGGGGACCAGGACTGGGGACCAGGACTGGGGACCAGGACTGGGGACCAGGACTGGGGACCAGGACTGGGGACCAGGACTGGGGACCAGGACTGGGGACCAGGACTGGGGACCAGGACTGGGGACCAGGACTGGGGACCAGGACTGGGGACCAGGACTGGGGACCAGGACTGGGGACCAGGACTGGGGACCAGGACTGGGGACCAGGACTGGGGACCAGGACTGGGGACCAGGACTGGGGACCAGGACTGGGGACCAGGACTGGGGACCAGGACTGGGGACCAGGACTGGGGACCAGGACTGGGGACCAGGACTGGGGACCAGGACTGGGGACCAGGACTGGGGACCAGGACTGGGGACCAGGACTGGGGACCAGGACTGGGGACCAGGACTGGGGACCAGGACTGGGGACCAGGACTGGGGACCAGGACTGGGGACCAGGACTGGGGACCAGGACTGGGGACCAGGACTGGGGACCAGGACTGGGGACCAGGACTGGGGACCAGGACTGGGGACCAGGACTGGGGACCAGGACTGGGGACCAGGACTGGGGACCAGGACTGGGGACCAGGACTGGGGACCAGGACTGGGGACCAGGACTGGGGACCAGGACTGGGGACCAGGACTGGGGACCAGGACTGGGGACCAGGACTGGGGACCAGGACTGGGGACCAGGACTGGGGACCAGGACTGGGGACCAGGACTGGGGACCAGGACTGGGGACCAGGACTGGGGACCAGGACTGGGGACCAGGACTGGGGACCAGGACTGGGGACCAGGACTGGGGACCAGGACTGGGGACCAGGACTGGGGACCAGGACTGGGGACCAGGACTGGGGACCAGGACTGGGGACCAGGACTGGGGACCAGGACTGGGGACCAGGACTGGGGACCAGGACTGGGGACCAGGACTGGGGACCAGGACTGGGGACCAGGACTGGGGACCAGGACTGGGGACCAGGACTGGGGACCAGGACTGGGGACCAGGACTGGGGACCAGGACTGGGGACCAGGACTGGGGACCAGGACTGGGGACCAGGACTGGGGACCAGGACTGGGGACCAGGACTGGGGACCAGGACTGGGGACCAGGACTGGGGACCAGGACTGGGGACCAGGACTGGGGACCAGGACTGGGGACCAGGACTGGGGACCAGGACTGGGGACCAGGACTGGGGACCAGGACTGGGGACCAGGACTGGGGACCAGGACTGGGGACCAGGACTGGGGACCAGGACTGGGGACCAGGACTGGGGACCAGGACTGGGGACCAGGACTGGGGACCAGGACTGGGGACCAGGACTGGGGACCAGGACTGGGGACCAGGACTGGGGACCAGGACTGGGGACCAGGACTGGGGACCAGGACTGGGGACCAGGACTGGGGACCAGGACTGGGGACCAGGACTGGGGACCAGGACTGGGGACCAGGACTGGGGACCAGGACTGGGGACCAGGACTGGGGACCAGGACTGGGGACCAGGACTGGGGACCAGGACTGGGGACCAGGACTGGGGACCAGGACTGGGGACCAGGACTGGGGACCAGGACTGGGGACCAGGACTGGGGACCAGGACTGGGGACCAGGACTGGGGACCAGGACTGGGGACCAGGACTGGGGACCAGGACTGGGGACCAGGACTGGGGACCAGGACTGGGGACCAGGACTGGGGACCAGGAACACTCACCTGCCATCTTCTGAATTTGACCAGCTGCCCAACAATTTCACAGGGAAGTAACACCACCAGTTTTTTCCTGTTCTGATTTTTCACCACCGTGGTAATATCTTATAGCATCTTCAGAACAATTTCACAGAGATGGTAGACAACACAAAGAAAAAACAGTCTACTTCGGAACACCAAGTCAATTTCACCAGGACAGTGGATGGAAAAGCACCCTCAGTAACCTGAACCTCAAACTCCCCTGGAGTGGCAATTCTTCCCATGACTCCTCATGCTTCCTATATAGCAAAGGTCAAATGATCCCCACCTGGCAGATTTCACTTCACATGTGTGGAGTCATGAGACCTTGTGGAATAGGCTCATCAACCTCGTTTCAATGTTTAAGGTTCAATTGCTCCTTATTGCTAACAGAAAGAACCTGACAAGGAGCTTAGTGATTAGAGTTGACCTAATGAATTAAATACAAAAGGCATGTAAGGGTCATATTTCTGCTAGTCATTCTGTGAGGAAAAGTAGTACAGAGCCTGTTAAAATAAGAAAAATAAATATAAATAAAAGAAATAAATAAAAGAAAAAAGGAAATGACCTAAAAGGCAAAATTGGTGTCATAGATTTTCATCTGTCTAGTCACAACAGATAAAGAATATAGCAATCAGAAAGACTTTACTTGACATTAATGTTGTTTAAATTTGCTTTTCTGAGATCGCTTCTTTATGCAGGACTTTTCAAAACCTAGCGCCATGACCTCCGACTGCAGTATTTACTTTGGCTGCATATAAACTATCACGTATAAATGCCAGGATCCGGATCCTCACTCCCTATTCAGGTCAAGGACCGGGCTGAAAGTTTTGGCTTTAATTTGGTTACATGACTACATTGCTGTCGTCGTGGTTTCCCCCAGCCGGCAGCTAAGCACCACACAGCCGTTCGCACAGCCATTCGTTCGCTCAAGGCTTGTTGGAGCTGTGCCGGGGGAACAATGAGGGCCCCTGCCTCCCAGCCTAAGACTCTCCCAGCCTCACAACAGTGCCGTCCATCCAGCTGCTCTATGTTGGCCAAGAATTACCCATGTTTTACCAACTCCACAGGTGCTGAGACCATGGTGGGGAATAGGTTGGGGGTAGCTTATCTGTCTTGTAGAGCGTTGACACATTTTCCAGCTGAGGTGTCAAGGGGAGAGAGGCCAGGAGTGTGCCATGGTCTGGTCCCATCGCTGTCTGTTTCTAGCTTTAAGAAGAGAAGGAACAACAGAGCAGCATCCCCCTGTGACCACGGGCAGCCCCTGCCTCTGTGCCCAAGAGTCTCTAGTGACTCACCAAGGCTGTCCGTGCCCCATCATCCTGATGCAACGGTTGACTCCCGTCCTGGCCCGATTCTGTCACCTTCCTGCTTGCTGTTGGAGCCTGGTGGGTGTGGGTTGGGGCGATCTTACCTGTCCTGTAGGGCATGGAGAATTGTCTGGCCCAGTGCTGGCAAGGAGCGGCCAGGAGCATGCCATGGTTTAGTTGGGTCCGTGTGCTGTAGGGCGCTGAGAGCCATTTGAGTGAGGGCCTGAAGAGAGAGGAGAGAGGAGCTGAGTTCCTCTGGTGGAGTTTGTGTCCAGAGCTGAGGCTGAAGCAGGAGCAGGCAGCTGAGCAGCCTCCCCGTCAGCACGGGCAGCCATGGCAGGGCTGCGTGGCCGCTGGGGCCAGCGTTCTGGGGCCAAGGCTGTCCCCACCCCTTTGTGACATGGGGCACCCCCTGCCTGCTGTGACATGGGCGCTGCATCCCCATCCCCACCCGCGGGGGGTGGCAGCAGGTGATGCGGAGCCCAGGCCCAGGCCGGGCGGTGGAAAAGGTGCCCAGGTGTTTGGGCAGGGCTGCGGGGCCGTGCCAGGCAGCTGTGCGAGCGTGCTGGGGTCTGGCTGGGGCTGTGCTGCCTGCCCTCTGAGGAACCTGCTTTGGCAGGGGGGGTGGACCCGATGATCTTTCCAGGTCCCTTCCAACCCCTACAGTTCTGGGATTCATTCTGTGATCCCCACAAGCAGGGCAGGGAGGCACTTTGCACCTAGAAAGAAAATGTGTGGAGCCCTTTAGGAGAGCTGGGAGCAATTTGTAAAGAGGGCAAATGTTAATCTTACTCTTTGTATTGGGAATGTTGTGCTCTCAAGAGCTGCTTTCATTCTGCACCTGTACAGCAAGAACCCAACAGGTTGGGGCCCCAGCCTGGGCCAGGTTGCCTCAGTATCCCTGGTGAAGAGCAATCAGAAGATCATCTCTCTTTCAAGTGAAAAGGCCATAAAATATTCCTGCTGAGCAATTCTTACTGTCACAAAGACTTACAGTTTATGTGTTTTTTTTTAACCCTGTTTCGTGGTTTAACCCGGCCGGCAGCTAAACAGCACACAGCCGTTCGCTCACCCTCCCCCCTCCCTCTCTGGGATGGGCGAGAGAAACAGGAAAGTGAAGCCCGTGAGTTGAGATGAAGACAGTTTATTAAGACAGGAAGATAATAATCACAATAATAATAATAACAACAACAATGACGATAATAGTACTACTACTACTACTAATGTGTACAAACAAGTGATGCACAGTGCAATTGCTCACCACCCGCTGACCGATGCCCAGCCTAACCCTGAACAGTCCCAGCCCCCCTCCCCGGCCTAGCCACCCCTAAATATTGTTTAGCATGATGTCAGATGGTGTGGAATACCCCTCTGGCTAGTTTGGGTCACCTGTCTTGGTCTGTCCCCTCCCAGCTCTTGCTGCACCCCCAGCCTGCCCGTTGGCAGGACAGAGCCAGAAGCTGAGATGTCCTTGGCTTGCTGCAAGCACTGCTCTGCAACAATTAAAACATCGGGGTGTTATCAGCACTCTTCTCATCCTAAGCCAAAACATAGCATTCTACCAGCTACTAGGAAGAAAATTAACTCTGTCCTAACTGAAACCAGAACACCCTGAAAGACTTCATTGGACTTCTGGAGGGCCGACTTTGAGCTGCTCAGGACACTGGCTGGTAGAGTCCCTCAGGAGGCGGTTCTGAAGGGCAGAGGAGTCCAGGAAGGCTGGGCGCTCTTCAGGAAGGAAATCTTAATGGCACAGGAGCGATCTGTCCCCACGTGCCCAATGACGATCCGGCTTGGAAGAAGACCGGCCTGGCTCAACAAAGAGTTGTGACTTGAGCTTAGGAGAAAAGAGAGGGTTTATAATCTTTGGAAAAAAGGGCGGGCCACTCGGGAGGGCAATAAGGATGTTGCAAGGCTGTGCAGGGACAAAATTAGGAAGGCCAAAGCTCATCTGGAGCTCAATCTGGCTACTGCCGTTAAAGACAACAAAAAATCTTTTTATAAATACATCCACACAAAAAGGAATGGAAAATGGAGACTTGTTAGTAATCAAAAAAAGGAACGGAAAATGGAGACTTAAGTCATGGAACTTAAAGGATTGTTCGTTACCTTTCCTGATTGTACGTATGTATAGGCATACTTGTGTTTAGTATGTAAAGCAATGTTCTCTATATTTAGAATGTTTGATGCTTGTGTGTGCGTGTTGGTGGAGCGTAGACTCCCCGCACACCCAGCGCTGTTTACTTGCCTTTTATACCTTTTAGAAATATTTGTTTTATAAATATTACAAAATTCAGATTGAGTTGAGACCTCATTTATAACAGTCTTTAAAAGACGTTTAGATGTGGAGCTTAGGGATATGGTTTAGTGGAGGACTGTTAGTGTTAGGTCAGAGGTTGGACTCGATGATGTTGAGGTCTCTTCCAACCTAGAAATTCTGTGATTCTGTGATTCTGTGTTCATCCTAATCCACAACATAGCACCCTACCAGCTCCTAGGAGGAAAATCAACTCTATCCTAGCTGAAACCAGGACAGCTCTTTTCTGGCAGGTCGTGGGGAGAAGATTGGCTGGCTTGGGGGAGCTTCCGTACACATGGCTTTTAGGCTGCAGCCAGCGTGTTCCTCTAGATCTGGAAGTTTGAAGATGGCTGAGTGGATGGAAAGCTGTCTGGCAGAGAAGGACCTGGGAGTATTGGTGGATAGTCGGCTGAATATGAGCCAGCCCACTCAGTGCTCAGGTGGCCAAGAAGGCCAACGGCATCCTGGCTTGTATCAGGAACAGTGTGGCCAGCAGGGCTAGGGAGGTGATCGTCCCCCTGTACTCAGCTCTGGTGAGGCTGCACCTCGAGTACTGTGTTCAGTTTTGGGCCCCTCGCTACAAGAAGGACATCGAGGTGCTTGAGCGGGTGCAGAGAAGGGCGACGAAGCTGGTGGGGGGCCTGGAGAACAAGTCCTATGAGGAGCGGCTGAGGGAGCTGGGCTTGTTCAGCCTGGAGAAGAGGAGGCTCAGGGGTGACCTTATCACTCTCTACAGGTACCTTAAAGGAGGCTGTAGCGAGGTGAGGGCTGGTCTATTCTCCCACATGCTGGGTGACAGGATGAGGCGGAATGGGCTTAAGTTGCGCCAGGGGAGTTTTAGGTTAGATGTTAGGAAGAACTTCTTTACCGAAAGGGTTGTGAGGCACTGGAACAGGCTGCCCAGGGAAGTGGTGGAGTCACCGTCCCTGGAGGTCTTTAAAAGATGTTTAGATGTTGAACTTAGGGATATGGTTTAGTGGAGGACTGGTTAGTGTTAGGTCAGAGGTTGGAATCGATGGCCTTGAGGTCTCTTCCAACCTAGACAATTCTGTGATTCTGTGATTCTGCGAAAGTGGCAGGTCTGATGAGGAGGAACAGGTCAGAATGGACAAGTGTCTCAATGTGGCATGTTAGCAATCTCATGAGATGTTCTTGCAGAAAGAGATAGCACAATCCTTAAGTTGGTAAGGAGGGCAGTGAAAGCAGGAAATTGATTTCACCTGATGGAATACTGGGTATACTTCTGACATCCAGGCTTTTAAGCTATCTTGGAAGAAGGGGGAGTGTCAAAAATGTGAAGTTCAAAGACTGAATAAAAGACCTTGCAGCAAGAGCTTTGTTTATTTAGCTTATTTCAGAGAAGAGCATCGTTAAATAATTCTCAGTATCTTCATAAACTTAACTGAACTAAAATATTGGTATCAAAAGGCACTTCATCAGGAAAAAGTAAATCAAGCACCAATGACTGGGGGCTGAAGACAAGTACAAAGAAAAGTAAGACACATTCAATGATGAAAATTATTATTACTGAAACAAACTCAAGAAAGTGATGTGCTCTCCATCCTGTAAAGTGTTCCAATCAAGACTGCTTTGTTCAAATGAATTTTGGATAGATGGGTTAAATGTGTGAAACACATGATCGCAAAAGGCAAACTGGCTCCAGAGACAAAGGTCAGTATTTGCCAAGGTCTTGGTGTCCCCATCAGCCAGGTGTTGGCCTGGCTGAAGGATGCTCCTGGTTCCTTCACTGTCTGCACACCCAAATTTCTTTCCTTCCTTCAGGGGAAAGCGAAACAAGGGCCTGAGGATGAGAAGGTCCTGCCTTGTGGGGGCTCCTCATTTAGCTGCACACATGCGTAGATCCAGGAGCTTAGAAATACACCTAATTCCTGCAAATTAGCTGTAGTCATAAATGGCTGAGTAGGAAACGTTTGTTGGGTTGTGCAGGGAAGAGGTAGTTCACTCTACTGTGTTGGTACTTCTGCAACATGTTCTGCAAAGCTGGTATCATCTACATTTTTCTATTGCAGTTTTTGAAATAAATGTTACTGCATGTTGTGTGTTGTTTATAACTGTATTCAGCTTTGCGGTTCAGAATTGGCTGGAGAGAGGAGACGCCCAGGCACAAAGTAAGATCCCTGTGTTACTGTGTGTTTCTGGTTCGAGGTAGCAGTACCTAAAGGTCCCTGTCATTAATGCATGTGTGACTGTGTATGTAGGCAATAAAAAGGGGAAGAGAAGCTTTCCAAAGTTCTTGGCGCTTTTCACTATTTCCACATTATTTTTAATTGCTTCCCTTGAGATAAACATAAAACAGTCCAGAAACAAACACTAGTGTCATAAATAATGAAAAAGAATCATGAACTATTCTATGGGAATAATAACATATTGTTTAATGCTTAAATAGCAAGGTGGTGGCAGCAGGACTGCAGGGCTCCTCTGTGAGGCCGGGCTGGTGCTGCCCCAAGCCCGACAGGGCTGGCTCCAGCTGCCCCGCCTCCAAAATGGCGGCGCCATGGGGAAGGTGTATGGGGAGGGTACAAAATGGCGGACAGAGAGGGGAGGGGATCACCAAGGCCAGGGGAAGAGGAGGAGGAGGTGTTCCCAGGTGGGCACCCTGCCAAAGGGTGTGCTGCCCATGGAGGGGACTCTTATGGGCATCTTAAAATCAACACAAAGGTATTTTGTGTAATATAGACACAATTAAACTGGCAGCATTTAACATTACCTGTATTCTCTCAAACATTTTTAAACCTTTTGGAAAATAAAGCTATGCCATTTGAACGTTGTTTGTCAAAGTTTATCTGAAGTATGCTTGAGGCAATATGCTGTATGAGAACTGAAAAATAAAAATGGTGATTTATTTCATTGGTTGAGGTAACCAAAACACAAATGTTAAACTGTAAATAAAAATAGGTGGATACTCTTCTGTGTTCACTGTTTGTTATCTGGATATCACAAGTTGTTGAGTTTTTATCTTCCCTTACAAGTGTCGCTTTTAACACAAGTGAGATATTTAAGGTAATGTATGCCATTGGAAATTTTTATTCTAAGTATAATTGACATTTGAAAGGCAGTAATCATACTGAAACACCATGTTAAAATAAATTTGCATATATAGGACAGAAAGCTTCATCATGCTCCCAATTAGGCCATTTCAGTCTTCCCTTTGCTTTCCGTGTGATGGTCAAGAAAAGAGCAGCCAATCCAAACTAAGAGATACAGAAGAGTGTGAATCAGCTGTGATTAGTTTCCCTTTTTTCCATCCTTGAAATCACCTTTCAAGAGATTCTTCTTATCTTTTGATCAAAAGAGATTTTAAATCTTCTTTTATTTTCTTGTCCTCACATCTCTTCAAAGCAGATTAGATTCAGGAAAGGTTCATCTCCAAAGACGGAAAGAGAAATGAACGTTTCTTGCTATGGATCTGAGGGTCAGGACTCCCAGCTGCAGCCAGATGTGTAAAGCTTCATTCCTCACAGCGATGACGAGCCCAGCCATGGCTCCAAAGCCTCCGTCAGCTCAGAGATGATTTGTTAAGGATGATCTGTCAGGGGCTGTCCCAGCTGATGTTTCTGTGCCACTCTTCAAATAAAGGAGAAGCCTTGCATCACTGTGGACACTGCTCCTGCTGAGTTCTCCCTGATATTTCTGTCCCCAGCATGCGCCTGTGATCCTCTGCAGGAGCAGGAAGGATTACATGGCTATGGCTGCAGGCCCATAACGGATTAGCTGTGACCAAGTGGTTTTCTGATAGGAGGAAATGGTCAAACCACAGTGGTTTGGGGTGAGGCAGGGGTTATCTTCTTCCAGAATCAAGGCAGCAGTGAAGCAGATGGCAGGATAGACCACAGCCCTGAGGATCCTCTGGGGCTTAGCATGATTTCTACTCATCCAGTTCAGGGATGTTCACTGACAACTGCTGTGGGCAACTAGACTCAGAAGCATATTTGCAGCGTGATGACAGCAGCTTACACTCTTTTACCTTGGGAGAGTCAGCATGAATATGCACTCTTTTCTGTGCAAACTGATGTGTCAGTCCTCAGCTCCCCTCTGAAGGACAACAGCAGTTGTTGCAGTCTGCAGCTACCACTATGGCCTCTCTCCAGCTCAGAACAATTTTGAAGGGACAAGTATTTGCTAAACAGCTGTGTCTGTTTGTGGGTTTTGTTCCCCTGCTGAAAAAAAGAGGGACCTCAGTTGGTGGCATGTATTCCCTTACCTTCTCAGCACCAGCTGCCATTCCTTCTGAAAGAGCCCAGAGTAATAAACCTGATGCATTTACTTGGATTGCCAAGCTTTGTGTTTAGATACTGTCACAATCTAACACAAGTGGCTGATGCTGTAAAATGCTAATTATACTCAGGGGGAGAATCAGAAAGAAAAATTATGCCGGTGACTTCTGTTAAGCTCCACCTCCAAAATAAACTCTGTCTACATGACATGATGTGCTGCTTGCATTGAACAGATGCTGAGTTTGATCACGTCTTAGCCGTAGACTCCTGGAGCTTTCCTCCCCCTCGCTGGAGTCTGGGAGCACCCAGGGGATGTATGGAGTTCCAGGCATTTAGCTTCTAGTGGAGATTTACAGGATTCTTGGTACCTCTGTAGATTGGCTTGGTCCTCAATGCAATCTAATGCTGCCTCTCTCTTATCATGTGCTGTAAGAAGCAGCACAAACAGGGTTGACACAGAAGTTGCCGTGCTTGGTGAGATGTGCTAGGGTGCCCTGAAGTGCACCTGGCAGGTTGTGCTGCTGAGTCCCTGTGCAGGTATTTGGCTGGCTGCTCTTGCATCTTGTTGTCAAAGCTGTCTGTGAAAATTTGATCCCCCTTTGCTTTTACTGATGTCATCCCACCTGCAGAACTGAATGCTTTTCTGTGCCATGACTGTACTGGACAGGAAAGAATGACAACCAATAAAGGTAACAACATGATCTGTTAGGATTGGAGGGGTTATGACTTTTTGAACAGCTAATTAAAGTGTTCCATTCATTAGGCTTTGGCTAAAGAAAACAGACTGGCTGCTTTAATAGAAGTGACTGTTTAATATGAAGTACGTTTTAATATTTTTCTCACTAAAAATTAAAAAAAAAAAAAAAGGAAAGAAAAAAAAGAAATTTCTTTGAATAAATTATTTGGATGAAAAATATACTTTTTTCCTTAAAAATGGTACCTAGGAGCTGCTACTGTGTATCAAGAACTGCAAAGAAAGAAAGAAAGAAAAAGAAGGGAGGGAGGGAGGGAGGGAGGGAGGGAGGGAGGGAGGAAGGAAGGAAGGAAGGAAGGAAGGAAGGAAGGAAGGAAGGAAGGAAGGAAGGAAGGAAGGAAGGAAGGAAGGAAGGAAGGAAGGAAGGGAGGAAAATACCAGCAGAGCAGATTTGTAACTACTGCATCATTTTCTCAAAATCACTTTCAAGTGGCTGAGTTTCCCAAACCACACATGCTCTTAGCCTGTAGCTGTTTTGTTGACTGCACAAGGCATGCCACTGCAGCTCTGCCTGCTTTCAGTGTCTGGTCATTCCCCAGGCAGAAGAGGCCATACACTGAAAACATCTGATGTGGATGCTAGTACATGCATACAACTTCATGTATTGCTTGTTTTATCAAACTGTTGACCTTCAGAAACTCTAAATGAATCCCTTTCCCTCTTAGAGTCTTTCAAAGTTTAATATGGTCCACAGTGAGATTATGCACTTAGCTTGTGTCTTCACACAGTTACACCATTCATAAGCCTGGATTTATTTTTTTATTTTGTTGGTGGTGGTGGTGGTGGTTTTGGTAGTGGAGGTTGGTAGGTTAATAACAGATGGTCAGCGCTAACGCTTTCTCCATGCAAGTAACCTACCAGCTCGACTGTCATCCTTCTACAGTGGCTGTGATATCCTCCTCTGGCACCAGAGAGCACTCAGGATGGTGCAGGAGAAAGACAGGGTTTGAAGCCAGTCAGGGTAATGCTCAGCACGACAGGGAGGAGACTAGATTGCATCTCTGTAATGGTGCTGCTCTGGGCCTTCAAGTAAACCCTGTGTTTTTTTTTGAGAAATAAATGCAGTAAAGATCGCTTAGCTGTAAGTAATTAAATGGTAATCAGTTTTTAATCTTTGAGCATATTTTTTATTACTTTGCTATTGCTACACTAATTGCATAACTCCCAGCAGTGAATGTGTTTTTACTCCAATGAAGCCTTAAATGTTTAATTTCCTCCTTTTGGTAAATATTTAAAAATCCCACTGATAACTCCTACCTCTGAGCCTGAGATCTGCAAGCAGGATATTCATCACATACAACAAAGAATTTAAATTCTTGCTTTGAGGGAAAACATGGTTTAGTCTTAATCACGACCGAAACATTTACATTGGAATAAACACTTCCAGGGAAGTCCTACATGATGGCATCAGCCAGGTGTATCGTGATGGGCTCAGAAGTAGTAAAACGTAGAAAAACAGTGTGGTGTGAGGGACCTGCTGAGCTGCTGAGGCCTCTCCCCAGCTTTTGGAGTGGTTTCAGAGGTTGATCAAGCTCTGCTCTAAGAGCAGTGAGGCTCTTTGCTCCTCTTTGGAGCTTGTTCTGGAACAGTCCCAAGGTGTTTGTAGCCCTCTAGTTTCCAGCCTAATGGGGTGCGTGGCTTTTGATGTTGCTACGTCTTTTGGGGCTTAGAAATGTTCAGAGTTAGGAAGAATTTCTCATTTAAAGGTGATTTTTCCTTTGTCTACCCCACCTGTGGCAGACATATCGTCCCTCTCCCTTTACTCCACCCGAAGCGACACCTTGCACCCTGCATATGGAAGCGGGCTGCTACTCACAGGTGCAAGCTGTAGTGTTAGCGTGGGATAAAATTCAGACCGAGGCCAAGGCTGAAACAAACAAAAACCAACTAACAAACAAAACCCAACCAAAACCAAACCAACCCAGCTTCCGAACCCAAACGGGGATGGTATTTCCACAGGAGGGGTGTTCAAGCAGGCTTCTGTCTTTGTAGTTATATACTCTGTGGAAAATGTAATGGTGGATGGCCAGCAGGATGGTTTCATTTGCAGTGCGTGTGCCACAGCTGGTGGCAACTTAATTCGTGACAGGATTCGATGTTTTTAACTGGTGCATTTGGGGATGCTTTTAAGAAACGAAGGAATTTATTAAATATCCCTGTGTGTGTATGTGCAAGGGGTGGGTCTGGCAGGCAGGTACAGACCCCCCACGCCCCAGGGGAGCGGGAGGCGGTGCTGGCGGAGGCCGTCCCCCGCCGGAGGCCGCCCCCCGGCCGCCTCGCCCCGGCCCTGTCCGCGGTGCTGAAGCGGCCCCGCCGTGAGGGGTGGGGGGGGCGGCGCCATGGCGGAGCGCGGCGCCTGAGGCGGCATGGAGGCCGATTTGGCCGCCTTCGGCAGCCCGCTCTGCGGAGAGCTGAAGCGCTTCTGCAAGCGGCTGCGGGAGGCCTACAGGGAGATCAAGGAGGACCTCACGCCCTACAGGGATGACCGCTACTACCGGTACGGGCGGGAGCGGGGAGAGGAGGGTGGGAGGTGACACGAAGGCAGGCGGAGGTCAGATGGGAGCTTGGGGTCAGAGGAAGGGGCCCCAGGGTGGCGTGTAAGTCGGGAGAGGTGGCAGGAGCGGCACGGGTGCGGGTTGGTGATGAGGAGTTATGTAACATTGCCCCACAAAAAGGGGATGGGAATTACAGCGCCTCGCCAAACAGCCGCGCACCAAGCCAGACGCAGATGCGGTGGGTACGCCGCTCAGACAAAAGGGGAGATTAGCTCCCCGGCGAGGTCCCTCCCAGCTCAATTTTACCACGAATCTGAGCACAAATAGCATGCCAGTTCTCCTGCTTACACCGCTGGACTTCAGCGTGCCGTGCCTGCCTTCCCCAGCGAAGGATGTGGTCTGTCATGCTGAATCCCACTCGGTTTTTCTCAGTAGCAAAGGCCACAGAGAGCCACGCAGGTTGGAAACGCCGCCTGGCAGCTTGGCGGTGTTTAACACAACCACTGTGCCCCGGTCAGAACAGGGGCTCCTTGTACCTGAGCCTGGCGTGTGAAGTCATGGGGGGCAACAAGGCATGATGAGTGTACAGTAATGAATATTGGCACTAGAACGAGGAAAGAAGGGAGAAATAAGCTTTGGATTAACAAACGAGAGGCCCTGGGAAATGCACGTGGTCAGCTTTGTTGCCAGAAGACAGCCAAGCTCTCTGACGTAGATTCCCGTTTAGTCATTTTGATGACTACAAGTGTGTAAGGAAGGCCCTTCTGCGTTGAACAGAGAAGACGTGACTCCACTGAATCAAATGGGCCCGTGGATTTAGTGCTAGATTGCCCTTCTTTCAGTGAGGGTGTCCCGAGAGGTATCAGATGGAGAACCTGTAGGATGAAAGGTGATGAAATTGAGAGATTTTGTGCTCTTGAGGACGAGATAACCTTTCATGGTGTAGGCAGCATGCTACTACTCCTCTGCATCCCCAGGATCTTCGCCTAACTGACCTAATGTGGAGTAAGTTTATTGATGCTGTCTCTGCATGCCTGCTGTTCTCGTGAGTGTTTCCCCTTAGCATTCTGGATGGATGTCTGGAGTAATCAGGTTACTAACGTTGTCTGAAGCAATTAGGTTACTAAGAACAAATAACGTCTTGTATCAGACCAACAAGGTGAAGAGACAGTAAAACCATATGTTTTTTCCTCTCACACACTGTGTCCACAAAGTATGGCTATTAACTCCCCTCCCGCTGGGTGAGCAAGCCATTTGGCATCAGCTGGCACTTTCCATTGCCTTTAAGGAAATTGAGATCTCCAGTCTATTAAGCGGTAGGGAACAAGGGGGTGTGGCAAGGCATTAGCTTGCCAGTAATCAATATTTTCCAGAAAAGAAAAGATTAATAAAAAGTTGGCTGCTGTAGTCTCACTTCTGCGTTCTGTAAGGACATCCTTCCTGGGGTGCCAACAGGGATCAGGAAAACTCAAAACTGGAAGGCTTTAGGGCAGAGGGGAATCAGAAGTGGAAGAAGGCAGAGGACGGGGCGAGCGGGGCCAGCCGTGTCTCAGCGCAGCGATTAATGCCGTCTGTCTGGGTTAACACTTCCCTTGGGCAGACGTGGCGCTTCCTAAAAGAGACGTTTACAGATCAGTGGCGTGTGATACTAAATAACCTCATTGGTGACCCAAATACAAGGTTGGCGCAGACTGTGTCCGTGCCGCAGGTTACTCTGCGATGCACCAGGAGATGCACGGTGCAGGAGGTAAGCTCACAGAAGGAAGGAAAAGTGACACATTCTGCTCTCAGTCCTGGGGACTGCCACAAACCCTGTCAGCCCTTGATTTCTGACAGCAGCTTCAGGATTTGTTCTCACTCATACCCCTGTAAGTAACAGAGCCCGCTGGCCGCCATTCGCGCAGCGCTCCCTCAGCCCCGTGTCCCCTCGGGCGCTCCGTACCCCCCCACTCCCCCACTCCCCCCTCCCCTCCCGCAGCGGCGCCCTTCGCCCGGCGGCGGGCGGTGACGTGGCGGCGGTGACGTGTGGGCCCGCCGCGTGGCGGCCGCGTGACGCAGGCGGGTGGGGGGGGGGGGCGGCGCCCGCACTGCGCATGCGGCACCGGCATGGAGCCGTGAGTGGGGGCGGCGGGGGGGGGGCATGAGGGGAGTAACGGCCGCGGGGGGCGGTTGGGGGCGGTTGGGGTCGGTGCGGGGCTGAAAGCCGCCCGGCAGAGCGGTAAAAGGGCTGAGGGGGCTCCTCCGGGGCTGGCAGCATCTTCTGTGCTCGGCCCGACGAGGCTGCTCGCTGGGCTTCCCCCGTCAGCGCCTCCCCGCTGTTTGGCCCGTTAGGCCCCTCAGAGAGAAGCTGCCGGGGGGAGGTCATCCGCTCGCCTTCACCTGTCCGTGAATTCTGTGTAATCTCTCCCCAAAAGGCAGCTGCTGAGCAACAAACGTGCGGGAGGAGTGCTTTATCTGCCTGCTATGTCGGCTGGGGGTAGGTTTAAGGAGATACTTCAACACGATAAGGAACTTGTGTTACTGCAGGCAGGGACAATGAGGAATACAGCACCCTATAGGAACACTAAATATTATTTTTTGCTGTCATGATAGCTGCAGTTAAGATTTGGCTGAGTTCTTTCATTCGCTCTTAGAAAAATCATTGCATGATTGCCGTGACTTAAAAACAGTGAGGTGTTTTCACCAAGCGTCTCTGGAAGTTGTCAGGCACAGCACTCGTATGGCTTGAACACTGGTGGAAATGTTGGGGTGTGAGCTGCTGGGTTCCAGTGTTGCTGCCTTTGTGAGTAAAAGTCATGGTGTTTACCTGTATTGTGGCATAAACCACCACCTGACTGCTTAGTTTAAGATCTGGCTTCAGAGCAAATAACTTCTGAGGTGAGTGAGGTTATTCATATAAACGTTTAGAGAATGCACCAGGACGGACTTGGCTGCTGTGTCCATAGACACTTCTGAAGGACCACTATCAACATGGTCCCACAACCAGTTATGTCTGCAAATGCTTTCTGCGTAGTGTGGTTCTGCCGGCCAGCTGCATGCTACGCTGTGGTGGATTCACAGACTGGTTTATGGAATGAGGCTATGCAGTTATCCTACCTGATCACATAAGGTTTTAGTCCACAGGTGCAGGGTTTCCATCAGATCTGACATAGGTCACTATTTATCAGTGAGTTTTAAGTTACCAGAAACCCCACAGAAGTGTTCTGTCGGTCTGACTTACTGTTCTTGTTCCCCTTTCTATTTTTGTTGGTTTTACTTTCCAACTTTGACTCTCAGTTACTAATATTTCATTTCCTTCTGTCCTTTCTGAACTCTGACTTGCTGGCAGCTATGACCTTTTCAGAAGATGTGTGTGCGTGGGGTTTTTTTATATGTAGTTGGTACTTCCAGCTTGCTCAAACATTGCACTCAGTTGCAAGAAATGAGGAAATAAAATACGAGTAGCTTGCCTTTTGTGTTCCACGTATCTTGTGTTTGGCTCTTGCATCTCCAGAAGTTCGTATTTTCAAACTTTGAGGGCCAGAAATCAGTGGATTTCTTTCAAAGAGCTGAAAGTCTTCTGTTACAGGATCCCACAGACTGGAGGATTTCATTGTTTTGTTTGTTTTTCACCTTTTTCTTCTTATCCTGATCTTCTGCCATTTCAATTCTTCTGGACAGATCTGTGCAGCCTTATTGACCTGTGCAATAGCACGTACACTCAGTTGCTGAAATGAGTCTTTAAGAGTACCCATATGAAAGAAGAGAGAAAAAGGCACACCATGTCCACGCTCTGTGATCTCCTCTCCTTGTAAAGTGTCAGCACGCCTGTTCTTCATGTGTATTCATACCCATCTTGACTGCTAGGTGTTGCACCATCCAGAGATGCTGGAATAAAGAACGAGCCAATGTCTGAAACGTGCTTCTTTGAAAGACTGTGAGCAGTCTGTGCTCTGGTGCAGGAGTAAGCCAAGGTGCTAACTGCTGATAGCTGAGTGTCGGCTCAGTGAGCTCTGGCAGCTTGCCTCTAAGGGCTGTGGAGATGAAGCTGCTTTTCATGCTCACATCATACACCTCTCTGCAAAACCTTGGGGAATGGGAGGCTCATGAAAAGAATCAGAAATATGCCTAGCGAGTCAGAAGTATCCTGCACCAGACTGTAGTTGTTAGGCATGTTCCCAGATGTAAGCTGTTAAGATCTGCATGAGCTTATGTGGCACTTCCCTGTGCATACATGATGAGGCTCCTGTCTGCAGTCGTTCTCAAGCCAGGAGCTTTCCAATTTCAGACCTGGTTTCTGTGTATTGAATAGCCCCAGTGGTTGCTCTTCCGTGAAGGATTTCTTTTCCCCTTTCATTCCCCCCCCCGCCTTGGTGACCTAAATTGCAGTTTGGATCTTACATGCAAAACAGATGTCACTTGTTCTGCAGCACCTCATTTGGAAAGGTTGCAGTGATTCTTAAATAACATTTACACTATGATTAATAATCCCAGTCCCTTGTGAGGCGGTTCTGACAGGCAAAGGAGTCCAGGAAGGCTGGACACTCTTCCAGAAGGAAATCCTAAAGGCAGAGGAGCAGGCTGTGACTGTATGTGCTGAAAGATGAGCCAGCAGGGAAGAAGGCTGGCCTGGCTGAACAGAGCTCTGGCTAGAGATCAGGACAAGAAAGAGAGTTTATAGCCTTTGGAAGAAGGAGCAGGCCTCTCAGGACTACAAAGATGATGTGAGGCTGTGCAGGGACCAAATTAGAAGGGCCAAAGCGCATCTGGCTACTGCCATTAAAGCCAATAAAAGATGCTTCTATAAATAGATAAACAAGAAACGGAGCACTGAGGAGAAACTCAATCCTTTATTGGATGTGGGGGGAAGCACAGCAAGGAGATGAAAAGGCTGAGGAACTTAATGCCTTCTTTGCCTTGGTCTTTAGCAGCAAGACCACTTGTTCTCTGGGTGCTCAGCCCCTCAGGTGGTAGATAGGGGTGGGAGCAGAATGAAGCCCTCATAATCCAGGAGGGAGCTGGGGGTGTTTAGTCTGGAGAGGAGGAGGCTCAGGGAGACCTTATCATGCTCTACCACTACTTGAAAGGAGGTTGTGGTGAGGTTGGTATCAGTCTGTTCTCCCAAGCAACAAGTGACAGGATGAGAGGAGCTGGCCTCAAGTTGCACCAGGGGAGGTTTGGGTTGGATATTAGGAAAAACTTCTTCATGGAAAGCGTTGTGAAGCGTTGGAACAGGCTGCCCAGGGAGGTGGTTGAGTCACCATCCCTGGAGGTGACTCAAGAGGAGGTATAAAAGCTGTGTAGATGTGGTGCTTAGGGGCATGGTTTTGCGGTAGGCTTGGCAGAGCTAGGTTAACAGCTGGACTTGATGATCTTAGAGGTCTTTGCCAGCCTGAATGGTTCTATGGTTACATGCTTTTGCTGGTTAAAAGTGAATTAGTTGCTTGCCTTGCGTGTTCCCAGGCATGCAGGCCCAGGGGTACCTGCTCCCAGAAGTTGGGATGGGCTTTTGGAAAGGATGCCGCCAGTTTTAATGCATTTATTTCTTCATTAATCTGGTTGGCCAGTACAAACACCAGTGTCGGATGGTGAAAAGAAATTTTATCCCAAGCTGATCACTGTGCTTAGTCGTAATGCTTTCACTCCTTTCCATGGTGGTGCAGTTGTGTATCGCTCCCACAGCTTTATTAGAAAACAACAACCCTCCAGACCCACTGCTCCCAAATCCTACAACTTTCCTGTATAAACAGGGCAGCTTTCTATGATCTTATTGACTGGTATAGCAGCAGAAAATTAACTATGCCATAGCTCAGTTCTGACACAACTCAAAACTAAATGCTGGATCACAAGATCCTCTGCAGGTAAGCAAGTTAGTGATGTCAATTCTTTTATCTTAAGCTGGCATTGTGGCAAATCTGGTATTCTGGATGTTTAAATGTTTAATTTATGAACTTAAAAAAGTGACTTTTTCTCTGAGTTAAAATACTTTCTTACTCAGGTCTTAGGACAATGGAAAATCCTAGTGTGAAAAATACATGCAAAAATGAGTCTGCTTCAGGATATGTGTGTGAGTGCCCATACATAGGTCTGATAATCCCTAGTAGTGTTAAGGTGTTTTCTTTTAGTGTTACATGTTACCACAGCGATTGGTCTGATTTTCTTTGTGGAGGAATGGATAGTGAATGGGATTTTTTTTTTCTTTAGAAATATGACTGATGGCTAATTCTGTGCTTTCTTCTGCTTCCCATAGGTTGGCACCGATGCGGTTATATACACTATCCAAAAGGCATTTTGTCCTGGTCTTTGTAGTATTCTTCATCTGTTTTGGTTTGACAGTCTTCATAGGAATAGCAGGTAAGGATGTTGCCTTCTTAAAACAAAAAGTTTTTGCATGCTTTATCTACATGTGTTGATATTTACAGGGGTGTGTAAGTGCTAATGAGCTTACTGCCCTTGAGGTATCTGAGGAAATATTATTTTTACGGGGAGAGGGAGGTGTTTTGTATGTCACATTTTTTTCATAGGGGTACTTACTACCTGCACAGATTTGGTATGTGCAACTGCTTTGCAGGGGGAGTCAGTAAAGAGAAACAAAACAAAACCTTTATAACATAATTTTTCAGCTGAGTACTACATTAATTTTCTTCTTTACATTTTAGTCTGTAAAATAATGGTGCTAATACTGGATTTCCTTTGAGGGAAGTTCGTAACTATAAAGTCTTCTAAATTTTGAGGTGTAAGTGCAACAGAAATTAAAAATGTTTACATTTTAGTAATGTAATAGTACAAACTTCATTTGTTGGACACATGAACTCAGGTCCCTAAGTCCAAAGACCTCTGTGGGAGTCATGATAAGATCTAGGAGGCTGAGTGCTTAGTGGCTGGATCTTGTCCTGGATATCAGAGATACTTCTGGAAGTCTGGTCTACAAAGATGCAGGGTACATATGGGAAGTGTCTGAACTCCCCACATTTCATGTCAGAGAACTTTTTGGGGTCTAAAATGTACTTGGAAGAGGAGTCTGCATGCTATCACTGAAGTTTTAGCATGCTAACACTCAGCTGTTAGGATAGCTTCAGCAGAAAAGTTAAACAGCAGACAGGGAGAGGGAAAGGGAGGGACTGGTTGTGTTCTTTAAGCAACCTGACCCCATTTAACAACCATTTAAGGATTTTATCGAGTCCCCCAAACTGGGGAGGACTTGGCTGCTGTAAGCAAGGCTCAGTCATCTGCACGGGGCTGGGGTTCTAGGACTTGCCTGCCATTCCCTTCAGGAGTTGGCCTGGTTGAAGAATTCCTGTCCCTGTGAGCTTGGTTTGCTGGATGGCTTTGTTGACAAAGCATGGACGCAGTTTATTATAATAATTAAATTATTTTTGGAAGAAAGGTGTTTACCTTGGGAGGAGAACCATTGACTTAATGCTTAAACTGCAATGATTTTTAATGGCTTTTGTTGACAATTTCATGCTTGCTGTGAACAGAGGGAGGGGCATGAACAATAGAGTATTCACCCTTCAAAGGGCACAGAGTGAGTAAAACTCACCAAACCCACTATGTAAATGGAAAGGTGATGCATTCAGATTTTCTGTGATGCCTGTGTATGCTGTTCCCCATACTCAACATGTCTGTCTGCAGGGTCGCAGATGTCTTACATCTGAGTAAAGAAGATAGCTTAATTTGAAGTGACTGTTGCTCTTTGGATTTTGTAACCCAAATCAGATGCAGATTTGTTTTTTTCCCAACTTCCACTTGCTCTCTTTCCCTTTTCCTAATGTGTCCTTGTCGTCTCTGGGTGAGATGAGTACAGAACTCATTTTCTGTACCTATGCAGTTTTCATGTTCCCCACCTCAGAGTGATTTCCTGCTTTCAGACAGGACTCTGTTAACTTAGCAAGACTAAAAGTAATAACAATAATGTAGTTTAATCTTTTTTGTTGTTGTTGTGTGTATGTTTTTATCTTTTTAGGAAGAGCACAGCATTTTTTAGTCAGCTGCTTTAGAAAGCTTTAGTATATTGCTTGCTAAAGGAGCAGCAGTTATGGCAGCAGAACCTCCTTATTGTCTGGGTTGCTGTTCTTGAAAACCATGATTACGATCTCTGCTCCAGTATCTTTAAAAAAAAAAAAAAAACACGCTCATTCTATTGTTTTTGTTAACAGTTACTGAAATAAGATGATTTATCAACTTCGAGCACTTATTGAACTTCAATTATGTGTTTCATAACAAAAATGCTTTCTGAAAAGCTGTCCAGGCAGTTTGTATGTACTTGAGAATTGAAATTTTGAAATTGAGAATGAGCTTCCTTAAAGGAAGTCAGTGGTGGAAAACTTTCAGGCCAAGATTATTAATGCTATTGAGATGCTGAAGTGATTTACCCTTCAGTTCAAACATCTGCAAAGTGGGATACTATTTTGCTGCTTTATGGGGAGGTAATTAGTACAGTGTTTTGAAATTCTGTATTTATATTGTTACTTTAATATTATTGTCTTTCTTTTTAAATATTTTGCAGGTCCTAATGTAATTGAAACTTCTGTAGCAAGAACTGACTTAAATAACAGCCTAAAGGTAAGAACAGATAAAATAGTGCTGGATTACGCGAATAGCTTGAATTGGTACTGTGCTATGGGTGGATTAAAAAAAAATAATAATTAAAATAAGAAAAGGCTTTCCTGCACATAGATTTTATCCATTAACTGTATTTCCCTTGCTTTTGACTATGGAATTTCTAGAAAACCTAATGGAAAATAGTTGTGGTTTTTTTTTTTTTTTTTCATACTTAAGCTTTAAATCATTTCAACTCTGTAGCAGATGGGGATGGGGGTTGTCACAAATCTCACTTGATGTAAAGTGCTAGAAATATACTTTACTCAGGCTAAGTCTTAGGTTTTTGACTTTCATATCTGAACTGTTTTTATTGCTGATGCTTTTATGTGTTTTAAGTACTCATGCCTTACTTCTTACTTTGCTGGTCAAAATACATATGCTGCTTTAGCTACTTCTCTGGAAGACTTAAATTTGGGGTGCTTATCATACTGTCCACACAGCGTATATTAAATCTATTCCCAAAAATACTGACACTAACATACGTTTTATCATTATTACTGCAGATGCATCTTGTAATAGAATAATGACTGGTGCTAACCTTGTGATGTTTTTTGTTTTGTTTTGTTTTTTTTACAGCTAAAGCCTTTTAATTTAAGTTCACCACCACTGTCTACTTACAACCAGCAACTGTGGCTGACCTGTGTAGTGGAATTGGATCAGCATGATGGTGAGAATCTTACCTAGTTTTAAAGAAACTGTTATAACAACCTAATTTTGTATACTATAATTTCTTTAATTTCACCTGCCACGTATGTGACCTTGTTGCTTTATGGCCGGTAATGGGTTTTCCCTGACACAGTCTCTTCCCCTTCACCCCTTGTCCTCAGTAAAGGCATGGACTCAACTAATTTTGAGAACTGGATGCAACAGTTCTATGGGATAGATTGATTGTTATTTCTGTGAAAACAGTAGTATGCAGAGAATGTGTGTCTGTTTCTTCATTTTGGGGAGATTATATATTTGTATATATATAATGATATGAATTGCACAGTAAAGCCTCCCTGTAATAATGCAATCAGGAATTCTTTAATTTGTTAAGATTCAGTACAGGGCATTTATGCCTAAATACATAATGAAAAGATTGGTGTATTTTGTTGTTATTATTAATTAATATAATAGAACCTTACTTCTGCAAGGTATAACCAAGTAATCTTTGGATACCGTATGTATTTTAAACTTTATTTGGAACTCTTTTTGAGTTCCATACTTCCGCATGTAACAATAGTTTAACCTTTTATTCTTTAATTACAGTGTCACTCAAAAGAAATGTTACTATGACAGTGAAAGTGCTCGGAGTGGTGAAGGATGGAAGTACGCCATATGTTAATAATCAAGTTCACAACCGGACAAGGTTACTCAGCTGCGCTCAAGTATGTGTCTGCTTGAAGAAAGCTCTGATGCTTCTTGTTTTAAATATTTGTGTTCATGCTACATTATGTTGTCAATGAGAAGAAGATATCTTTAAGCACATCTCAGGAAAGACTCCAGAGTAGGGTTTCATTTGTAGTTGCAACCTAGCTAGCAATGCTAAGCAAGATATCTATCTGTCTATCCATCTTTTTTTTTTTTTTTCTTGTTTGTTTCCTTCTGTGGTTTGTGCCTATTACCTCTAAAAGACCCCTCTTTCTTGTTAGCACAGCTCTTCTGCCAATGAAGCAGTGTGTGCTGCTTGGACACTTCAACAAATTAACAATACTGTAAAAAGGAATATTTGTTTAGAAGATTGAGTATAAGGCTTCAGAGGAGAGACAAATTTATGTCCACTGCCTAGCACAAAGACTGCTTTAATTCAGCTAGCATTTGTGTTCTGTTTTTTTAAAAAAAAAATATCGATTTTCTTTCCACCTGAGAAGGGATGTTGATGGTTTTGAATTTCTAGTGTAATTTTAACTGTAAGTTTTGAGTTTAGAGACACTGGAAACAACTTGTCATATTTGAATCCTTTAGCAAGGGAAGAGCTGAAGTTTTTTGGTGATAAGTATAAAGTGCAAATCAAATTTGTGTGTGTGTATGCACAGGCAGAAGTCTACAGAAATTCAAGAACCCAAATTTAGTTGCACGCAGCCAAGAGAGCAGTGTGTTTGGGTTTTCTCTTTCTTCCTGCTAACCTTTATAATAAGTTAGTACAAGATTGCCACATCTCACAGTTCAGTGAGCTAGACCTTGACTGACAGTTATCCAAATCCTCCCTGGTGCTGCAGGCAGTTTCTTTCACCAGCTTTAGTCAAAAGCTTGTTTATCAGTTCAACTTTTGATCCTGCTGACTCACCTTATCAGTTTCTTCTGATAAAGAAAGAAGAAACTGATATCTGTTATCTTTCGAGGAATTTTTATCTGTGGGTCTTGTTTGAATCTGACTTTGACTGATCAAGTTTGGTAAGACACATTATAAACATCATTTATGTTTGCCTATTCAGAAACAAATTCTCCAACCTGTGCTACCAGTAAATATTGTAGAACAAATTGAAGGCTTTTACATATTATTCTTCCTTGTACGTGTTCACAGAAATGCAGTGAAATCATTGTTGCTCACCTTGGCTACCTGAACTACACTCAGTACAACATATTTGTTAGCTTTGAAGATCTAAATAAATTAACATACGCCAAGAATATCACTTTCACAGTAAGTATAAAGTTTGCTACTAGCAAAAGAGATCTCTAATTACTGATGGTGTAAAAGCATGCTTTAACTGTAATAAAAAGTTACCTCATTTCATCGTAATGAAGCTTTTTGTCACTACTAATTTCAGAACTATTTTATCATTTGCTATTAATAATGATCTAATCCAATATTTTTTTTATAAAGAAACGTTTTCCTTCCAGAACTCTAGTGCTGTTTTCTGGGACGGATAATTTTAGTGTAATTCCTGGGAAATATTTAACAGTAGGCAGGCTAGACTAGAAATTCCAGTTTTCTGCAGTTCCTTACGGAGATGTTGCCTCTCTACAGAATGGTATCTTTTTCAGTCTTTTCCAGTAGGTGTATCTGAATCAACAAGATTTTTCCAGACTTTTTCTAGGGCCAGAAAGATTTAACAGACTCAAATTAAGAAATTTTTTTCATCTCTGCTTAAGAGGAAGAGAAAAATGTTTGTTTAGTTAATATAAGCAGACAATCCCTAGTGGAACGTCTAGCTCAGTTCATAGTGGTAAAAGTTGCTTGTTGAAACAGTTAAAATCACCAGTGTGTGTTGGGTGACTCCAAAAAGTTCAGAAACATGCATTAGGAGAAAATTAAACTGAGCTTACTGTACAGGTTGTTGTCTTGTATTCTACCTGTATATAATGTTGTGTGGGTCAGAGTAGGCAGGCGGCAAGCAAAAGCTACTGTAAATCACCCATGTTTTTTATATACTAAATGAGCTTCCTGAATATTGATACTTGAAATGCTCCAATTTGTAAAGTGCATCATTAAAAATAAGCTGAGGGTTCAAAGCAATCTCACAAGCTCTTTGCTTTGCTCCAGATTTAAGCAGGATGCAATGTTGGAGCATTTATAGTTATTTATAGTTGCATGGTTTATCATCTTGCTTTGCAGGTTTCCTTTAATGTAGACTTGTACACAAAACCAAAAACCTAATTCAAAAGCTTTGCTTTCCCACAGCAAGAAAAATTTCCAATTTATTTAATTAGTACAGTGGTTTATGTTGATCCCAGTTGAAATAATTGATTTCCTTTTGTATATCAGCATTCTCCACATCAAATTTTCATTTTGCATTTGCAATTTAAAAAGACAAGACAGAGGCTGACAGATTAAATCAATTGAAAGGTAAAGCTTCTTGTCCGATGGGCAGAGCATGTGCATTACGGAAGTGGTTTCAAAAGAGAAGCATGCCAGGTATAACATAATCTGTCAACAGTACAGAGCTTATGCAAACTGGCATGTTATAATTAATATCTCTGCCTCAGAATAATTAGAGGACTAAAGGAGCTTTTGCTGTTTAACCTGTGAAAAAGTTCTTCATTTCTGGTTAGCTCATTTAATCTTCCCTTACTTAAATCTTCCGTTTCACTGAAAATAGAGTGAGCTTTAAGAACACAGACTCATTACAGGAAGTACAACTGCACCTTATCATCATCTTCATAATCAGTTTATGCATTTGACCTTGGTAATGAAGAAAAACACACTGGATTTATTCAATTATTGAAGTTCAAACTTTGAATATGAAACAGAAGTCAATAAAGAACATTCTTTTCGATCTGAGAAGTGCATTAAGATATGACAGCACAATGAGCATGTTGCAAAGTGGCTGGGTAAAAGAGAAGCAAAGATGCTAGGCTGCTTTGGTTATCTTGGTTATCTTTTCATTGGTTAGTCGTACCCCCCCCCTTTTTTTTTTTTCCATCTTATTCAGAGAAAGCTTTAACTTGGAAGAAAATTGGTATGAATTTATCTTTGTCTTTCCATAGTGATTTGGTGGAATTTGGTTATACCTTCAAATTTTGAAAAGCCAAAAGACTTTTCAGTAACTGCAAAGTGTATTAATTATTGATGTTGTGTTATGTGAAAATGTTAAACTTTTTTTCTTCTGTTTTCTTGTAGTGGAAGACCTACAATCCAACTTTTTCACAAGTAGAAATCTGGTTCCGATTTGTTTTTGTAGTTCTTACTTTTATGGTCACGGTAAGATTTTCTTCCAGTTATTTTGGAGAATATTATGTAGGCAGCTGGTAAATGCTGCACTGTAGTGCTGTGTTTAGTAACTTAGCCCCAGGCAGTATAGTTGAGATACTGCTGAAGGGGTGTTAAAAATGTTTCTAAAATACTTACTTAGTTGCTGCTTCTATGGTTTTGTAAGTGGCATTGAAGGGGCATGAAGAAAATTGAATAAATGAGGAAAGCTTGGGTTTTTTTTAAACACTAATTTTAAATTTCAGACAGAATTTTGTTCAAATAAGTAAAATTCTGATTAGATGCTAGAAAAAAAGTATTTTTTGTCAGTGCAGGTGGACTCAGACATTAGAATAGGATGCCCAGAGTGTGTGTTGGCTCACTGTCTTTGAAAATGGGCAAAACTCAGTTGAATATGACCTTATCATAGAATCATTAGGGTTGGAAGACTTCCTAGATCATCTGGAGGGCCTTCCTACCTCCAGCATATTGACACTTCCCCCCCAACTTGGTGTCATCTGTGAACTTACTGAGGATGCACTCAATTCCCTGATCCAAGTCATCAATAAAGATATTAAAGAGGATGGGCCCCAACACCAACCCCTGGGGAACACCGCCTGTGACCAGTCACCAGCTCCATTTAACTCCATAAACCTTCATCTGACTTCAATTGTCACTGCCTTGAGTGGGAGGGTGGACCAGAGACCTGCAGAGGTCCCTTACAAACCTAAATTACACTGCGCTTTAGATGGTTCATCTTCTCCTAGTTTTGCCTCTGGAATAGACGTGTTTTGGGGAAAACAAACAACATAGGCAACTAAAATGCAGAATTTTCATACCAGGGTAGTATAGCACTTAATATTTACATAGCATTTCTTTCACATACGTGATGTCACTCACTGAGCAACTGTGAATGTTAGCGTAGTATCTGGGTTTTTTTTAATGAGTGAGTTTAATTAAGTGGAAGTTGTTCATAGTGTGTGACCAGTAACTAGTGGCTGGTTTCCTTTTCAGTTTGCCATAGAGTAATTTGCATTGGGGTAAGCCAGCAAAGTTGATGCAGAAGTAGAAGCTAGGAGCTGTGCCTCTTCTTTTACTGTTAACGGTGTCAGACCTTGTGAAGTAGTGTTTGCAATGTGCTGTAGTATCTATTTACTGTGATAAAACCATTAAGGCTGCTTTTCTCCTGTGTAAGATTGTGGGGTTTTGTTTGTTTTATAGTGTCTGTTTGCACATTCTCTACGAAAATTCTCCATGAGAGACTGGGGTATTGAACAGAAATGGATGTCCATCCTCCTTCCTCTCCTCCTCCTTTACAACGGTAGTTGTGTCCTGGAATTTTTATAAAAGCTCTTAAATATAAATAAATAAATAATAAAAAGAAAGACAGACAAGGCTGTTTGGCCTTGATCTTGCAAGGAGCTGTTTATAGGGCTTCAGAAAGCTCATTTATAGAAAGCAACCCTTTCTAAGTGTATCAAATTTAAGGGCATAATCAATAGGTAGATTTCATTGTTTTCATTCCCATGAGTGTCAACTCTGTTTAAAACTGATGGGAATAGAAGGCTGCAACCATAATGAACCTTTCATATGTAAGTGCAGTTTCTGTATTTGCCTGATAAGCCTCACTTCTTTATTCTTAAGATATGCATGCTTTATTTAAAAGTGGAAGTTGCTTTTGGTCTTGTAAAGTACATCAAATTCTAGGACTTCTATCAGTACCGAAGAATATTTGCCTTTCAGTCATTCTGTGGTAATTTTTAGTTTATCACCAAGAACAGTGGTTTAGCAGAAGGTCTTATAAAACATGAAATCTTCTAGAAATGTTGGCAACTATTTTAGACTAGTTTTACAGTATAGAATATTGCTGCTGGAGGCACCATTTCCTTTGCAAATTACTTTAAAATACAGCAGACTTCAACTTCATTTACTGGTGTAATTTGTAAAATCTGTGGGTTTTGTATCTTCTCTTTCCTACGAAGATGAATTCTACTTTTCATAATAAAAAGTGTGTGCTTTTTCACTTCTGTTTAACCTTTTTTTTTTTTTTCTTACTTTATTACAGATCCGTTTTTCCCCCTTTCTTTTCTGGTGAACAGTTGGTTTCCTGGAATGCTGGATGATCTATTCCAGTCGCTGTTTCTGTGCGCATTGTTGTTGTTCTGGCTTTGTGTCTACCATGGCATAAGAGTACAGGTAGGGGTGCAACAGTATCTAGTAATTACTGGGAAGACAGTACTGGTTTGTTCAGTTCTCCCAAAAAGTGACCAATGCAAAACCAATTTTAAGGAAAAAAGTGACATTCCAATGGTAAAGTACCATGTGACAAACAATTAAAATGGTTTGAGGTGAAATAGCTTGTTGTGAGACAATTGCACCTAAATGAGATAGTTGGGACAGTCCACTCCAAACTATTGCAAGCCAGCCTTTGGAGTTGTTATACCATTTGCTTTGCTCTTGTTTGAAGGTTGCTGTTGTTGGTGGTGGCGGTTGGTTTTGTTGTTACTGTTTTTAAAAATGACTTTAAGATGCTACATAAGAGAAATATGAACTCTAGAGCATATTCCTATAGTTTCAATATCAGTAAAATATGTGGGACCTTATGAATGGGATGTCCCAAATCTCTTGTATTTTGCCTTTAACACAAGTGATTACACAGCTTTTTGTATTCTGCACTTAACTGTGCATGTTAAAAGTACTGAACATGGATTTCTTAATCTAGTTCTAATCTTGAATGAAACAAATAAAATGGTTATTTATTCTGTCAAGAATGAATCAAATCTCAAATGTGAGTTCACACTTTGACTACACTATTGTTTTATTAACAGGGAGAAAGGAAGTGCTTAACTTTCTATCTGCCCAAATTCTTTATCGTTGGACTCTTGTGGCTCGCCTCTGTTACATTAGGAATATGGCAAACGTAAGTAATTTAGAATTTGGTGCAAAAGTAATGAACTGAAATTATTCAGTTCATTAGAAGATTGTTTATAATTAATGATATCTGTTTCTTAATACTTTGTGGTAGAGGAGTAGAGTACAAATTCTTATTTTCTATTTCGCAAAACGTGACAGATTAGAAAATAGAAGTCTTCATGGACAATCTAGAAGTACATAGTTTTATAAATTACAGTGAAAGCTAGAGATCGCTACTTTGCCAGTAGGTTATGGTTCCCTACAACACACCCTCACAGTTAGCTTTTAGTATTTGAAGCAGCAGTTTCTCTGCAGTTAATTATTGCAGTTTGATAAAACTTTCTTAACAATTCAACCTGCACGATTGCAGTTGACAGAGCATAGCCAGATCCTCCTAAAAACTAACTTCTTTTGCCATGTTCAGTGTTTCTCTTCTCTTTCTCTGCTTCACTCACAAAATACTGTCAATATTCCCCATACAGAAAAATTTCTCAGGTTTGGAACCATTTTCTCTGAAGTGTTTGCCTATTATTTTATTTCTCAATATATATAAAGCCTTTACTATGCCGTTGTGCGTTGTGTACAATGAAAGCAGTGCAATTGCAGGGAATGCTGGTACTAATGTCCTGTCAGCAGAATTTGTATGAATTAAAGGCTTAAACAGCAATTATTATTTAGGTATGGTTCTTATCACCAAGGGTAAAATTGAAACACTAAATCCTGAAGGCTTATGGAAATTTACAAGATAATACATTTTCTAAAAAATAGGTAGAAAAATAAATCATCTACTTTGAAAATACTCTTAAGATAATCAAGTCCAACCATCAGCCTGACCTACTGAGTCCCATCAGTAAACCACATTCCACATCCGCACATCTCTTAAATATCTCCAGGGAGGAGGACTCCACCACTTCCCTGGGCAGCCCATTCCAGTGCTTTAGAACCTTCTCTGTGAAGAAGTTCTTCCTAATGTCCAATCTAAACCTCTCCTGGTGCAAGCAGAGGCCATTGCCTCGCATCATATCACTTCTCAACTGAGAAAAGAGACTGCTGCCCTCCTCACTGCAGCCTCCTTTCAGGTAGTTGTAGAGAGTGATGAGGTCTCCTCTCAGCCTCCTCTTCTCCAGACTAAACAACTCCAATGCCATCACTTGCTCCTTGTAGTCCCTTCACCAGCTTAGTTGCTCTTTGCATATGAGTGGGGAGACTAGACATGCTGATTACTGAAATCTTCCATATCCTTTGCAAATTGAGTTTTAGAAAGGAGGAGAATGTCATGTACTGTATGCTGTCATTAGAATCGATGGCATTGCACCAATTTAAACAGCCAAGGTCTTTAGTTATAAGCTTTTTATAGTAACTTTAAACCCTTTCTTTGTTAGTGTATTTTTTTTAAACCTTGTTTTTTGTAATGATGTAACAACCATTTTTTTTTCATTTTGAATCTTTTATAGTGTCAATGAAGTACGTGATCCTACATACCAATACAGGGTTGACACAGGTAACTTCCAGGTAAGTCAGAAACGTTACCTTGCTTTTAAATTGTTTAATTTAAACCACAGTTTAGAAAATAGGACATGCTGGCCAGGTGGTCTAACTTTGACTAGCGTACTTTACATCTTTGTTCAGATCATGCACAAGCCATAGTGAGCTCCATCCCATATGAGAAAAGTAATTGTCTTGCAATAACCTTGGGCATCTGGAAACTCAATACCAGAAGTTTAGTCATGGACTTACAACTGTTGGGACTGAAAGACAATTTTTTTAAGCCTCTTATTAAGTCAGCTTTGTATATCTTGACTCCTGCCAAAATCCTCTGTCCTAGTAAGTTTCAGGAATTCCTTGTTGAAGGGCAAGATATAATTTACATGGTTTCTTGTATCATTCTCGGGAAATCTGTTTTTAGATAATCCTTGAGATTCAGCACTCATGTGAATTCAGTGAACAAAATTACTTCTTCTGTTAAACATCCTTTCTTTATGTTCCTCAAGAACCTACGTTCACATATAGCCATCCTTTCATGAGCATACTTTCCCTGAATAAATGCACCATTCCATGTTGTGCTTTGGAAAACTATTTCTATTTGTAGGACGTAAAGGAAGAAAGGAAGAATAGAGCAAACCTTGTTAAATAATAAAAACTAATGTTCTTTTTATAGGGAATGAAGATCTTCTTCCTTGTGGTGGCAACCACATACATTCTTTACCTTTTGTTCCTGATAGTGAGGGCATGTTCAGAACTTCGTAACATGCCTTATGTTGGTAAGTATTTTGGGGGGTTCTTCACTAAGCAGGCTGTTGTCTTCTACACAAAGGTCTAAATTCTCTAATAAATTTTCTCAATCTTTTTCAGATCTCAGGTTAAAATTCTTGACTGCATTAACCTTCATAGTGCTTGTCATTAGGTAAGGCATTTCAGAGTACATTTCTCAATACTCTAATTTTCAAAGCCCTGAAAAGAATGTTATAAATATATTTTTTGATAATAAAAATCTTCAGTGAAACTGAGACATGTCATTTTGATATGACAGCTGTGTTTAGCACTTCTTACTTTTTGAACCCTTTCTTAAGGTTCTTAAAGTTAGCTTTATATTATTTCCGCTACCACCATAAGGAGTACAAAGGAGTAATGGTTTTAAACTAAAAAAAGGTAGATTTAGATCAGATAGTCAGAAGCAGTTCTTTCCCATGAGGGTGGTGAGGCACTGACACAGGCTGCCCAGAGAAGCTGTGGATGCCCCATCCCTGGAGGTGCTCAAGGCCAGGTTGGATGGGGCCCTGGGCAACGTGGTCTGGTGGGAGGTGTCCCTGCCCATGGCAGGAGGATTGGAACTACGTGATGTTTAAGGTCCCTTCCAACCCAAACTGTTCTATGACTCTCTGATACACTGTTCAATCAAGCTACCATTTCAATTTTGAAGTTTAAAGGCATAGTATATATGCTCTCACTATTTTTCCCCCCACAGCATTGTTATACTCTATCTGCGCTTTGGAGCACAAGTGCTACAGGACAACTTTGTTGCTGAGCTATCAACTCATTATCAGAATTATATCCTTTTGTTGTGATGCTGCTCAACTAGGAGCATTAATCTGGTTTTATTTAGAAGGTACTTAAAGATGATGTACCTAAGGACAGAGTCCTTTGCCTTCGA
This sequence comes from Netta rufina, assembly GCF_964035555.1. Taxonomy (NCBI): domain Eukaryota; kingdom Metazoa; phylum Chordata; class Aves; order Anseriformes; family Anatidae; genus Netta; species Netta rufina. The sequence goes on from NC_140125.1 coordinate 57,463,854, forward strand.
GGTGTGCTTTTGATACTCAATCAATTTTGATTGAGGTTTCTTGTCATCATTTTCTAATGGCTATTTGTAAAGGTTATGAGCTGAGTTTCAGTTTAATTTGTTTCCATCAAATAAACCACAACTGTGTTTGATACTCTTCAGAAGGAATGAAGGCCCATATATGCATGTATTCAAGTAATTTTAACAATTTATTGTGAAAAAATTGACTATTTTCTGCTTGAATTCAACCCATCAGTTGGTATGGGGTGTACCAAAATACCTGAGAAATTAACAGTTTAGAAGTCACCAAAAATGTGTTTGTGTACTGGTGCAATCTACATGTGGAAGAGGTCATATCAGAGAATTTAACTGGCTTGAGAGAGACTATTTCTGATGTCTGTTGGCAGTAGAATTACAAAGGATATTTCTGAATCTGAACCATAAGATCCTAGTCCATTGTACTTTCTGAAAGTGTCTGTGTGACTGCAACTGATCCTGTTACTGATAAGCTTTAGATATGCATTGGGTGCTAGTAGAGATCAGTGAGCAAAGCCTCTAGTATATTCCCAAAGTGAAGGCAGAGCCCACCTTGAGTTCTGTCTGTACATAGTCCTTCTTCCTTGTCAACTGATATGCCCACAAGAACTCCATTTTCAAAATAATAATAAAAAAGCACCTCACTCCCTGAACTCAGCTTTATTTTAGTAATGAAAACTGAACTATTCAATTATACCATGCATTCCACTAAAGAGTAGGCCTTATCTCTGCTAATTTTACTTGTGTTAAAACAAAAGATTTATCTTCAGTTAGAGCTATACCTAGAAAGAGCTCGAGTACACCAATTGTCATTAAATTAAAAACAAACAAAATGCAGTTGCGTTTAGTCAGTCATACTCTCAAACGTTAGTACGATAAACATCCTTTCCATTGAAGCAATTTACATATGTTTTGTATCTTGTTTCCAAAGTTAATGTGTATGGAGTTGCATTGAGTAGAATCCTTGACACTTAGTACCAGCAGAATTCTTATCATTTTATGGTTTATTGAACTTCTATCTCTACACATTAGCCTTCGTGTATTCCCCCTCAAAGAATGCACTATATGGTGAGTGTAAGCAACTGTTTGTTAAACTGACATGACAAGATCTAGCGTATTAGTTTGTACTGTGTGATATCCTTATCTTTTTCTTGCCTCATTACTGTTTCAGTTTGCTTTGGATTGACATAAGCAGAGGCTGCACTGCTCCTGGGCAATTTAGTATTGGGAATATGAAGGAATACTAAAATCTATACAACTAATAAGCTAGATTGAATTCTCTTGCTCTTCTCTGATGAAGTTTATAGTCAGTATGTTTGCATATAATGCTCAAACTTGTAATTTACTCGTGGACAGCTCTGAAAGAGCAAGAATACTTCACTCATACTTCGTTGTAAAAATAAAGTTAATATACTGATATGCTGACGAACTTGACTGAAATATGAAAAACAGGGTGATGGAAAAGTAGGACTTAAGCTGATCTATAATATGGGGGCAACTAGGAGGAATGTGCTGTGGAGAGAGGGTTGCACAGCCCCTGTTTAAAGGGAAGTAAATGATTAAACCTGTAGTGCTTTTTTTTCCCCTCCCTTAAGTAGAAGATGTAATCTGATTCGTATGATGATTATGAAGCATTATTCCTCTCTAACAGATAAAGATTCTGTAAAATAGATATTCATACAGAGTGCATTCTCTGCTGGTGCTTTCTCCTTTCTCTAAACTTTTTAGACTTGAGATGAATTGAACCGTTACGTAAAGATGCTCTTTTTTCTGTTAAAGACAAGACAAACGGTTGGGTGAGGATAAAGGGTTGCAAGAAGCATCAGCCTACAGAAGTTATGAAGTAAAAACCTTCCAGGAAAAGATGTTTTTGACAAGTTGATGGATTGAATTTTACTTGTGTGTAATTACGAACAGCAGCTAAGGAGGAACACATTATACAAGAAACTGTGGTCTTGAAACAGGGCAGAGGGATTTGTCTTAAATAGCTAATGGAAAGTATGTGCTTCCTTTTATCTCACAATAAGTCCTTCCTTCATCTGTTGCAAGGATGAAAAATAACTGGCTAGTCATTGACTTACGTACAGGGGATTACAACTTTGGTCTACTGTCTTTATAACTTAGAATGAACAAGTTCATGAAGACTGATTTTTAAATAAGTATGAACTTCTGAATAATCAGAACAATGAAGTATGACTTAATTATATGCAAGTTGAACTAATACAACATGAAACAGCAGAACAGAGGAAATCTGCTTATGCAACATGGAGAATTATCTATCTAAAAATACAAAGCAAGAGTTACTTCATTTCCTTAAATCTTAAGAACATCATGATGTTGTGGGCTGAATGGTAAAGAATTTACAGGAAAGAATTGTGATAGCTTTGTTGCATTGTAGTCATGACTGCCTTTGAAGCTGTTGAGTCTGTTGCTTTAGTGTTAGATGAGAAGTGCAGCCATGTTTCTACGTTTAATGCATTAAATTAACTCTTATTTGTATTTTCCAGAATCACAGTTGAAAGACAATCCTGCTTTTTCTATGCTGAATGATTCGGATGATGATGTGATTTATGGGTAAGATTATAGAATACCTGTAGAGAGGATTTTTTTTTTCCATGTTATTTTTGTAATGTTCTTTTCCATATTTGTTAAATAATTGAAGGCTTCATAGGTTGTTAGTGAAAATAAGCTGCCTAAAGAACAGAAACAGCCTTATTCTGAAACAGAAATGCAATGAGGATGTGTGTTATTTTGGTTTTTATTTTTTGGTTTCTCAAAGGGATTGCCATGGCACTGATACAAACAGCTAAGTATTAGGATGCTGGTAGGTCATGGGGTGAAGGCAGCAAGAGATGTGAAAGGGAAGGAATTCCTTTCAAGTTGGGAAAGATTACAGGAGTCAGGTAGAGTTAGCAAAGGGTCAGCTCATACAGAAATGCTGCAGAGAAGGATAAAAGCTCGTTCTTCTTAACTGTCCATCACTCTCTGAAATAAAAATAACCCAGTCTAGCAAAACTTCCGGGACTTGTGTGAGTTTATGTAATATAAAAAATAGAGTATCCCTTAAAAACCCATCCAGGTCATGCCTGCCTTTGCTAGATGCTGAACAAATTCATTATCTGCCCTTGATGTTTTCACCTTTTACCAAGAACACAGAAGTGGCTCAACAGTGAAGATGGGTTAATACTGCAGAAAGCTGGAGAGAGACTCTGTCAGGGAGTGTAGTGATAGGACAAGGAGTAAAATGAGAAAAGGCTAGATATAGAGTAGATAAAAGAAAGAAATTAATTACTCAAAGGGTGGTGAGGCCCTGGCACAGGCTGCCCAGAGAAGCTGTGGGTGCCCCATCCCTGGAGATGCTCAAGGCCGGGCTGGATGGGACTTCGGGCAACCTGTTCTGGTGGGAGGTGTCCCTGCCCAGGGCAGGGGGTTGGAGCTAGGTGGTCCTTAAGGTCCCTTCCAACCCAAAGCATTTTGTGATTCCAACTTGAACAAGCTTGTGCTAGAACAACTAGCATTTTCTGAAATGGCTTGCCTTTGCTTAGTTAGATGGTGGTAGTACCAGCCCGTTTCTGCACTCTGGTCCTTGTCAGTAGTGGCTTGTAGCTGCTGGGATACATTTTGTTATATACCAGTCTCTGGAGAGAAGTCATATATTTTTCATATACCCAACAAGGAAGCAAAACAAATACAAACTTTTTACTCAAGTAACAGTTTGCTTCAGTGCATTTTCGAACTTCCTTGTTTAGCTTAGATTTAACAAAACTTCAGAACATGGTGATCAGTTAAAAAAAAAAAAATGAATAAAAAATCTGTTTCACAGGAGTGACTATGAAGAAATGCCACTTCAGAATGGCCAAGCTATTAGAGCCAAATATAAAGAGGAATCAGACAGTGATTGATTTTGATGTCAAGAGACTTGTTCAGCTGGAATTAAAGCAATTATGAAGTTTTCCTAGAAGGACCACTTCCTTGGCTTTCCTACAGTCTGCTGTTATCCAAATCCTGGGAAGGACATCTTGTTTCTGTTTACAAAGTTAAAACTGGGAAAAAAAAACACTTGAGAAGGTTGTGGTGGAAACTTAGGAAACCAAAATTTATACACATCTTATAAAATGTCTGACGGCAGGCAGGATGTCTGTGGACTAAAATCTTTGAGTCTAATTCAATTTCAAGGTGTCATTGATTGTATACTGATTTTAAAATTGCTTCTTTGCTGCTTGGTGTTTTTCTTCCCCCCTTGGGATTATGTGGAACAAAATGTCTTTAATCTCTTGCATTTTGCTAGCTCCTTTGTATATTGTCCTCTGCTGTATGAAGTGCCTCTTTTCCCTTTCAATTTTGTACCTTAGTCATTGCCATTTGAACTGGAGGCAGGGAATGATGTGCTTTAGGTTTCTCTTTCTCCCCCCCCCGTGCAGGAAAACACAAGCTTTCCATTCCTTCTAACAGGTGGTATAGACTTAAAACCATTCTTTTAACTCATTTAACTGGATTTACTAGGTATGTTCTACGTGTGAGATACATGCAAGTAGTCAAGTTCTGGTGAGCCAAAATCGTCTGTGGTCCAAAATTATTTGTATAACATAGGTTTCATAACATGCTTTGTCACCGCAGCAAAGCTGTTTTGTTAGTTCTGTTTTGTTTTTAAACAGTCCTCTCAAATGCAAATATTTGGGCAGCAACAAATCTCAGAAGGAAGCCAGTACTTTTTTTTTTTTGTGATTGTGTGCTGGAGGAGATTGTTACACTTACAAGAATATGGTACAGAGTTTCATAGCGAAGTACAATTTCATATTTCCAAACGTTTCATTTTTAGAGGCTTTTTCTACATCAGAATTGTTCATGAAGTTGTATTAATAGGCAGTTATCTGCTTGGCTGCTCATGTACTGAACTTCTGTAACAGCTGAGCATGCTCTGTGCATAAACTTCTCTCTCACAGCACAGCTGCCGCCCCTACTGCCTGAAATTTTTACGAGTACATTTTACGATGATCTGTATTCCAGTCTGTGCTGGAACAATTACATGGGAATTCATGATTCCTAGTACAATGCTGCTGCTTCTCAGTTTCAAAGCTGTTTTTATCCTCCCACACTACTGTTCGGCTCTGTATTTAAGTGGATGCTATTTGTTTCTAACTACTTTTATGTTCTCAAGTACTTGACCTGTCTGAAAGTCTTTTTTTTTTTTTTTTTTTTTCCTTTTTTAAATGGATTCACAACTACAGCTTACTCTTGTAGAATCTCTCTGCCCTGCTGCTGTAGAAGACAGTAAGAAGTACTGTTAATATGTTAGGCACAAAATGATGCTGGCTTACACTAGTAAATCATGCTTATGATTGAACTAGTTTAAGCTGAACGGTGCAATGAAGTCCTGCTAGACTTGCTGAATTATACTGGGGGGGAAAGTGGATTTGTTCTGCTTCTGTGCAACGGTTTTAGGCCATTGCAACTGCAGTAACCTCCTTGTAGCTGTTCGGGAGCATTAAAGGGAGACCTCACAGGGAGCAATTTGCTTACAGAAGACCAAAGGAACTGCTTTATGTGGTTGCATCCTTGCTGTCATAAGAATAGTTCAGATTAAGTCAGTGATCTGTTAAAGACAAGTACGGTAAGATTGTGTATGCGTGTGTGTAAGCAGTGCAGACCTCTGAATTCTTTGAGGATATTTGGAATTTCAAACTTACTGTAACAGAGATAATTTATTTGTTAGAAGCCAAAGCACCATTATACAATAATGCTAAAACAAAGAGAATGCTGGGGTGGGGGTAAATGTCTTAATTAATTGGCATCAGTTTAGAGCATACAGGAAAACCATTACAGAGGTATGCAAGTCTGTGGGGGTTTTGTCAGTGAACTGTACTCAGCTGTACCTTTGGCATTTATTTTCAGATTTTTTTTTAACAAGTATAGGGGTTGACCTCTTATACTACAGGAGATACCGTTCTCATTTTATTATTCCCTAGATGATTTTTCTTGGTGCATACGGGTGTTTGAATTTGCAGAGTCAGACTCTGAAGCCAGCTAGACAATGTTTGTGTATCCCAAGCCCCTTTGACTTCCATTGAAGCGAGTACAGGAATTAGGTCTTCAAAAATTGATTTACGTGATCCTTATGTATTCAAATCTTTCTCATATTGTTTAATTCTCTTCTGTGCTGTTTTGAATTGATAAAATACTTGATTTGACAAGTGTGCAAAGTATACTGCTTCTTACGACAGTTGGAGTTGGTTGTTACACTTGACCCTGAAATAGTGTCATGCTTTGTGAACTCATTAACGAAAAACATGTCTGATCTAACTGTGAAATAATGATTTCCAAAGCTGTTTTCAGCCCATTTTACTTGCCATTTTGTCTACCCTCACTTTTCTACATGACTGCATTCAAAATGAAAACAGGAGAGCTGAGATAGGGAAATGTGCACTGCAAGTAAGTATCTCACCAAAAATAATTTCCTTGCTAATTTTTTTTAGAGATTATATTTGAGCAATGTTTGCCATACAAAATAGTTTTGTATTTTAGATGTGCTAGAGTGCAATGGTAAGGTTGGTTGAAGAACTGTCATGTCAAATTCAATGCATAGTGAAAAAGCAAAAGCAGTGAAGCAGGTAGTTCGGCTAGCAAGAAATGTTGATTTCACCCCCCTTATCAGTGAACAATTGGAAAGCAGAGGCAGTATTTGAGGAATATTACAGAATGGATTGCCAACAGCTTCGGAGTAGATGGCATAAATTCACTGCTGAGTAGTATGTTGTAACCTAAGGGTAAAACAGAGGAGATCTGGGTAAGAAACTAATTTGGCTTTCCTTTAGCTACAGTTAAAGGAATTCAGTATCTCCAGCCCTCCTGGAGCTGTGTAAAATGAGAAAAGTATACAAACAGGCCTCACAGCGTATAGAGGTACTGCCCTACAGGAGATGCTTTCTATTAAATAACTGCAAGACTTCCATGTACATTGTGCTCAAGACAGACTCTTAAGAAAGCGATTATAATTGAGTATGAACCCATTAATGGCAGCGGTTTTATGTACATGTAGTATGTGCTTTAAAAATGCAGTTGCAATTCCTAGGGCTGGCGAAGAATAGGAAGGAAGCATAGGGCTCCATGCAGTAAGGAAGAGCTAGTCCATCAGACCTGCGGAACTAATATGGGGGAGAAATGGAAAGGTGTTTCCAGCTAGAAAAGGTTTTGATCGGTTATCTCTGAGCCAAAACACAACCTTGAATCCATAACCACCTAGTTTTTGCCCATTTTTTTTTTTGCTTATGCCAGTAATAACCTTTGTGTTACTGTAAAAATTTTAGAGGTTTGTAAATATGTAAAATTAAGATAAAATATGGAATATTTGTGTACCAAAATGGTATAAAATGTGTAAGATAAATGCTCTGTTTAATGAGAAGCTGTAAATTAAATGCTGCTTTGAAAAAGTGTGCATGGGGACGTGTTAAATATTCTGTCTAGAAATTGTGTTAATGATAGCAAATTGTCCATTATGTTGGAAAACATCATCCTAGTATGGAATATGAAGCAAAACAAGTATTTCAAGCAAAAGTTGAGTACTGGGTTTCTTGAAGACTTCGTGTGCATAAGCATTGTTAAATACTCAGAATAAAGTTTTATATCTTTATATCGTATCTTGGTTTTATTTCCCTTCTTGTGAATGACTACCACTTAAACACATTTTTACTTATAGTATTTTCTTATCCAAGTAACCCAGTTTGAACATGTATAGGGATTGAATCTAGGAGGCTGTGTCAGCACAGAGTCACCAGAGAATTGGGGTGGGTGAGTGTTTTTTATTGCCTGGGCCTGAAGAGGGAAGGACTGCTTGCTACTATTCCCAAGAAACATGCTAGCCAGCTTACGAAGGGGAACTGGAACTCTTAAAAAATTTCAGAAGGGTTAAGTTCAAACAAGTCACACCAATGGTTATGAATTTCAATAATTTAATGCTAACCAAGAGTACAAAGTGTGAAAGTCAGTGTCTTATTTATATTGGTCTTAAAAAAGAAATCTAGAGAAAGTGTTTACACTGCAGCAGATTTCAGATTTAGCACCTTAAAGAGAAGTTCTTGAAGTGTTAAGACAGCGTGGCGACACTGGTACGATACCAAGTACAAACATAAACCATGTAACAGCATGTTTTCACATTTGAAAAAAGTTACGTAAAAAGTATATTAAAACCAGTTGTTCAGTGCATTCACAGTTTGAGCTGAGATGGAATCAAGTGCTGGAGTAGAAAAGAGTTGAGGGATGACCGATTCCAAGGCAATCATATTGCAAGTCCGAAGGCACTGACAATACAATACATGGTCTTATTCTCCCATCTCACAGTACAAGTTCCTACAAAGACAAAAAAAAAAAAAGTTTCAGAGACAGGAGACACTTACAGTGATTAATATGAAAATGCATGCTCTTGTATGCAGATTTGTTTAAGAATCTCAAGATTGTAGCTTGCACAACAGCAAAGCGTTTCATGTATTAGGAGAGTTAGCATCACAGCCACATGGAAAAAAGGCCATGCTGTATGCTACTGCTCCAGAACAATAGCACTCTGAAAACTGACACGGCCTAGTCTCCAGGGGACTGGCGTTAACATTGTAAGTTGAAGCATCCAACAGTTTTGCTCCTTACCATCACTGGAGTTGTCCCAGAAGCAAGAGCTCGCTGTATGTAGCCCAGCACCATTCTTTTGCATAATCACACAGGTCACTGTTTGTCAGCAGAGAAGCTTTTATTAGTTTATTGTTATCATCAGTTACCATCTAGCTACATTTATGCTTAGCACAGTACATACGTGCTTGTGAGTAGTTAATAGCCATGGTTCTAGCTAAGCAGTGTTGTTGTTAAATTCTTAGCTGTCTACCCACTTAAACAGAAAACAAAGTAGAGCTCACCGATATACTTGAAGGGTTTCCCCAGCTTCGTGAGTTGGCTTAGAGTTTGTTCCACCACGCTTGTTGTCCACTGGTTCACTTTGCTGTGCTGGTAGGCATTGCCACCGATGGCACTTTCTATGGCCTGTTGGTGACAAACACAAAATAAGCCCCGTTGTTGTCACTCCACGAGGATCCCGTTTATCCATCTGAACACTGAGGATGAGACATGGTACTCGTAGAAAATATCCTAAATACTACTTGTCCGTACAGATTGCTGGAACTGTTTTCAAATGTTACAGATCTTGTAGTTCAGAGTTTGAGCCAGGCACAGAAGGTACAACAATATATTCCTTCCTCTTCTCACTTTGTGGTATCTCGATTCTTCCTTTCTAATTCCTATCCTAATGTCCTGGAGCCAGACTTATGAAAAGGGTCTTGCATTTAAACAGTCTGGAAGAGACTGAAAAAAATGCACAGAATGATGGCCCATCCACACATATTCTGCTTTGGAAATGGTCTTCAGATTTTGCAGAAATCATTTTTGGAAAACAAAATCAAAACAAAAATACCCATGTAATTACTGGCTACTACCAGAACAGAAGCCTTTAGCCAAACAGTCCATTTTCCTAATGAGGAGAGTTCCCTTTTAAGGCACAAAAGTACATTAAAGTTGCAGGTTTTTTCATTGATATATTTTTTCTTCCAGAAATTGTTTAAAAAATAACCACAAAATTATTTCAGATTCAGAAGGGACAGGAACAGGTATTAGAGCACACCTAGACAATTTACAGGAAGTCTGATCTTTTGGTTGTTTTGCAACATGTTAAAAAAAAAGGTGCTTGTCTGCTCTAGGAGAGGAACTCTAGATGCAAAACCCAAACCTCTCTAGAAAATTTGTGGACAGGAAATTCAGGTTTTGTGACAACCAGAAGAGTTGTTTCAAACAACTTGTTTAAGAGGAAAAGCATCTCAGAAGACCACAGTAACATGCATATGCAGACAGTTCGTAGAGAACACAGGTTTTATGCTTTGGTAACATGCAATCTGTACAGGCTTTAGCATACAACAGCTGCCTAGAAGTAGGCATATACTGCAGAGAGGAGCAGGGGAAATTATTTCAATCATCTTCTGGGTTTGTAATACACATCACAACCACAGCTAGGTATCATTTCCACTTAAAGGGTGCACAGTGGTTAAATTAATCAATGATTACCTACACTTCCATAATAACCTGCCTCTAACTAGTCACCAGATTTTGTTGAATGCTTTTTTAGCACACAGCACACAACATACCATCCTTTCACACCAAAGTGAGAATGTTAGTTTACCTCCTTAATGATGTTACTGACTTCATCAACGACAAAGGAAGTCTACAAAGAAGCAAAATTGTAAATCATCAGTGAACGCATTCTGCCATTTACACAGTTCAAGCTTTGTAAAGAAAATAGACTTCAAGCTTAATTCATGCTTGATAGGTTGATTGCAAGTCAGATGATGCCTACTCTTCCTTTTTTGCTCATAACTTAACCATACTTACCTGAATCCAGTCAAGTGAACGTTCTTAACAAAATAATGGAAAGTAACAGACGAAGTAACGCCGGCTGGACTTCTAAGTCAAAGTTTTCCAATTTTAACTAGAAAGTACTTTAAAATAATACGTATAGCATTTCCATACACGTATAAGCCCATCTTACAATAAGCATTAATGCCTATGGTTCACTGACCGGGCTGCAGAGATAACCTCAGTGCACAGACACGGCTCACGGTTAAGTGAAACCCACATCTTCAGGGCAGTGATGTGGACAAAGCATCGATTCCCAGCTCAAGGAAAAGCTGTCACTACAATTTCAGCTGGGATACAAAGAAAACTGCTTGAAAAGAGGGGGAAATCTAGCTTCTGCATTTCCTACCACCTTCATCATTCTCTCGGGCTTCAGGCAGCAGAGATGAAGCAAGGGGAAGTTGCACAGGGAAGGCCCCAGCATTTTACTGACCTTAAAACTGGTACCTGTTCTCCCGCACGGTTAGGATACCTTTCTGTTCTAGTCCCTCAGCTGCTACCATGCCCTTTGTTGGCTCTCAAATGCTGGCAGCAGCACAGCCAGGCAGCCAGCCTCCTGCCCTGGTCACAACAGCATGGGGGCGCGGTGACACTGGGCACGGCAGCTCTGCCACAAAGTCCCGCTGACGCTCGTGCGCGCCCAGGCTTTTACTTCTGACTTCTCTTTTTTGACCAAGCTCTCGCTTGAAGGTCTCGCAGCTTCTCTAGCTGGCAATCACGAATAAAAGCACAATTAGGGTGTTCAGGGATGACACATCTATACCTACTCAGGCCTTGGTCAGATGGTGAACTCTCTAGACAGCTTCAGAGATGCTCGACTTCAGAAAGATGCAAGCAGCTGAGTATTCTCCATGACAAAGGCAGCAACATGCCAAGGGAGAAGGGCAGGCAACGCCTTTTTAATAACTGTTCAGAGGCACTGACCTGCTAGCACACCTCAAAGCTTTCATATACTGCATAGCAAATTTGCTTTTATTTTCAGCTTCTTGACTTTGATTTAATAATTTGCATTCATTTTCACACTACTTAATTTTACAGGTGCTTACACGTTAAGGAGCATCACTGTATTTACCCAAATAAGAGCTAGATTTATCACTGTATACTTTCCCACAGAGCAGAAACTGAGAACATGCATGCCAGACGCTGGCAGACATGCAGCATGCTGCCAGGCCAGATGACAAGCTGTATGCGTTTTTTCTCCACGAAGTCTAGAACTTTGCTCTGAAATGCCTGAGTAAGCAAACATAATTCAGTTTGGTTTGATGAATTAAATTCAGACCACATTCCCAAGAGTATTTAGTTCTGGTTTTTCTATCAAAAAAGTGGGAAAGGGAGAGACATAAATAAATTTCAGAATTTGGTTCGGGGGGCTCTGCTACTTCCCACAACCATCCCCTTGTTTAGGATGAAAACATACATGGGATTAAATACGTGAGGCACTGAGCCCTGATATGCAGCACTGCGATTTGTGTGTCGTGAATAAGGTGCCAAACAATACAAGTGCTCCACCTTTTAACAAGACAATCCAAATATTTTTTTTTCTTTCAAAAATAAAAGGGAAGAGCACAGAAGCTTGGTGATTTGAGCCACCCCTCCGTTCCCAACACCGTGTTTGGAAAGGGTGTTCCCGGGCAACAAGCGCCAACTGCAAGGCGGGTTTTTTTTTTTTCCGTAATCCTGAACACTTCTCTAAAAACAGGTATCACAATGATGTTCGAATTGTTAATTATCTCTTATTAACGCAGCCGCACGACACAGGCCAGGCCCACGGCTGCTTCGCTATCGCCCACCGCAGCGAGGCAAAGGCCCCCCTGCGGCAGCAGCAGCACCCCCGGCACGGCACGGCACGGCCCCGGCTTTGTCTCAGCCTGCGCCACCGCCACCGGCAGGGCTCCACACCCCGCCATCCCCCCGGCACCCCGCACCGGGGCCGGAGCCCCCCTGGGCCGTTACCTCGTCCCCCGCCTGGAAGTCGTCCATGGCCCCTCCGCTCCGCTCCGCTCCGCTCCCCGCCTCCCGGGCCGCGCCCAAGATGGCGCCGTCCCCATAGCGACGGCCCGGGGGTGGTGGGCGCCGCCATGGCGCTGCCCCGGGGGCTGAGGCGCCCAGCGCCGCCCTGGTGTTCAGGCAGCTGGGTTGTGGCGGTGTCCTGGGAGCTGCTGGGTGGAGGGGGCAGAGGGAGGGACCTGGTGGGTTTGAAAGCAAACCTTGAAAGGAAGGGCTGCGGTCATCGTGTGCGTCCACAAACTGGAATAAAAAAACAGGGAAAGGCATAAAGAGTCTGTGTGTTCTTACAGCTCCAAGCCACTCTCTGTCTCACTCTTATTTTTTTTTAACATCCCGAATCGAAATTTGGGCAATGGAATTAAAGGGTACCCTTTTTACAGTTTATTTTTAGAGTTTATGGACTTGCGTGTATGCAATTTTTACACATAACCCAAATTACCAATGATACGAATTTCTGGGGGGCTGCATATGCAGTGCTGTTGAGGTTCGGAAGGGGCCAGGTGAAGTGGAGAAATGCTCTGAAGAAAGCAGAAAATAAATTAATAGGTGCATGCCCAAAGGCCTGTACTGAGGCAGGAATAATCAGCCCTGTGAATGAGGCAGGGTGCAGACCAGCTGACTGGGTGGCAGTGCCATGGAGCAGGGTGTAGAGGGGCATATCAGATACAATTTACCTTGGTCTGACCTGTGAAGCTGCTGTTAAAAAAGGAGGTGCCATGCTGGGAAGTAGTGGAAGCAGCATTCCTGTTGTACTCTGTGCACTAAGGCGTCACAGGGAATACTGTGTCTAATTTTAGACATTGTATTTCAAGAATCATCAAGGTTGGAAAAGACCTCCAAGATCATCTGGTCCAACCATCCCCCTACCACCAATATCACCCACTAAATCATGTCCCTAAGCACCAGGTCCAACCTTTCCTTAAACTCCCCCAGGGATGGTGACTCCACCACTTCCCTGGGCAACCCCGTTCCAATGCCTGACTGCTCTTTCTGAGAAGAAACATCGAATTTCCAAACTATTTTTCCACCTAACACCACTGTGAGTTACAGTCTTGAGGCCTTGAGAGCACACAAATGGGTCCCAGCTGCACCTGTCACCCCACTGCAGCCTCTGCACCAGGCCTGTCTCTGCGGTGCACCTCAGCCCTGTATCCCCACCCGTGTCCAGCCCCATCTCCTGGTGCTCCTGACCGGTGTCCTGGGACAGATCCTGCCCCATCACCTCACACTGGGACTGTTGATGGAACCTGCTGGCAGCTCCCACCCTGCTTGGATGCCTTGGGATGGCCCCTAGTCCCTGTGCTCCTCCTCAGCTCCCCCTTGCCTTGCTCCTCAGGGCTGCTCCCGCTGGCAGAGAGCAGTGTGGATAACAAAGCATGTGAAGTCCTCCTTGGAAGTCTCCAAAAGTAATCTAGATAATTATTTCTGACCTACTCTGGTAGATGTAACAATGTTGGCTCCAGGCATAAAGATGGACAGGACAACTGTGACTTTCTTCCCCCAGGCCAGCTTTACAAGCCTGTCACTGAAGGTGATTACACTCCCTGGTTTATTTGTGGTCTTTCATTTAATTAAAGTTTTGCCTGAAATGCAGGCCCAAATCATCCTTTTTTTTTTTTTTTTTTTTTTTTTTTGGCTTAGTTCTGTGACCCACCAGCAGTTGCTCTCTTTTTAGCAATGCAGTTGAAGAACATGATTAAGTTTGATGAGCACAGGTGGAAGTATTTGAATCTATGGAAAGTAATGAGTTTGTAAGATTGAAGGCTGGTCAATTTTTGCCGTGTGAGTAAAACTGTAGTGCTGTATTTTAAACTAAAAGCAGTATATTTTGTAACACTCAAAACACTAATAAGGGTTTCTGTAGTCTATGTGCAGTTTTATCTGGTAGAACTAGTTTGTAGGAAAGGACCTTCCAGACAAATTCCCAGACTTTGAATTAAATGGATAAAACTTTGAAATTCATTACTCACGCTTAGTTCTATAATAGACTGAACTAGGATATCCCATCCAAACGTCAGGTTTACTACTGGTAGGTAGACTAATTTTCTGCTTTTCACTAGTCTATAAAAATGAATTCTTTTGAACTGTGTGCTTTCCTCTGTTTGTCTATGTTAATTGCTTTTTTTATTCAGAGTTGCAAAATTTATTTTCAAGAAAGAACCATGTGTGATACGGGTGGTGTTTTCTGTGCGAGTTCTGGGGACATTGAGGTTAGTAGTATTTTCACATCTATAGTATCAGAAAAAGAAATTATGTAGAACTAAAAGCCACTTCTCTTCCTGTGTGCGGCTTGAAAACTGAGTATATTTTGCTGATATCAGTCAGCTTTCATATTCTGTTGTGCTGAGTCTCTTTTTGATGTTAGAAAAACGAATAACTTCCCATTGATTATTAGTTGCTCTTGCTGGGAACAAAACCAGAGACTTTGCAGAAGCTGTTGTAACACGAGAGCTGCTCTTTGATTGCATTTGCTTTTATCTCTTTTGGGGATGCTCCTCTCTGCATACTTCAGTCTAATTTTGGTGTCAAAGGAAGGAAAGGGGGTGGAGAACTGCTACCAGTTTTCTTTAAGGAAAGATAAACAAATAGTAAGAGTGCAACTCATCTCTTAAAAGCCGTTTACTTCCACGCATCTTTCTTTGATGGCTGCTGAAAAGGTAAGGACGTTTTTTTTTTTAACTGTCCTATATGACGTTACATAGGGGAATGCGTTTTTATTTACTGAAATGACGTTGGTTAGACTGCAAATATTTTATGGAAAGACCACAACTGCTACTTAAAATAGTGTCTTTAATGCTTATAATTTTCTTAACTAAGATTAAATGTATTTGATTGTCCTCTACAAAATGTAAAATAGCCATACATTCCAGTAGCATTTGTGAACGTTTTTATTCTGAACCTCCGGAATAGGTGTCCTAGCTACTGATGTATTACATCTGTCTTTTGGGTTAATGGATAGAGTAATCCAATTACCTCAGGTCAGTAAAGGCTCTGTGAATCTTTAGAAGATTGGTTTATTTGTACTTATTTATTGGTCATTATTTTGTTAATGCTTAAGGATCTGAAAGGAGGGAGAAAGAAGTTCAATATCACATTACATGCAAAATTGCTTTGAGAGAAAGAAGCTTGTTAAGTCAAGCATTTGTAAGCTTAAAAACTTATAAAATATGCTGCTTTTTGCACTTTAACTTGTCCTAGGCCTTCTGATTAACCTCCAGTTACACAATTACATACCACCTTAGTTTGATTTAAGAGAGAAGAGCGCAGTCTTCTCAGATTGCTCTGTACGCGTGCACACCTCCCTCTCTTAAGAAGTGACCATGTTGGTTTTCTCATCTCCTTTAGAACAGCTTGAGATGATATTCTAAGAAAGCTACTCATCCATCTGTCTGACACTAGGGTTATTTTAAAGACATGATTTAAAATAACGTGTGAACAAAATACTTTGTGAGCTTTGCAATGAAGAGGAAGAAGTATCGTGGTATTTACTAACCAGGTTGCTGTTACTTTTGGTTTTACAAAGAAGGTGCTGGGCTTTGTGAGGTTAGCGGACTGTGCAAGGTAGCTAGCTAGCTAGATTGCCTGATTCGATGGGTAAATAAGAACGGAGATTTTTAAGATTGTTTTTTCCTGTCAAGAAGTGTCATTACTGGAAACACCACTTCTTTAATGCTACCAGAACCTAATTTAATGCAGACAGCTTCAGTGTTAGAAAAGCTCTTTTTTATTTATTTATTTTTATTTATTTATTTTTTTAATCAGCCATGGTGAGCTTCTCAGCTCACTTGGAATTCTTCCTTGAAATGACTAAGAACTCAAATCTGTTGTGAAGCACAAGGATCATCCTATTTCAGGGAAAGGAGTATTTTATTTGTTCTTGAAGCTACCTCATCATTAAGTTAGATTTTGAGTTATCTTCATATGTACAAGACAAACTGACAGAACACAATGGTTGTTTGTGCTTAAACCTTCATAAAAATTAAAACAAAACAAAACACTGTAGGGATGTGCAGGTGCAGTAATCATACAGCTGCTGTCTCTGTGATGGATTTTATGCTTTGTTCTGTGCAGCACATGATGCAGTGAGACTCATGGAGCCTTTTTGTTCCTCTGCATAGTGCAGATGCTGTTGGACACAGGGCCCCTGGCACTTCTTTCTGCAGTAAATTTGTTCTGCTGTTTGGTGTCAGAAGATGATCCCAGTCTTTCCATCCTAGTCCCTTTTGGCAGTCTACTGCTGGCATTAGATGCAGTGCTTATACAAATTGTCACTGTGAATGGAATATGAGGTATAGCAATAAACCAGCTGTTTTGAATGGCGGTGTTTGCAGCAGCTCTGATGGGCTGAGGTTAAAAGCCTTTCGGCAGAAAGAGAGCATAGCTACGAGGAAGACAAAATGGAAACAAGGGAAGGCTCCAAACCGTGCTTTCCCTCACACCACTTAAATTGTACAAGCTTGAACAGCTGAAAACATAATTAAAAATATCTATTTATATGTGAGTTTCTAAGTAAGATTCTTTATGCCCCCAATAGTTTTTTATACTCTAAGAAGTCATCTGAAATCCATTTCCCAAAACAGGCTTGAAATATGGACATCTTGGGGCTTCCCTGTGAAGAGGGGAGGTAACCCTTTTTTAAAGAATTTGGAGGAGATATCAAACAGCAACTATTTTTGTACTTTCTTAAAAGCAGATATTGCTTTTTTAACTGTTGTACAGGAATAGTAGCTCTGTAAGATATTCATATATTTTCTTTAAGATCACTAGAGCAGTTTTCTTTGACCCCCCCTAATAATGACTATCATGAATTCGCTAGCTCATTCTGATGCTTCATCAGGTTTTACTGACAACATTGTACATATACCAGCCCTTGGAAATCCTGGCAGTTCACAGAAGGCCTCACTTCCAAATACTGTAATGGCTGTTTTGGTATCTTGTATGGTGTAAAGGCTGTGTTGACTTAAAGGGAATTGAAGGCTGAAATGTGTTAGTTAATTCTTGGAGATATCCTTGAGATGAAAGATTAAAGCAGGTGGAGGTGGCAGGGGTCTTTGAAAACAACACACATGGTGTTAAAAATTGCTAGGGCTTTTTAGGTTTTAACTGAGTAATATCCTGTGAAATTGCAGTTGTTAAGGAAATAAAATGTGATTATGCCTATCTCTGTGTCTTTTGTTTCCACAGGAAACCAATCTTTTTTTACTTCTTAACACTTCTGTGAAATGCTTTGTCCTTTTGTTGTCTGTTGAAGAGTTTAATGAAAAAAAAAAATATGTAAAAGAATGGAATGCATACTGTTTATATCAATATCAATTATTGCCTCCTGTTTTGTTTGTTTGGTTTTAACCTTAAAACTCTCAGTGTTTTAAAATAATAATCAATGTGGTCAGATTCTCATCTGAGGTACATCAGTGAAATATCTGTAACTGCTTCAGTAAACTTTTATCCTTTTGTCTTGGTGGAAAGTCTAACACTATGTATTTAGTCCATATTAACTTTGAAGCACTTAACCTGTTTTCATATAGGTATCTTTAATATTTGGTCTAGCATAACTGGAACACTCGTACATTTCCTGTAGTACATACTGAACACTACAGTAGTAATAAAACTGGTTACGGTGTCTTAACTGAATTGGATTCAATAATAATATTCTTTCTCTACTTTACTGCAACAAAATTATTTTGTGCTTTACTAAGCGTTTTACAAAAGTGAAGGTCACAAAATATATCCAGAGCATGGTTGTGAATCTGTTTTGGTTTTTATACTTCTATATTTGTACATTAATATCATCAGTTTGATATAAAAGTTGTTAGTGCGCTGAGCTAGAAATATTATCTATCTTAACTGTTTGGTGTTGGTGGGCATTAACAAAGATACTGGCATTACAGTGTGATAAATGCTTTATCTAGTCTTAACAGAAATCAGGTTATTATTAGAAAGGACTCTCAAGGGGTATTTCTCTTCCTTCTCTGAGGCTTGTGGTGTTTTGTCTTTTCAGAAAGATGAGATCAGAAAGGGGCATTTCTGTCTCAACCAGCATGGCTTTTGCTGTCATGGCACCTCTAGGCCTGTGCTTGAAACTAAGATCATCTTTGATGGTTGTTTCATGTTGATTACCTGAAAAATATGTCTGAGTGTTAATGGACATTACTGTGAGACTCTCTAAAGAATGGCAGTCTTAAAACCTCTCCCTGGTCTGAATTCCTGTATGAAAGGACTGCATGTAGCAAAAAGTGGTCTGCAGAAAGTATTACTCACATGCTATTTGAAATAAATGTCTTGAAGAAGTGAGGAGAAGGAACAATGATGTGTATTTTTTTTTCCCTAGATCCTGAAATTCCAAATCTACAAGACCAAGTAAGGCAAACCACTTCCCCAAATCCTTTATGCTACCTCCTGGTGATAGCTAAAGCCGTACCTGGGACCTTGCTGCATGCTCTCATCCCTCTTGGAACCACTCTCAGCAAAAGAAAAAAAAGGAAGAAGAACAAGAAGTTCTTTGATATGAAAAAGTCAAGTACTGTGACCTTGTAACTCTTCATATTCCCTGGGTAGCAGAGATGCTTAAATGATCTCTTGTGTGAAGACATAGTTATTTTTTTCCTCAAGGGTATGACACAGTGAGACATATCACCAATCAAGGAAGAAGACAAACTCTTGATAAACACTCAGATCTCGAGAGCCACATTATATTCTCTAAAGTAGTATCCATCGTTTTGAATATAGTAGAGCAGTGAGTCAGGAGTCTACGAAATAAGTGAAGTTTGGCAAAAATGGCCTGTGAATTTAATCTAAACTTCCTTAAGGAATTGGAGCGAGAGGCTGTTCTAGAAGTCCTATACCGTGACCAGGTGGTGAGAAAAACAGAGGAAGAAAGAGTAAGGTATCTGACACTACCCTTTTCATGTATTTCTGATCTTTTACTTATTTTTTTTTTTTCCCCCTCAGGAGTACTTTTCTTTCTCCTTGCTGACCTTCCGGATGTATTCCTTCTTTTATTTGTTGTTAATACTAAGTTTTTATTCTTTGGGAAAATAAGGGGTTATCCAGAGTCTCTTGGATTTACCACACTACTGACTACTCTGCATTAAAGATGGTCAAATACTGCTCTGTCAATAATCTACTTAATGAATTTTAGTTCTAGGATTTGTAGGAAGTTCAGTTGCTACTTGTATTTCTTCCTCAGTGAGGGCTTTGTGACATCCTCATCATGCTCCTACATATACCTGTACAGTCCTAATAATGCAGAACACTTTTAACTTATGTTGTGCCAAGACTAAGGTTAAAAATTGTTGGATACCTCCTCATTGTGCTGAATCCATCTCTGTTCCTTCTCCTATTCGACAGCAAGCAAGAGCAGTGTGCTTTCTCAGAGGATGTCAATAGGTGACATTGGCTAGGAAAAGGATTCTGTTTCACACTATACAAGTTATCTCAGTAGTGAAGGATAAAGGATAATACTTCAGCATTTTATTTGCTTTGTATTAGCTCTTCTGTAAGGGTTTCATTGCAGTTCGTGCATTGCTTTGTCACATTGCATCCCCGTATAAAGCAAGGTATTTGTATCACTAAGTTAGAAGTTTTTAGTCATACTTAAAAGTGGAAACTTAAACGTTGTTTACAGAACAGGTTTGTGTATATATAACTGGGCTTATTAAGTGATTGTGAAAAGTAAGGGTTTATAAACAAAATCTGAATTAGTTAGAAAGTCACTGACATCTGTTGGTGATGTAGGTGACAAAAACATAGATCTTGACTCTTGGTACATGTCATGGAAGCAAGGTTAATGAAAGGGAAAGGTTTAGATATTTTGGTCAGATGTGTTTTTTATTTGACTTTCAGGTGATGTGTTTGTTACAGTTGTTCTATTTGATAGAAGACTTGATTCTTCTAATCAAATAATCTTGATAAATATGATGATAAACATCATCAAAAGCAAGCACAATTTAGTCTCAGTTTTTGTATGTGAATGACATGAACGCTCGCATACATAACTTTGGTGCCCTGTCCTGAGTGTACATAACTGACGTGAACAGGACCCCACTTATGCTAGGCTATTACCCTGTATGCGCAGTTTGTGGTTGCACATACAGCCATCGTGCAAAAAATGCTGTGTGCAGACGCCTTCAGACAGTGCCCACAATAAGGTCAAACTTGAAGGTACAGCTCCAACTGGTAGTGACATTGCACAAACAGGGCATTAGCTTGTGACCTACATGGGTTTTGTGTTTGTTCTGTTTTGTTTTGTTTTATTTTATTTTATTTTTTTACCTGGGTGATTAGGAAACTGAAAATGCAGCTGCAGCAGCTTCGATGGAAAAGGGCAAGAAATGTCAGCCATGAATACCAGGAGAGATCTTGTGCCCGATGTCAGAAATCCCTTGGGTTGTTGATGAACAGAGGCGCCGTATGCAACGGGTGTAGTCATCGAGTGTGCTCTGAATGCCGTGTCTGCCTGAACCCCTGCGTTTGGAAGTGCACCGTTTGTTATGCGCATGGGTAAGAAATGTTAATGGTTTTGATAAGATCTTGTTTATGCTGATTTTGTTCACGTTGGTTTAAATGCTGGATACTGTTTTTGTGTGTATCTGCTGCTTTAAACAGCTAATGAACCAATGCCTCTGGTAGAATGAAAATGTTGGATGAAGTCCTGGCAGCAAAGAAACTGGTAGGAGTTTGGCCTTACTCTTCATGTAGGCAGCACTTCCCTTCCTGTGTTCAGCAAAATGGAACTTCAGGGTAGGCCAGAGGTGGCGTCACCTCTTTTACAAAGGTGTTAATTGCAAAACACAGAACAGTCTTAATAAGTGAACTCTAGATGGCACTCATGCTCCTGAGTCTATATCTAACTGATGCATCAAAACTAGTTGTTGAAGGTGCTGTTTTTCTACATAGTATAGCCAATTGCTTGACAATTTCCTAGTCATTATTACTATTTGCTTCATACTGCAGAGGTGAGAAACCTGGATTAATGAATAGTGTGAAGTCATGTCTTGTAGATATTTAAAAAAAAATGTTAATAATATTATCAGCAACCATTTAAATACGGTCAGAACAGACATCCAAGTTCGTTTACACTGAATTTGTTTTTTTCCTTTACTATGTCACCTTGGTTTTGTTTTCCTGGAAAAAGGAAGCAATCTTCCTTTTACTGTATTAGTACAATTTTCATATCAAAACACTCCATCATAGTCCCTTCTGTTAATCAGAATTTTGCTAAACCAAATGGTGATGATATTTTCCCACCTTTAATGAAAAATATTTAATATTCTGTATGCAAAGACAGCAAGTCTTGAAAATGAATCAACTTGTTGTGCTATAAATCCCTGTATAAAGGGGGGAGATTTGTGCCAACACAAGAGAAATGCACCACTTTATTCCCTCTTAAGATGCCAAAATGACATTTAAATAATGCCTGGGAAATTTAAGGCAAAGTAGCAGTCTTAAGCTAAATGAATTTCTACTAGTAAATTGAAGTAATTTTCAATGCTTTAGAAGAGACTGTAAACCATCACTGAAAAGATGCTCACTGAATCTTTGGTTTATTTTGCAGTTTACACATAAAATAGGCAAATTAGCCCTACCTATATTTAGTACAAAGCACTTGCTACATTTTGATGTGTGTATCAAACTTTATACATCTGTTTATACATTGTTTATTTATACATCAAAATTATACTATCTGGGCTTCATGCTATAAACACTAATGAGAAAGGTTAAAAAGTTAAATTTCTTTCTGTCTAGATTGCTTCCTCCACTTGTTCTTTTAAATTAATTTCAGATCACTTGGGAATCCTCTCTAGAGAGCAGCTAGTTACTAGACTGCTGTGTTACAGTTCTGTGCACCCTGAATAATTTCCTAAGTTTTTCCAAATATTTAATGGTGAAAATGGGAAAGCATTATGCAAATGTATTTTAAAAAACATTCAGACTTTGAGGAAGTTGTATTTTCTATCCTGCTGATACAGAGGAATTTTCCAGTGGAATAGACATTATAGCAAAGAAATGGTACAGGATTCACATTTGATCTTGCTTAGTCCCAGTGCAAAGTCCATTAAACTCAGTCACATTTCTTCAGTTCCTTCAGTTAACTTTGCATGAGGGCTGCAAGTCTTTGGAAATGCAGCAGTGGGGTAAATACTAGTCAGCACCTTTTGTTTACTCTGGTGAGGGAAAAATAGGGTGACTAAGAAATGTAAGAGCTGATTTTCAAGTCCTGAGCAACCATAATCTTAAGTCTTGGTTACCGCTAGAGTTGTTTATCCCGAACAAAACATGACCATCAGCAGCACTGCTGAGAGTCTCTCCTACAGACAAATGTGGCAGTCCTACACATTAAATTATTTGGGGCATCTGACTTTATTTCTCACTCAATTCACACTGAGTGGTAAAAGGCAATGCAGAGGTTTCTGCAGTTTCAAAATCCACGTACCTCATGGAGCTGACAGAAAGCACCGGGTCGGGTGATGCTGACACAGGACTGAGAGGACTGAAGCTGTGCTGTGGCAAGGCAGAGGCAGGTTGCCATCCTCCTTATGCGTGTGCCAAGAGTTCTGCCATGTCCTCAGACAGCTTGGGGCAGCAGGGAAGGGCAGGCTGGGCAGCACTGCCCTGCAAGCCCATGCCAGAGGGAAGAGGCCTTTGGAGAGGCCGCCTGGTGCCAGAACGTGGCCTGTCAGAGGTTTCAGAAGGAGATGAATATCTCATCGGAAAGCCATCATTCACCTGTCCCTGTGTATGCTTCCACCCAGTTGTTTAAATGTGTTTGTTGTGTTTACAAAATACAAAATTCAAAAAGCCTCATGTGCTGACAATGCCTGTGCTTCCACCTGGAAGAGTTGTAAATGTGAATGGAGCCGGTATGTTGTATTTTCTAAAGGAATCCTATAGCTCGTCTGTTTTAACGTGGAATAAAGTGGTGTATGGAACGGCAGGCCTGGGAATTTTGTTTCAGATCTCTGCCTAGAGCAGAATTTGTTGCTTTACATGAGCAGTCCCCCACAAACATACAAACAAAAAAAAAAAAGAGAGAGGAGGGAGCACTTTGTTTGCAAACACGCAGCAAAATCAGTCAGTGTTGTTATCAATCATGAAATCTTCATTTTCTGGCAGGATTAAGAGAGACTGTTGGATGGTTAAGTGGTTACTGAACATTTAAAGAAATGCACTTTGTTCATTCAAATATATTCTGCTTGTTTTTCAGAGATGTGAAAGTAAAGGCTGGTGAATGGTTTTTTGAGGAAAGAGCAAAGAAATATCCAGATGAAGGTAATCACTGGAACAGGCCACAAACTGTTGTGCATTTAAGTGAAATGCAGAATGTAGTCTACTGCTATATTTGACGTTTCATATATTTTGTGGGAGATCTCTCAGAAGTTATCTTGCCTTGTATGCCTGTACAATAAATGAAGCATAAATGCAAGCTAGCAGAAAGCATTTGAAAGTATAATTTATTTTGTGTGAGTAATCAGAATAAGAAAATTACTGGCCATATTGATTTAGATAAATGAACATGTAAGGCTACTAAGAAATTCCATGACACGTGAAATAAGTATGGAAATGTCAAAATATATGTGTGGGAAGGAATTGATCTTGCATTCATTGTTTGTTAAAGTTAAAACTTAGGTTGTTTTTGCTCAGAAAGTTTCAAAGCTTAAAGAAATGATGGAGTGGAATAGAGAAACATACATAGTTATAAACCAACAGAAAGCTAAACACCTACCGTTTCTTTACGTTCAGCCAGCTGTGCATTTGCATTCTGTTCAGTCTTTTCAATGCAATTAAAAATACAAAGCCCTAAAAGAAATTATAGAGGATGTGGATGGATTGCTGATGGAAATGTCATTCACAAATCAAGGAGCTGTTAGTCTTCATTTTTCACCTGCAGTGACTAATGAGGTGAAGAGGATTTCCTGTATCTTTCTGTTAAAGCTCCACTTCAGATAGGCAGCTATTTGCCTTTGTACGTGACTGTACCTTAATATTACAATTTCACTTACAATATCTGTATCTTACCTAGATTTAAGAATAGCTGGTAAAAAGCAAAGCACTGGACCTTAAATATTTCTTGGGAGACTTAAATAAGAAGAAGTTTATAAATGGAAGAATATAATCAGGCAAATCTTGTGTAGCAGTTATTCAGCAAAGGTAGCAGCTAACATGTTAAGAAACTGAATTGCAGTTTCTGCTAAACAATTCATTTAGAAACAAATAAATAAATAAATCACTTAATTCCATTCTAGATAGGACAATTTCTGATCTTAATGTATTAGTTGACCAATATTTTAAAGTGCAGTTGTATTTCATAACCATTGTTAATAATTTTCTCTCATATTCTTTTTAGAGAGTCTAAAGCTGATAATCTTAACATTAACAGTTACTAGAAAATGAAATGTTGTTCTCAGATATTGAACCTGATATTGCAAGGCACTGAATGTCCCTCTTTCCAGTGAAAAAATTCTCACCTTGCATTATCAAAGCTTTGTTGGTACTTTGAAGCATTTTGCTTAGTTAGTCTAATAGTAATGTTGTTGAAGTCACAAAGTTCTAAGGATATTCAGAAGGTAAGCCTCTTGGGAGAAATATGTTTTGTTTGGTTCCTATGATTAGACCAACTGATGTAGGTAAAGGAGTTTTAAAAAAAAAAAAAAAAAAAAGGGGGGGGGGGAAAACTTTCAAACAGCATTCATCTTAGTTATGTATCCTTCAAGCCTGGAGAGGCAGTGCCCTCTTCTGGTTTAATAATATAACACAAGTGATGTATTCACTGCAAAATAGGTTAAACTGAAACAGTATATGTTATAGTGAAGTTTTCTGATGTTGCAGAGTCAAAAAAAAGGTTACGTGTGTGTGCTTTTTATTAATTTTCTGTAGCTTCTATCTAAAAATTGTATTTTCATAAAAATGGTAGATTGCCTTTACTGACTAGTAAGTTAAAAATCTAAGAAATCATTTAATGCTACAGTAGCTCAAGATATCAAATATTACATATTAATAATAGAGCATCAATTCTGGAGTTCTGTTTGAAATTTGTAACATCAGTAAGTTGATTATTGTTTCTACCAGCACCAGGATATGCTACTTGTATGTAAGTAATATAATTAATGATGTCTCCAGCAAAGTATGGGTCTCGTGCTGCTGTCTGTATTGTTATTATTACGAATGATTAGTGATTAAAACCACTCCAGCTGGCTGTTTGTTGCATGCATTTGGCCCTTCTTTCTGTTTGTGACTACTCAGGAACAAGCTACATTTTCATGAGCCTTCATTGTTCGTGCCTGATGGAGCGCTTGCTCCTTGCTGTTCTTTACATCATGTGGCTGCTCACCTGAGGAATGTGACATGGTTGCTGTTTCCCCACAGGAACAGCCTTAGCAAAGGGTTTTTGCCTGTGTTTGTGAGCTAGTCATCCATCATCACAGCTGTTCAGTTCTCTAGTAGAAATAATGAAAGAATTTTTCATAAGAAGCGAGAAATTACCACGTGTCTACTCTTGCAGCATATTTTCAAGCTTTCCATAGTGTTTGAATTTTATGGTTTAATTGCATTTCTGTGCACTACCTGCTTCCTAGCCCTCAGGAGGCCGAGGGCACTTAGCAACCTGAAGAAGTAGGCCTATTAGCATCACTACCTGATCGTCCTCAGGGTTTGTCAAGAGCTAGGCTGAATGTGTCACCTGTAAAAGGGGAAGGTGAAATCATGACAGTTTGTGTTGCAGGAGAGGTGTGTCTGTTGCCTGCCATATACGTTGATATGTGAAATAGGGATTAATTTCACTCCTGATCTGCATGTGCATGAACTTCT
Source organism: Netta rufina (assembly GCF_964035555.1). Classification (NCBI taxonomy): domain Eukaryota; kingdom Metazoa; phylum Chordata; class Aves; order Anseriformes; family Anatidae; genus Netta; species Netta rufina. The sequence continues at coordinate 57,490,119 of NC_140125.1, forward strand.
GTAAATACGGGGGAGTTCCTGAAAAGGCACTGATTTTAAGAAGTGCTGTGCAGTCAGGCATTAGTAACTGCTGTTGTTGCAAAGTGACCTTTTTTTTTTCTCCCCTCCTTCACAGGCAGACATGAAACAGCTGGTGCAAAGCTCTTGAAATCTTATCAGAAACTGAGGTAAGACTCATAAAAGGATAAAGGGACAAAAGGTCCTAGAACACTGAGACTTCATGAAGGCAATACGTTGTATGTTATAAACCAGCCAGGAGTTTGTATTTTTGATTATAAAGAATAAATTTCATTACCTCTTGAGTACAGATGAAAAAACATAGAAAAAATGTCACTGTTATCTCTGGGCAACCCATAGAAAGGGTATCAAGCATGGAAGAGAGTACTATTTTTACAGTAATAGTTTGTTATTTACTTGAAATAAAGGAATTTTTGCTATATCTCCTTATTTTCTGTCTACCTAGTTTCATCAGTATCATTCAAACTTACACACTACATTCAAATGATAAGAGGTAAAAATTATCAGGTGTAATAATTACTAGGTACAGCAATTATTATACATAATAGTATTTGTATTTGCTCAATGGCAGATTTTGCTGATTTGATAGTTTCAGAGTAAATATGAGACAAGAAACTCTGTATGCAGGAAGATGCATCTGTTTACCCAAATCTAATACAAGTAAAAAATCCACTTTATACTGAATAAGTATTTTGAAGGTTTGAGGCCTAAGCGTAACTATGCTTAAAATACTACCAGTGATACATAATGCAAGAACAGTATAAAAGAAAAATGATTCTTAAAAAAAAAAAAAAAAAAAAAAAAGGAGGAAAGAAAAGGATACAAAGAGATGGCAACAGTTTTATGATAATTATCTGGCAAAGCATAGCTGCATAAGACAGGAACTTGTAGACAGATAAGATCCTAACTTGGGCTGCATAAGGCCTTGCTTTTACCTAGATACAGTAAAAGTAAAAGCAAATCAAACTTTACTGGCTGCCTTTAGGGTCTGTGATTGTCCTGTGATAACCGACTGTAGTCAGATATTTTTTTTTTTTCCTCTTTCTTTAACAGACCAGGGCTATTTACAAGAGGTGACATGGCTGGAATGCTGTAAAAGGGCTCTGACAGCCCTGGGCCCAGGCAAGGAAGGGTCCTTACAGTATTGTAAATAAAGATAGCTGTTTTCTGACAACATCTCCGAAACAGAAATGGGGCACGTTACACATGGGTTGTGTTTCAGCACTTGGGACACAAATTGTAATGCTGCCAAACAAAGTCTGTCCTGAATTTGATCTTTCTCACCGTTGTAAGTTAATAATTCTGCCTAGAGAAGATAGAAAGGCAATCTTAATTCTTACAAGCACAGGCAGTAAGCCTGTGCTGCAGCTCTTAAAGACACGAGATCTTAACCCAGATCTTCATATTTCAGAAAAGACAGATAATAAAGATACTGTGCATGTATTTGGCTCACTTATCCATGTATTAGCATAATATATTGATTTTTGTCTCTTACATTTCTAGTAAAATTTCTGTTGTACCTCCAACTCCACCTCCTTTCACTGAATCTTCTGCAGGAAGTAACACAAAGGTAAATGTACATATCTTTGAAATATAAGTACGTATTCATGCAACTCTTAGAGGGCCATCATATGAAAAGACTGTCTGCAGAAATGCAGTAAATGGCAACAGCTGCTGTAACATCATTGCAATATAAACACTGTCTTCTGCTTCTGTCACTTTTTTATGCTGTATTGGTAGTAGGTTGGAGTCTCATGAGACATGTTTTCAATTAGTTTTCAGTTTCTGAGGGAAGTGATTAACCCCTTCTACTTGGCACTGGTATCTAGACTACTGCCTCTGGTTTGGGTTCCTCACTATAGAATAGCAAAGACATGGATGAATTGGAAGCATGTTTAGTGTAGAGGCACCGAGAAGGGTGGGGCTCAAGCACTTCTGTAAGGAAAGCTGGTGGACAAGAGCTTCTTTAACCTGGGGCAGAGGTGGCTTTAGTGGATCTGACCTCTTTAGCGTTTATGGGGGAGTCAGCAAGAAGACAGAGCTGGGCTTTTCCCAGCAGTGCATGGCAGGAGGAGGGGACAAAACAGGCAAAAGTCAAAATAAGAGAGGTTCAGACCATAATCCAGCAATCCCTTTCTGGCACGGAGGATGGTTAGGCAGCAGATTGGGTTGCCCAGATTTGCTGTGTGGTGTCTATAATCTCTGCCTGGAGACTTTCAAGGCCCAACAGGATAGAGCACTGAGCAACCTCGTCTGAGCTCACAGCTGAGCCTGCTGCAACCGGGAGGTTGGATTTAGGCCTCCTGAGCTTCCCTCCAGCCTGGGTGATGTTGTGATCCTATGATATTCAGCAGTTATTGATAAAGTGATCATTATTATGTGTTACTTTCATTGCTGAGAGAAAAAAAGTGATTTTGATGGTTTGTGTTACGGCTTTTGCATTACAGTTGCTATCAGACAGGATAATAAGGCAGACTTACCATTTGCTTGTTATGTGACCATGGAAACTTTAAAACAGCAAATACTATGTTTTCTTACTCATGGGCTCTCATTTGCAGGATCTCAGTCAGTCCAAAAGTTTTAATAAATCTGTGGAAAACTTGTTCTTGTCTCTCACGACGCATATAAAAAGTAAGTAGATTTCACTGCTTTGCCATCCTAGGGTAACACAGTCAAATGCTTCATTTTTTGGGGGCCAAATTGATGTCCGTAAGATAGTTATAAACAAAGGGTATTGACTAATGGCTGAAATGACTAATGCCAAGACTGAGCCAAGCAGAAAAATAATACAGTAAGCCTAATTCTCCTTCAGTATTCTGCTGTTTATTTAATAAGCTGATGTTACCAACCAAAAACGCCTTTCTCGTAAAGATGTAAAAAGACTGCACAATGTTATTTTAAAGTTTACTGGATGCTCAGATGCAGTGTATTTAACTCAAGTTACTACAGAGTAATACCTGCCTTCTCCTGTGGTGATCTTCACGTTAACTATTTCACTGAACCCAACTGATCCTGTGAGTGAACCTATCGTGTAATGGAAGTAGAGTTCAACATTTTCTTTCACTAGCATTTTTCAAGATGTTGCCTTTCTCAGTTTGTCTAGTGACATTTTTCTTTTTTTCTTTTTTTCTTTCTTTTTTCTTTTTTTTCTTTTTTCTTTTTTCTTTTTTCTTTTTTCTTTTTTCTTTTTTCTTTTTTCTTTTTTCTTTTTTCTTTTTTCTTTTTTCTTTTTTCTTTTTTCTTTTTTCTTTTTTCTTTTTTCTTTTTTCTTTTTTCTTTTTTCTTTTTTCTTTTTTCTTTTTTCTTTTTTCTTTTTTCTTTTTTCTTTTCCAGTTTGCACTTCTAAGAACCTGCCAGTCCTAACTCTTTGTTCATTCTGATACTTTTGGTTCCTTCCATTCACTTTTGCTGCCTGCTGTTATTTAGGCTGCAGGCTGTGTACGTACCTCTAAGGCTTGTGACACTGGGGACAGCCTGTCTGTGTGAAGAAGAGATTGAAGGCATCAGTGACCAGAGGAAAACTACCTCTGAGCTTTATGAAGATTACAGGAGCTTGCAGATTTGCATGCATTTGAACCAACCTTAACATTTTCTTACTAGCTTCATCTTAGACAACCCCAAATATAAGACTAGACCTGAGTAAATATGGCTTTAGTGTTTCCCCCTAACTCTTTTCTTAGCCCTTAATCACAGTTTCCTCTGACTTCTTCCATCAGTCCTATTAACTACACAAATTTAATGTTGTGTATATGTGAACAAATATTAAAGATATGCAGGGACATAATATCTGCCTCTCCTGAACAGAAGTGTGGTGCAGGGTGCTTTGTTACTGGAATTGCATAGCTGAAGCAGCACAGAGTTGGATGCAAATTAATTTACTCTGCTTTCTGTTAGTTTGCAGCCTGGACATAATCTGCAGTTAATGGACTGCAGTCCAGACCCCATCAGGACTGCAGCAAGCTACTTTAATAGTAAAAGGAAGGCCCTACTCCCCCCACATCTTTCCTCTGTCATGTTTCTGGTCTCATGCTGCCATTGCTTAACCTGAATTAGCAACAGTGCTTCTAGACCTCTCTGGAAGCTAATTTAGCTAATTAAAAGAGCAGACCAAACAAATGGGTAGTTTTCTGCTGCTTTATTGAGTTAAATAGGCTGAAAGTTTGGTTTATATGTTGGAGCCTGCACAATAGTGGGTGCTGGGCCATGTGGCCAGGAGCCAGGGAGCACAAAGCAGTGGTTGCAGAAGGGTATGGCAGCAAGTTGTTAGGTCAGCTCATCTGTATGTGAAACCCCACTCAATTGCTGTCATCCTCAGTTAGGATAAGAACCTTTTAATTTGTGAGAAAATAACAGGCTGCTACAATCACTAAAGTCAATAATTAAAAGGTATAGAAAGTCCTTTAGAGAGAAAGGCTTAGGTTCCTTGACCGAAGAAAACAGCTTTTTCAGACAATGTGGTCTCTTAATAAAACCTGGTACCGTGATGATAAATGCTTTCAGTCACAAGTGTCTAAACTTAGTGCCCTATATCTTATCTAGATAAAAATTCCCTGGTTTGCAGAGGTATTTAATACACCCAGCTCTTGGGTATGGCAGTAAACAAATGTGGAGAACCTCGTTCTGAACCTGACTCTGATTCTATCGCTGCAGCCAGTGTGTGTGCATGGCTGAGAGCAGCAGGAACAAAGGATTAGCATGTGCAGCACAATGCCTCCGTTGTACGGTCTGTTTTTGATCATTTTACCTCCTGTTCTGGCAGAGTTTGGCAGCAACAGGAGATTATAATCCAATGGTTGCTATTTGGGGGATGTAAAATGAGTTGCTGGTTGTAGTTTTATTTGCAGTGCAAAATTGCTCTTGGATCTAGTGATAGTGCCCATCATACTAACTACCTGGGTAGAGATGCTGAAGGAGGGAGGAATAGTTCTGAAAAATGATTTTTTTTCCTTTTTCCCTCACTATAATCTGTTTTGTAACTTGTTTGTTTTAAGAGAGTACGGGGGAAGCTTTTGTTAAACTACTCAGATTATGTTTACTCCATTAGATATCTCTCTCCAGTCTCTTTTATGATCTCTGATTTCACTGTGTATTTTAAAAATCTGGTTTCATTTACAGTGAGAGATGACTTAATTGAGGTTGCCTATGAATACGTCATGTGATGCCTTAATAGTGCACATGGAGTACAGTAAACATCTGACAATTGATTGCTGCTAAGAACAAAACTAACCCAAAGTGGCTTTAAAAATCACACTTAAGAGTGCCATTGTTTTTAAGTACCAAATAATGACGTATTGTCTACTGTCTGAGGTTCCTCCACAGAGATTTATTTTATGGGAGAAATACTTATTTCTTCTGAATGAATTAAACATGTGATAGCTATTTTGTGTACCACTTAAAAGTTATTAATTCTTGATGAGAGACTGTAGGATTTACAACAAAGTGTTTGCTGCTAAGCCTACTGGTTTTCAACCCCAGGAATCATAAATGAATGCTGCCCTTCCACTTAAATGAAGTTCTTACTGTACCCTAAGGAGTAAGAAACAAAAAAGGGTGCACTAAATGTCCAATTGTCCTATAGATTTATTTGACAATATGCTAGATATTAGCAAAGTGCTAATTCAATTACATACTTAGGTGTAGACATAAGCTTATCTGTATGACTAATGTTAATCGAAGTCAATGAGGGCTACTTCTGTTCTTAAAATTATGTGTGGTTTGGGACCAAAGTACATAATATCTCTACTTTCATCCATCTTTTGGATTAATTTCTAAATATTTTCCAATATACTCTTTCTAATGTCCACTGTCTTGTCACTACATGTTGCTATAACAGTCTTGCTTTTATCCTGAACCAAACCAAACTGCTTTACAAATCAAAATATATATAAAGACTGTAGAAGCTATTTCTGTGAGAAAACTGTATTTGATAGCATAAAATAATTCCTTGCAGCAGCTATAAAGAAAAAAAGACTATAATTTCCAGTTAGAACAGTAGAAAAGATTTAAATAAGCAAAGTATAATTATACAAAATGGGACAGGTGCTTGCCTTCCCTTCTTTCTTACTCTTAGGAGATGAATACTGAAACCGTAGGATGAAAGTTTGAAAGATGCATTATTTGCCTATAAATCTACAGATTTGCTTGCAATGTTTGTTACAGCTACTTCTCTCTTTGTATTCACTTCAGAAATCTCGAAGTCCCAGAATGATATGGCTGACAGAAGTCTCCTAACAACAGATTATGGGCAGAACGCGGAAAGAAGGAAGCAAAGGAGGAGCCAGTCTGACACTGCCATCAACATTACAAGCAGGGTATCCAAATTGTTATACACAATCTCTAAAGGGCTGTTTCAGGAATTGAATATATTTATAAGAATCATGACTTACACAGTGGGATTTTACTTTTGTTTATAAGCAGGGCTTTGCCGATGTTCGCTAACTGTTGAGCGCTCTGATTCTTGAGATGGTTTTTGACTGAGTCTCCACACTTGGTCTCAGCCCAGAGCTGAAATGTTAGACCAAGATTTTACAAAGACCCTGATGTGGGGAGGGAGGGCATGGATTGCTTTGCTCTCAGGTGCTCACAGACTGTGTGTTGGTGCTGGTTGACATCTGTATGGCTACTCTATTATTAGGCTGTGAGGAGGTTCTCTGTTTCTCATTTCTCCTGCCCTTCTTTCTGCTGAACAGAACTAAGCAATGGCCATCTAAAACCCATCCTGACACTCACTAAGCTTTTTTTTTTTTTTTTTTTTTTTTTGGCAAGTATAAAACAGTGACTGCTGCTTGTTGTTGGGTGACTTCCATTTTCCTTTCTCTCTGGTTACAGTCTCTAGCTTTCAGTGTTTACATAGAACCATAGAACATCCTGAGTTGGAAGGGACTCCCAAGGATCACTGAGTACAACTCCTGGCTGCACACAGGACCACACAAAAATCAGACTCTATGTCTCAAAATTGTCCAAACACTTCTTGAACGCTGGCAAGCTCGGTGCCCTGACCACTGCCCTGGAGAACCTGTTCCAATACCTGACCACCCTCTTGGTGAAGAAACTTTTCCTAACACCCAGCCTGACCCTTCCTGGTCACATTTCCACACTGTTCCCTGGGGTCCTGTTGCTGTCTCCCGAGAGAAGAGATCATGAGGAGAATGTAGGCCATCATGAGGCCTCCCCTCAGTCTCTTCTCTAGGCCAAACGATCCAAATGACTTTAGCTGCTTCTCATATATCTTGGTAGTCCTTCTTTAGATGTGCTCTTATAGTTTTATGTCCTTACGTTGTGGTGCCCAAACCTGCACACAGTATTTGAGGTGAGGCCACACCAGTGCAGAGTAGAGTGGGATAATCCCTTTCCTTGACCTGCTTGCAATGCCGTGGGCACACCACATGGCTGCCATGGCACACTGCTGGCTCATATTGCTGTCTGCCAGAACCCCCAGCTCTCTTTCTGCGGGTGTGCTCTCTAGCCTCTTGTCCCCTCGTCTGTACGTATATCCAGGGTTGCGTCATCCCCTGTGCAGAATCTGGCACTTGCCCTCATTAAACTTCATGTGGTTGGCGATTGCCCAACCCTCTCATTTGTCAAGATCGTTCTGCAAGGCCTCTCTGCCCTCAAGGGAGTCAATAGCTCCTCCTAATTTAGTATCATCTGCAGAGTCATTATGTATTCAAATCCTGAGTCCAGATCATTTATAAAAGCATTGAAGAGAACTGGCCCCAAAATGGAGCCCCAGGGATCCCCACTAGTAACTGGCCTCCAGCCTGATGTAACCCCATTTACTGTAACCCTTTGTGCCCAACCAACCCATCAGCCAACTGTACACCCATTGTATGTATGTACTTGTGTAGCTGTGTGCTGGAAATTTTGTCCAGAAAGATACTGTGAGAAGTTGCTTGAGAAGTCTGTGAAAAATCCAATCTTCTTTTCATGAGGTAGGCAAGGATGAGTATGATGTTACATACCTGCTTTAAAGGTACACTGAAAAACTTGTTTTGAATGCTTTCACCTCTCAAATGACTGAACTTTCTCTATACTCAAATTTCCACATAGTACATACTTACTGAATTGCCTTGCTCAACTTTATGAGTAAATGCAGTCTGCCAAGTGGCTGAATTTAAGAAGGGCTTTTGCTTGGGGCCAGACCTCATTTTATGATATTATTCACAGCTACCTCAGTGCACACTTTTTATTTTCCTCTGAAATGTTATGTATTGATAAATGGAAGAGACAGGATGTCAGATAGCATGAGCTAGCGATTTGGATTGGACCAGCAATGTATGTGAACTCTTGGAAATTAATTCTGGTATTTATGCATGCAGTTACACATAAAATTAGCAACATTAACTACCCAAGTGGTGCTTTGATTGTGGCAAGCTATACACATTACTGTTACTTTATCTACTATTCCACTGGCAGAGCACTGCTCTCTTAATGCATTGAAAAACATCAGATTATAAAACACTATTTGTAGATAATATGAACTTTTAACTGTTTCATTGCATGATGATCACAAGCAACCTGTCATGTTTAAAAGATAGGTGGATTCTTTGGGTTGGCAAATGTATGTAGGAGACAAAAAAATTGTGTCAGATTTTAATTGTCTATTTAAAGGTTTAGGGCTCAATTTATGTCCACCCTTTGCAGGTTTTGAAAGCTAGATTTCAATGTTCTTTGTGTTGTCGGAGCTCTATTTCTATGATTCAGGGTCCATTTGTTTCATTCAAACCAGTTAGGCTATATCTAAACTAGAATTTTAGTTTTGCTAGAATTACTGTTGGTCTCTTTTTTTCTTGTGAATATCATCTTTGACATTTAGGTGTTTTCATATTGAAGGAGATTTTACTTGCCTGTCCCTGCACTTACATGCTGGCTTTCTGTATCTTTGCTGTGACTTTAAAAATTATTAATCCCCGTCAATAGCAATATTGCATTATTCTTGCATTTGTATTACTTCCAATTACTCTTTTCATTTAACAAGGGCAGATATTTACATCATTGCTAGAACCATGACTAAAAATAGAGGGAAAAAAACTGTTTTAAATTGTACTTGTAAAACACCTTTGAAAATTAATTACTCAAATTTAGAACAAACAAACAACAATTCAAAAGCAAGAAGTGCGAACCCCTGTAAAGTCTGAACCTAGGAAGTTAATTAAGTAGTGTTTTCTAGGATCTCTCACTATCAGACTCTTTAAGTTCATTAGAGGGACTTAATTATACCTACCTTGCTGGGGGAACAAGCAGAAATGTGCAAGCTTTGGAAGCATTTTGTGGTGTATCAGTACCTGCGGGTTACTGCTCCTGTGACAGTGGATTCATACTGTTGCAGCCAATTCTAATGAATTGGGCTAGGTGGGAGTCTTGCTTATGACATGGTGCTAACTTTAGTGCTGGTATTCATGTCGCATTCTCAGTCACTTACTTTTCTGTTTAACAAAATCGAGAAGTCTTTCAGAACCAAGTATAGAAGCCAAAATTCAGTGTGTGGCACTTTGTTTTGGTTAGGAAATTAAATTGGTGGTGTTTCAGATTTTTAAAAGTGAGAAGAAAATTTATCTACTGAGAAATGTTATGTTTTGGGGTTTTCTTTTTAAGTCTGTATCCTGAACACATTTTGTTTTCTGTCTGTTTCCTTTTCAAAAGGGAACTTAATGAATTCTTACATCTATTTTTAAGGTAGGGCAGTTATTACACATAACAACTACTGTGTACTATAATAACAGCACACTGCTTTCCATTTTCCACATCCTGTGGTTGTTGGTTTTTTTACTTTTATTTTTTTTAAAGTAATCTCAATATATTATCTCTTCTGCTGTCCTCATTCTTTAGTGCTTTTTGCTGATGGTGCAGAAGAGGTTTCTAGGTCTGATAAATGTTTGTTATCTATTTCTGATGCAAATAAGTTCTGTTCCTTTGTTGATTCAGCCACACTGTAGTCTTTCTAGTCTTTTGGGTAATCCTTGTTATACAATTATTCTCTTAGATCCTCACCCTGTAAAACTTCTCACCTCACCCTTTTCCTACCCACTGAACTGTGAACACACTTTTCATAGATTGTATCATACAGGGGTAATGGTGTGTCAGAGTGACCCCAAACTCATTTTCAGTATATTGCCAGCCATGTGTGTCAGTCTTTTGGCACTTCAATAACAACAGGGTTAATAACGTGATAACACAGGTGGCTGAAAGTAAATCTCAGGTTCTGCTACTATACAGTTTTCGACAAGTTATCAAAGCTTTCATAGGAAGATTGGGAAAGTGAATGAACTTAAAGTCAAAGCAAAGTCAAGAAAACATCAGAAGTTTGTTTATTTATTTCTTTGAAAAAATACTGTTTTATTAAAGACTAATAAGGCATTTTATTGGTGTATTGCTACATTTGGTGTGTTGTTAGTAGACTGTTAGCAATTACTGTGGAAGTAGTGATCCATAGCTTAGGTGGTTGAGTGTTGATTTTAGAAAGTTATGAATATAATGAATGTACTACTAGCTGGCATGAGAATGTTGTAAATAAATATTTAAATTAAGTTACTACATTTTCATTGGAAGTGTGCCACCTGCATGACATTGATCAGAGAGAATTGTAGCTATTTACTAATTTTCATGTGATAGCATTGCTGAAGGAATCAGAGCTTTTTTCTTAAACAAAACAAAATTAATTGCTTAATCTCTTACAGATAAAAAATACACCCAGTCTTCAACAGCTCATCACTGGGGCCCAAAATGATAATGAAATCCTTACCAAAAGGAGTTTCAAGCAAGAAGAAGACATAACAACCAGTCCCACAAGTGATGCAGTTTTCTGTGATGGCAGGAAGCATGTAAGTTGAAGTGCGAAGCACACCAGAATAGGTACCAAATGAGGACAAACATAAAAGCTAAGATTTTGGATTGTATTACAAAATGAAACAGGGATTTCACTTGAGTTTCTCTCTGATAAAAGGCTGCCTGCCTTTGGCATAATCATCGTGGAAGCACTGTGAACTTCTTACAGCATTAGCCAAATCAAATTAATAATAGATAATTGATAGATGGATGTATCCATTAATAATGAATAACTGATGTGTCAGGTTCCTCTGAATTTTGCAAATCCATCTAACATTCTTTCAGTTTTTGATTAGCGTTGGGACCCTGAATGTGTTTCTTTCTAGATTTGTAGCTGGCTTTTTTCTTAAAATATCATTTAACAGAGGGATTTTGTTATTCTGCAAGGGCTGTGGTAATGCAAATGTCAGTGGAAATTCAAATGTCAGCATGTCAGTGAATGAAGAGGAAGCTAAGAGTTGCAGAAGTCAGGGGAGCAGTTCATAGGCTCAGAGGATGTCACTGAAACCTCCCCTGATGGATGACATTTTGAATACTGCAAATGACAGAGAAGGAAGGCAGCTGTAAATGAATTCAGTACATACTTTAAAGTCTCTGTGATTAACTGTGGAAGATAATTTCTATGTATTAGTGATGAGGTTAAGCAGGGTGAAGTGGCCAAGGAAACCAAGACTGATATTATAAAGAAAGGAAATAAAATGGCTTTTAGGGAATCAGAATTAACCAGATTGCTCACTTTGCAGAGGAGTGAAAACACGCACAAGGCCTTTGGCGCTCTCACAGTTTACTGTGCTGTGGAGTCTGAGACGTTGCACAGACAAATGAATGACCATTTTGGATGACATTTGTGATTCTACTGGCAACAATTTGAACTTTACTATTTTGTCTTATAGAGGGAGGAAGGTCAAATTCCATTAAACTTCTCTTTATGGGTGTTTGTTGATGACCACTTCATGAAAATATGTCTTCCAAAACATAAGATGCCATAGCTTCCAGTCATGCCAGTAGGAGTACAATACATAAAGTCATTGCTAAATCTCTGTTCACTGAAGCAAGAGTGATTTCTACATTGAACACATTTAATTTCTGATCAGGTGGGAGGCATATGTAGTGTTTTCAGTCCTAACATTATTAATCAGAATAACTCTCCAGTTTCTATGAATAAATAAGAGGTTCTGTGCAAAACATTTTGAAACGCTTTTGCAGAACTTCTGTTAAGGCATATGAGCTAAGAAAAAAGTCTACTTGCATTCCTTTGTCATGAAGGATTTTTGAGGAAAATAAACTTTTTTTTTTTGTCAGATGAATACAAATATTCTTTGTCAGAGAGTGAAAGAGCAGAACTGAACAAAGGGAGATCTCCCTGCAAGGGAGATAGATTACACTGATACGCATCTTGTAGAGGGAGCAAGATTACACGCAACAAGCAGCAGGTCAAAACAGCCCTAACACTACTTGTGACTTCCTTAATAAGCACCCTGACCCTTCTTTCATCAGGTTTCTACGTTGCTTAGAGCTTATAAGATAGCCTAGATAGCTCTTTAATTTAAGTAAGCTGTTCATGTGAATTTTAATGTGAGTATTTGGCAAGCTGCACTTCTGCATGGAAGACAGATATGATCTTATAAACACTACTCTGCACTTTCAGCTGCTGGGTTGTGCAAGCAGAACTCCTTGGTTAACCAGTCCTGTGTGGGCTGGTGTTTTTTTTCAGACAGAGGAGTGATCTAACACAGATATTTTAACAATCTAGGATGATATTGTTGTGAGATTAATCCCAACAGCAACTGCGTCTTCATGACAGATGATACGTAAAAAGATCCTAGAGCTTACCTTAAAGAGTACCATTATAAATGAATGGAGACCGAGTTATTTTGATTGAGTTGATGATTTGTTACAGTGAAGATGGGTAGATAGCACTAACAAATTATGTGCCTGTGCTGGGCCACAGAAAGACTGTAGTTTCTTCATTCCTTTCAGTTTCATGGCTTCTGTAAATGCTAGAAACAAATATTGCTTATATATATCTGGATGGAGGGCATTCAAACCTTTGCCCTGTAGGTGAAAGTAAGTGGATGAAAAGAGAAAAAAGTGGCTGAGGTGAGCCAGGAAACACCTCCTTAATGCACTAACTTATGACGGCTGGATATCTTTGTATGTTAATCTTTCCTGAACAGTATGGAGTATGTCATTTTACATGGAATTGGGTGATCTTGTAGCGTATTTGCTGGATGTGCAATGCTGCTTTTGTAACCATTAATACCTAATAGAACCTGGCATCTCAGCAGTGATGCTATGAGCATCGCTATTAATAGCAGTCTAGTTCTGTATTTCATATATTCCTACATTTCAGAGCTTTTTCTGAAGCCATCATTAGGAGACAGTACTCTCTTCCTTTCAAACACCTTACACATTTTTCTGATGGGAAGTCACATGGCAACTTGACTGGGAGACAACTTCTAGATATAGAAGTTATCTAAGAAAGCACTTTGTTAGCTCAGAAAGTTTGCTGAAAAGGTGAAGCAGTAGAAATGCAATTAGTTATAATTTTCAAGGCTGTTACAGAAGCAAGAAAATGGTTTCATACAGTTAACCTAAAGACTTCATGATTTCCAATATCTCTGCAGTCATGTCACTAAAGAAACTGGCATTTGAGGGAAATAAATGTTTTGTTCTATTAGATCTGAAGCTACTTTTCTCAAACATTTGTCTTTTCTTAGGGGAGTTTGTATAGCCTTAACAGCACTTGCACTGAATCTGGCAACTTTGGCAAAGCTGACATCACAGGAGAAATAGAGTTTGCCATAAGATACATCTTCAAGGCTCGCATCTTAGAAATTTGCATCAAGGGATGCAAGAATCTGGCTTATGGAGAAGAGAAGAAGAAAAAATGTAATCCGTAAGTATTTTGTAGAGAAGGAGAAAGAAATAATAAGCAAAATATTTTGGTTTGAAGATACCATCATATATAAATCCATTTCAGTATTTATGTATGCCCAGTTAGCATTTTCAGAACATCCAGTGTATATATCTGCACTTTTTACAGCTACACACTGCAAGACAAACAGGTTTCATACCAGCACGTCTTGATTTCTCTTCTGACCATTTTCTGCTATTAGTTGTCTGTTCCCCTGCATGTGAGCAGGCAGTTGGTTATCTGTGTTGCTGATGAGCACCTTTGGATCCTGACAGCAAATAATTCTAGCTCTTAACAGCAACAAGATTCTAGCTCTTAAGTTGTGCCTGCAAAATTAATATACACGTGGCTAAACCATGAGATGGAAAATTGAAATGTGAGTCATGTTGCTAATTCATCCACTGACTCATTGTGGGTTACTGGGTGATTGCCATACTGCTTCTGTGCTTCCATCTTCCTCATCTGTAATAAGAATGGAAATTTCAGATACTGCAACACGTTTTAAAATCTGAAGTTGGTTAATAATTACATATCACAAGAGGAAGAAGTACCTACTTCTGTGGATAAAATAGGTCACAGAAATGATGGGTTGGAGAGTTAAGCATTGGTGGTTTGTTTGTTTGTTTGTTTATTACTAATTGATCCTCTCTGACTATGCAGCAATCATTTGCAGAAAACCTAACAATAAATGCCTAACAAAAATAAATACCTAACAAAAATAAATACTAACAAATAAAATAAAAAAAAATACCTGAAATACTCTACCCCTGCTGTCATGGGGTGTTTGAACACTTGAGTGACCACACCGAAATTTCAGAGTTGCAGTCACCTTCCCCCGGAAGGAATGTGGCTTTGAATATCTTGCAGAGTAAGGTCATAAAGATGAGCCTAGGGTTGAAAGGAGCCTCGCTGGAACAGCAGCTTACGAAGTGGAACAGTTTGGGAGTGTTTTGGGGTGGGTCAAAGTTCTTTAAGTCCCCTGGTAATAAATTTGGACAAACAGTTGCAGGAAGCCTGAAAGGTGCTGTGGGAAGAGCTGTGTACTGGACATTATGTTCTCTGTTGGTATATATTTATGTATTTCTGTTGGTTCCCAACCCAACAGAAAAAAGTACAGTCAGTGCACTCAGAGCACTTGACAGAAAACAAACTTTTAAGTAATGTTTAACATGTGTTGAATTGGTTGAATTTGACTGGTTTGAGGTCTGACTGTCTACTTGTTACTCTATCACCCTGGATCAATTTAATTAAGAGGCTAAAAATTCTACTACCTGAATATTTTAAAAAGTAGTTTTTTCTATGGATAGGTTTGGAAAAAATAGGGAAGATGTTTAAGTTCTGCACTGATTATATGAAGTATAACTGACTGTAAGTTAGCCAGAAAGTTAATCAAGAGGCTGGTTTGAAATTGGTT
Organism: Netta rufina; assembly: GCF_964035555.1. NCBI lineage: Eukaryota > Metazoa > Chordata > Aves > Anseriformes > Anatidae > Netta > Netta rufina. The sequence continues at coordinate 57,505,292 of NC_140125.1, forward strand.
TAAATCATATTATCTGAAATTTATACCAAAAATACAGTTGCCAAGTTGTGAGGCAGCACTCCCTACTGCCAATACTCTTTGGTTTTGAAGCTGTAATATAAATACAGCCCACTGAACTTGTATTAAGGGGAATGTTTAAGTATTAATTTTGAAATGAACTACACATGAGAAACTTTGGGTAGTTGTCATTGGTGCTTGGTACTTGTCCAACTCAGCTTCCAGAAGGATTTATTTTTTTTTTTCAGTTTTGCTTTAATGCTGATTCAAGGAAATTTTGAACATTTTACATACTCTCCCACTATCATTCTAGTGGTTATTACAACAACTAATATGTGTAAGTGTTATGAATTATTATGCATTATATGTGTGATTATACCTTTTATTTGTCACATTACTTAATGCTGTGAACAAACAGCAATGAACCTAAAGGTGATCGACTTCCTTATTTTTTCTTTGAGCACATAATACGCTCTGTGCTTTCCTCATAAAGCTGTCAGTACAGCTGACAAGGTGACATTCTTGGTGGCTATTTTATTAGAGGACAAGAGTATGTAATAGCAGATTCGCATACAGAGCCTAATTCTTTCCCAATTAGAATAGGATTGAAACACATTATCTGAATGATATACAGAGACCTTTATAGCCTGACTGCTCATTTTAATGAGAAAGGATATAAATCACAATTTGCCATTTTATTGCTTAGAAAATTACAAACTCAGTAAAAGTGTTTGAATTAAATAATTAATTTTTCTCTTTTAAATAAATCATTTTTCTTAGTTTGATTTATTTATATTTTTCCCCTTCTGGTCACATTCCATATCCTCTCTATTTACAAGCTATGTCAAGATTTATTTACTTCCTGATAAATCTCCTCGGAGTAAGCGGAAGACAGCTGTCAAAAAGAGCACAGTGGATCCAGAATTTGATGAGACTTTGAAGGTACTGCTGGCAATTGTGTGTCACTAGAAGCACTCTTCCATGGTAATGTCTCCTTTTATAATGTGCAATCCTGAAAGTTCAGAATTGTCCTGATGGGGCAATTGCAGGAGTCAGTGACAAGAGTCATTAAGAAATGGTTGGTTTCAGTCCAAATAACTTTTGGACTGAAAATGCTTTTGAAGATCCACTAGTGAATTGTGCACCCTCAGAAGAGTCTTCCTTTGTGCACAAAACACTCCTAAAGGTGTTGTTCTGAGTTACCTTGTGGCAAAAGCAAAGTGTCTTTCATAGACTGTTTTGGTGCGTTCAGGATCTGAGCGTATTGCAGAGCAGAGTGAGTATTTTACACAGGTGTCCCTTTCCAATGGTGCCCTTTGTTTTCCGTGTCACTGGGAGTGTGTCTCTGCAGTTAGGATGGGGCACCCCTGGATTAGTTTGGTTGTTTCCAGTTTTGTGCCCAGGTCACTGCACAACCTCTTCTTAAGGTGCTTGTGCATCAGTGAGCTGCAGCAGCACATGAGGTCTTTGGTAAAGTGTATTCTTGGAAGAGATGTGAAACAAAATTAATGGACAAACTGACATTATTTCTCTTTGAGCTACGTGCAAGTTTCAGTGTGTATGAACATCAGCAATTTGTAGCAAGTGAAACAGGTAAAATGTTTGGAAAGAACATTGTTAGAAATTGATAACAACAACAACAAGATGTATACAACCTATGTCATTCTGGTATATCTCAAAGTCTGTAGATAGTGTTTAAGTTGGGAGGAAAAAAAGCACCTAACACTGAAATAATTGGTTCCTATTCTATAGTTGCTTTTCAGTGCCAGAGCGATGCAGAACTGGTAGAGAGTGAGAGCCATGCCTGAGCTGGCTGCGTGAACACTAAGGGTAGATTAATTATAAATGATTTGAATTGGTTTAAACAAGCAGGAATGGTCAAACAAGCATAGTGCTAGTGGAGGTGAACTGCACTGCACCACAGCACTGAGATCCCACTCAGTGGGATCTGTCTGCAAATGAAGGCACCTGCACTTGGGTACATGCGTTTGTGAGGAGCACAAGTGCTCTTAGGAGTCGCTGGAAGCTAGGTAGGGTGATTCAGGGTTATCCTTCCCAGAGCCTACACCCAGCCTGTGATTCAGCAGCCCAAATGTCAGCAGAGATGCCCGCAGCTGTGCCATTGCCTTGTTTTCAGTCCAGGTGGATGCAGGTTACCAGACTCATGTGGGTATCTCAGATAGCCAGCCATGTCTCAGAGAGCTCTAACTGTGCTTAGGGAGTAGATCAGGGCTTTAAGGACTGGTCTCCTGAATTACTGCCTTGCTCCTGCTGACTGCATTTAGTAGATTTCTACTGACCAGAATGGAAGTTTTAGCACCTTTGTCATGTGTCTTAATCTTGACCTCCAACCAGAGCAGCCAAATTGGGCTGGGAGTATAAAACAGAAAAGTAGATTATAAAAAACAATGGTCAAGAATTACTTAAAGTTTTGGATGAATTAAAATCTTCAGCAAGAGGCCAAGGTATTCCTGGAATGTCATTTCATATTTGCACGGGCATTACTTTAGCATTTAAGGAGTGAGGTAACATGGAAATTGCAAGGCACGTTCAGACAGCGTAGTTCTGTCTGCATCCCGATGCCTTCAGCCATGCTGCGGTCAGGCAGCCTTTGAGCAGGCTGTGAGCATGGCTCTGCACTCACCCTGTGTGTTGCTTTATAAATGCTGTTTGTCTTTCCAGTACAAGATTGAATACTCCCAGCTGGCGAGTCGGCAGCTGCAGATCTCCGTGTGGCACGCAGGAGCTCTGAAGTACAGGGTGTTTCTGGGGGAAGTGGTGATTCCATTGGCCACGTGGAATTTTGAAGATAACTCGATGGAGGCATTCAACTGGTACCAGCTAAAATCCAAGGTGACTGTTAGTTCTTGTGCTTGGATCTTAACAACACAGTGTTGTGAAAGTTATGAGAGATCACCCTTCTGAGGTCATTGAGGGAAGAATGCCGTCAATCCAGCCCACGAATAACACCTGTTATAAATATAAATGAGCTGTGAGAATGATGTGGAATAGAATGTAATGCCAATCTCTGCATGTCTCTCTTTTCAGCTTGAAAAGCCTGAAAATAACCTTATCCAGTACAGTGGAGAACTCCTGGTGTCTGCAAGACTGTCGGTACCAGCCCAGTATAAAAACTTCCAGTTTGAAAGGTGGATGAGAGAAGGTATCAAACATTCCAGAATACCTGAATCCCTTGGCTAGAAAAGAATTAGGATCAGTGAAGGACCATGTGCCTACTTCACCTTTTTGTTCTTTTTAATGCCAGCAAAAGATGATCGCTTTAATAGCAGTCTTAATTAGCTGTTAGGTTAGTTTTGTTTCCTTTTTCCCCCACAAACAATCCTGAAGTCACCAGCTTGCGTTCTTCCATCTTTCTTCCCTACTCATGCCTGCTGTGCCTCTGCTCTACAAACAGAGCTGTAACAGAGGAGCACTATCACACCACAGGTTGGGCTGTTTCTCCTGCTTCTGGCTTTGTTTCAGGGAAACGCTCCTATGGGTATTGCCCCATGGGTACTTTTTGGAAATACAACTGAAAGCTCTATCTTTGGAATAGGAATCGCAGAGCAATTCACTGCTTTTATTCACTGCTTGCTTTCTTTGTGTGAATCGTGACCTGTGTAAGCAGGTTCAAATCTTTCAAATTATCTGAATACAGCACTGAGTCCTTATTTCAGTTGTAGCACTTAATAATTTTCCTGCTTAATTACAGCGGCATCTTATGTTATCAGCTGAACTAACTGGTCACTATTTAATGTGATAAATTCTTCTCTTTCAGGAAAAAAAGACGAAGGAGTTCCCAACTGCCAGCTTCAGGTTATGATATTTGGGGCCAAGAACTTGCCTGTGCTGAGACCTGCTGGAATGCTGAACTCATTCGTTAAAGGGTATGTATGAGACTTAGCACTTGAAATGGAGAGTGTCACAAACATCCTGTGCAAAGGTAAGAATTAACTCGCTTTCATCAGGAGGCTGCTGTGTGAAAGTGGCACTGTCCACGCTCTTAGTCAGACTTGTTTGTAATTGTGACAGTTTACAGCTGAGTGTCTGCGTAACAGCAGCACGCAGCAGGACAGTGAAGGGTCCTGAGTGGAACATCACAATTTACTGTTGTCACTGAAATTCAGAGTTCACTATTTTAAGCATCTGCTTTTAGATATTGGGAGGAAAAAATGTGTGACTCGAGGGAGGTGGAAATACTGTATTTTCATGCCTGGTTTCAGCTGTGCCCTTGCACAATTTAATACAGCTTTGGATAGTGAGAAGAAAATTTTGGTCTATACATTTTAAAAGAGAAAGGACTGAATTTTTCTTCAGTGTGCTGGGTACTTAGTATGTGGAGTCACTTTACTTTCTGGATGCCAGGCATTACAGTGTTAAAATATCTCCCAAAGCCACTTCACCTGCTGTGGTACTTATCTTCAGTGAAGGGGGTGAGCATTTTATCTACTGCACAGGCAGGTTTCAGACAGTATTGGGTAACAGAACTGGGGGTAAGGGGTTCCTCATCAGCCAGTGACAACAGAGGAAAAACAGATAGAAGACCCAGACTGAAGGCAGACAGAAGGAGCCAAAGTCCCCCAAAGAAACAAACTAGCATCATGTTCTACCTTGCACTTAGCTGCACTCTTTGCTTTCTAAGGCAGAGTGAAGGGTCCTGCTTGATTAGTGCCCATGTTCTGTTTTCTGATTGAGTAAAACACTGCTTGGCTCAGCAAAGTTGGTGAACTCTCGTTTTGTTTTTTCTTTTGGGAAGCTGCCTTGTCCTTCCAGACCAAGCAGAGTTGAAGCAGAAGTCGCCTGTCCTGAAGAAAGAAGACTGTCCTCAGTGGAAACATCTGTTTGTCTTTGATGTTACCCCAGCACAGCTACAGCAGTCATGCCTACACTTGACCCTCTGGGACCAGTCAACTTTTGGCTCACACGATCAGTTCCTAGGGGGAGCCAAGCTTGGTGCAAGTAAGTTCTTCATCACTAAATGTTGAAGTAATTTTTTGGGGAAAAAAATAATATTTTACATGCTAAGTAGTATTTGCACTGTGCATCTGTCATGTGCCTGCACACACAGCCCCTAGACCCTGACCTAAGCAACTTGCAGTCTCAGGCTTTGATCCTGCAAGAACCAGTTCTAGTTGAGGCCTGTGCAGAAGCTCTGGGCTGTCAGTGGGCATTGTCAGGCAACGACATTTGTTAGCATGGGGATGTTCAGGGACAGAGCCTGGCCACACAGAAGACAGGAACAGAACAGGTGGGTGCATCAGCTCATCTAGAGCTCCCTACGTATTTTTCAAGACTTGTTCCTTGAGCAGTTTTCAATGACTTGGCTATTTCTAAAGTGCTAGCAATAACATCAGCAGTGAGCACATGAATACCTTGCAGATATCTGTGCTTATTGTTTTATATCCACAAATCCTTCCAGTGGGAGATGCAGAAAGTGAAACTTGCTCAGAAGCCCTAAAGAGACTAAGTGCGTATTTGAGCTTTAGGCTCTTGTCCAACAACAAAAAACAACAAAAAGAGCCTTCTTTCTCAAAAGCTCAGAAATGTCTGAGAAATCCTCTGCTCATGGACTGGGCAGGACTTAACAGTATTTGACTAGAGAGCTATTGTCACTTGAAGGCTGCCCAGTGGAGTCTCTCACCCCGTTTCCCAGACAGTAAATGCTTTGGTTTCAGTATTTGAGATGAAAGGCTTAAAACTGAGACACGTCACCGAGCTGTGCTATCAACATGCACTTTAGAAGAGTGTTATCACTAGCAATACAGTGTGCAGGTTTCCTCGTGAGCTGCTTTTGATTGTTTTATAGCATTTTCCTTTCTGTTAAAGCAGGGCCTATGTGCTTCTGAGTGACAAAGACCATCCAAGCCCCAAGCCTAGTGAGGCATTATAGTCACTGCAGATGACCAAGCTGATCTGTTTTTGCCATGCACACTGCTTTTAGTCATACAACCAGGAATTTTTTCTTCGCAGACCGAGCTCTTCACTGATCTTACTTTAACAGGATGTAAATAACGCTCTATAATTATAACTACAAATTATTGCAATGAATGATGTGAGTGCTACAGAACAGCTGAAAATGCTCTAGAATTGAGAGCAGCAGCTTGTTTGTCGTCCAGTCATTTGGGTCAGAAGTGGTACGGAGCTGGATCTAGAAAAGCCTTTGGGCAAGGCCAAACGCAAAGTAACCCCGTGACCTTCCTTTTTTACTTTCTTGCAGAAGAATCGCTTGGATTTGCAGACGCTGTTTCTCAGTCAGTGCTTCAATGGCAGGAAGTGCTCTGCAGGCCAAACACGTGGATGGACTTCACACTTGTACTGCATTCGAATATGGAAAACTTTAAATCCTGAGAAATTACTGCACGACTTTTCCTCCCCCATGTGTGATGTTTTGAATTCAAGTGGCACATACCCATGCCAGGTCTGGGGAAAAGGTGCACTACAACAGTATCTACCCCAGGATCTGGGGAGTAGTTGTACTTTTGAAGGGAGGTGACACTGAAGGTTGTATTTTTCCAAAAACGAAGGCTTTGTTATCTGTATCTCTAGGTGGGATGTATGGTTAGTATTGTTTCTTCAGGAGTAACAAACTCTGAAACAGATGATGCTGACAAGGCACTAGCAGACAGATGGTTTGCAGCTTCCTATTTCTGGGTATAGAGTTGGAGTTACTTGAACACAGATTAGAATACTTCATAGGGAAAAATTCCTATCCTTAAACTTACATGATTTCATTCTAGCTTTCATGCTTCATATGTGACCAGAGAGGAATGGAAAGTAGATAATTTTTAATTGTTTGCTGTAAATTAGTGATGCTAGCACCTCTATGCTTCAGAATTACCTCTAGTGCCCATACTACTTCACGTAACCCTAAAAAGCTTCTACCTGGGTGGCCCACCGATCTTTCAACTGTGTGCTGTACTAGAGGTGCTTGCAAGCAGTTAACATGTATAAATTCTCCTTCAGTAGGGGAACACAGGGCATCAGCTTGTAAAATAAATGTGGTTATAGAAAGTTCCTTCTTGTTCTCAGCTGCTGCTGTGAACCAGTATTAACAAGCCTGACTGATCCAGGTGGTGTATTGGCACAGCCAAACTTATCACTTATTCAGGCGAACTACTGGAAATGCAAGCTTAATGCCAACTGCCCTGTCAGCTCCCTTTGCCTCAGAGGAAGCAGTGTTACAGGCAGCAGAAGCTTTGTATTTACAACCATAAGTAGTGCTGCTGTTATGTACCTCTTTTCCCTGTGACTGAAGGGAAGATTCCAGCATGGGTTACCCTTTCTTTTCAGACCAGCACGGTGTTTAAGGAAATAGAAGTAAAAGATAGGGATTCACATGCTAGCCTCAGAATCTTAGAAACCAGCATACCTTACCCAATATCCACCCTACACAAGAAACACTTGACTCCAACTCCTTTGTTACTCTGCAGATCTTTTATTTAGATGTTTGCTGCTGCAAATAAAAAACCACCACACAACGAAACTCAACTGGAGTATAAAGCAGCATAGATGTTGTAAATGGAAGAGAAGAGCTGACAACATACTGTATCTCACTTTCTAACAGATTTTCAAGGAAAGGGGGAGATTAGTGGGGAAGGAATAGTCACAGAAATGCTCTCTAATAGAGAGAATACAACTGTGATATAAACAAGCAGTCCCTTCATGTTTGGAGTCTGAAACTTTAAATCAAACATTTAAAAAATTAGAAAATTTGTTAGAAAAATAGGTGCAGTAAAATTGTATATATTGGATCATGTGTACATATCAATTTTTCATCATTAAGTAAAAAAAGTGATCTTTACAAATAATGCTTTATAGTAAATAATCAGTTGCACTGCAGACTACAGTGTTTAGACTTCTTTACAGATGCAAGTCTCATTAAATCTGAAAAGTAACAAAATATACAGAGCAAAACTATTTCCCTTTTAAACTAGTACAGCAATCCACGTATTGCATATTTTATATATATATAAATACTACACTATAACTGATCAGTAATGAAGCTGGAATGCAAACACGGTAGTGTATTATTCCAACAGAGTATCTGCCTAGTTGTTACGGAAGGAGGGTGTCAGTGTTCCTACGCCACACTGGTGAGCTGTCACTGCAGAATACCTCCAATTGAGCACAGTAACCAGAAAAAGCCTTATTCCCATGCAAAGTAGTTCTGAGGTGTTGTCAGTTCTTTTGTTTGTGTATCAGGGGAAGGTGGGCATGAAGACGAAGGAAAAAAACAGGGTGCATGCACAAGCACACACACAGGTGTTTGCAGTTCCTGAGTTGTCTTCTCAACTGTTGGACTTTACACTGTGACTGTAACACAGACATATGGCACGAAATTCATCCACAGTTGCTTATTTTTAGACCCAGCTGAATCCAGCACCTGCACAGGACCCGCATCTACAACTCGATGCAGGTTTGTGTTGCTTAAAGAGAGATGTGACATAAGCATAAGGCCTTTTGGCACTAAGCAAAGGCATGAGCAAGTTACCAGGATCAGTGGTACGATGAATTTTAACTATACCAAATTTAACACACAGGATGGAATGAAAGGGAGATGCAAACACCTCTGGGTTTAGAGGACATTTGTTAAATATCATAGTAACCCCTCCTCAGGGAAAACAACAACAAACAAAAACACAGCATTAAGATCTGCCTTTCCCACAGTCTTGCTTTCTTGTTATAAGCATCATTACATTGCCTCAAACTCATCAATTCTCTGCTTGGTGTTGCCTTGCCGGATTTGTCGCAGTGTCTTGTACTTGTCACGTCCCTGCCGCACGTTCTCTGAGTGGATAATATCATTTTGGGTCCTCTTATCTTCATCTCTAGCCTGTGCCAGCTCATCTGTCAGTGCCTGCAATAAAAAGAACATTACAAACAGATTACACACAAGAAGCTTCCAGCTCATGACAGCAGTGATTTTGATGAGATTTAACAGTCCTTAAATGACTGGACAGATCAGTGATCTGGACACAACGTATGCTTCTCATGAACTTCTGCTTCTTGTAAGTGAAGAAGTTATCGTGCTTTGTGTATTTAACCAAGTGGTTAAATGATCCATTTTCCAGGAATAATTTCTTTCATCACTTTCCCTCCTCCAAACATTTTCTTACCCTCAACTGCCTCTGTACACGCTCGTTCTTCTCAGCCTCAGTGATGCGCTTCTCCTCGTTGCGGTCGTTCCTGATGCCCTCACTGGACAGCTCTGCGCTGAAGGCAGAGTACTCGGACCCCTCGTCGTGCAGGTTATCGTGGACGTGATAGTTCACGGTCTCATAGACAGGTGGGGGTGGAGGTGGAGCAGTCATTACCAGGTGCAGTTCCTCCTTTGTCTTTACCAGATCCTCCTGGGCTTCCCTTGCCTGGGGAAAAAAAAAAAATAAAAAAAAATAAGGAAGATTTTAATGCATTTCTTGATTTAAACAAGCTTTATGAACACTTCAATGCTTATTTTCCCAGTTTTGTCATTCTACAATGTAAAGCAAGAAATCAGGAATTAAGAATTAAGTCTCCAGCTGACAGTACTTTGTTGCCTTCTTGAGCAGATTTTATTTTTTTGGCTAGTGACAGTAGTATTATCCATGGCATAATATGCAGGGTAGCTAAATTAAGAATATTCCTCCAACAAAACAGTTTTTCCTAAACCGTTTTGTAGAAAATTACAGTTACCTGCAACCTGTTCTCCATTTGAAAAAGTGTAGGTTGTAAATATGGGTTCCAGAGAGCAAGAACCTAGACTCCTGAGTTGGCACGTGCATAACTACAAGGTTATGCAGTAGGAAGACAGCTTTCCTGCTTCTTCAGTGCTTCTACCCCCCTGTTCAGGCTGCAGCGATAGCTATGTGGCACTGGGAGCACCAGACATCGCCAGCCTCGCGTGGTTTATTCTTGGTTTTACTGTGTCTAGTTATGCAGTTCTCCAGACCCAGGTACCAGGAAGCCACTGACAGCAGCCTCAAGGCTGGTGCCCTCTCCAAGACGATCACATTTCTAGGTTTTATACGACTCCCGTTTTATATTTTGACTAAAAGCTTGTTGAAAGCAATGTTTTGGAGGCATACTGCACACTAACCACAAGGCTGGCCTTTTCTGCTGGTGCATGGATGCGAGTCTCCACATATGACAGCTGAGATCACATATGACAGCTGAGATTACACCAGGCTAAGCACCACGGTACGCTCTGCCCACGTGCAGAGCTTCAGAGCAACTTTGATGAAGATACTCACTCTGATTTGCCATTCTTCAACCTCGCTCTCTTTACGCTTCCTTGCCTCTTCCAGAAGTGCAATCTTGGCTGTATACTCTGCGAGCTCTGTAGCCTGTTAAATAATACAATTGGAATCATAAGGACTCAAAAAAAAGCCACAAAGAAACATGTTTGACTGAGAAAAGACCCAAGTATTATACTCCACTCTAATAAAGAATGAACAGGAAATTAAGAACAAAAAGTAGGTTGCTTGTGATAGAATCATTGTGGCACTAGCATCTTTCTATCAGATGGTCCAGTACTTTATTGCACTACATTTCTATTTTATTTCCCCCTGGAGACTGAGGCTTTGCCTTATTCAAAGGGCACAGTAACATGCCTTTGTATCTCATCCACAAGTGACTGGCTCTTACCAGCTGTTCCTGGCTCTTTATCTGGTCAATAGTCTGTCTCTCCAGCTCTTCCTTGGCTTGCAGAACAGCCAAACGATCAGCTTCCAAACGCTCTGCTTCCTCCTGGGCTCGTCTCCTTTCCTCCTCCAGCTTAATAGCTCTCTGGATCTGGTCTGAGAGCTCTGGGAAAAGACAGATCAGTGCTGTCAGTCCACAGGCCTGGCCAAAGCGAAGACAGGCTCTTAGGTAACGGCAGAAGTCACAACAAGCACATGGCTGCAGCCTATAAGCTCTTCATTACAGGACCAGATGTTGGTGTCTCCAGCCTGCTCATCTATGCATTGAAACAGAAGCTTCCATTTCACTGGAAAGCCTTGTTCCCGAAGTACTATTTCTGTTAGTTGTTAAGTAAAAAGCACTTGAGAGCTGAGCTCTGTTTCTCTCTGCTGCAGAGGGCTTATGCTACTAAAACCCTCTCAGGTAACAGAGGAAAACAGAGTTGGTGTGACCTTCAATTCCCAGTTAGATTAACAGATTTTGTGACTTTTATGCCTTGAATGATCTCAGCAGTGCATGCATGTGTGCATTCATCCATGGAGGTAGATACTCGTGTGCCTTGCCAAGAGACCCAGTGTCACCAGCTTTAGGCTGTGGAACCCAACACACATGACCTGGTCAGACAGTCCAAGTACTTTACCTTTCTCTGCCTTCTGAGTCTTCACTTCATACTCTTGTAGCCTCACCAGCAGCTCTTCCTTCTCCCTCAACATTTGCTCTTTCTCTCTCTCAATCGTCTCCCTCCTCTTCTTTTCGTTTTCTAGTTGTTGCCTGTGAGAAACAGATTTCATCCTTGAAGCTTGCTTACAGACACAAGCTACAGCAAGATAAGAAAAGTTGGCTGGACATCTCTCCCGACAGTTCAATGGGAAATGACCATGAGACTGCCACAAGAGGTGTAAGACAGAAATGCTTAAAGCCATTGTCTTGGGTTTGCCTAGGACAGAGTTAATTTTCTTCGCAGAGACTGACACAATCCCGTGTTTGTATTTTTGATGAAAATAGCAGTGATAACACACGGATGTTGTAGTTGCTGCAGAGCGGTGCTTACACACAGACCCAAGGTCTTTTCTGCTCCCCATGCTGCCCGGCCAGGAGGAGGCTGGGGGTGCCCTGGGAGCTGGGAGGGGACACAGCCAGGACAGCTGGCCTGGGCTGACCAGGGAGATATCCCAAACCATGTGGTGTCATGCTCAGCAGCAACAGCTGGGGGAAAGGAGGAGAAAGGGGAGGACATCCAGAGCAGTGGTGTTTGTCTTCCCAGGAAACCACACACATGATGAGCCCTGCTTTCCTAAAAGTGGCTGAGCACCTGCCTGCAGATGGGAAGAAGTGAATGAATTCCTTATTCAGGAGAGTCAGGAGAACCCCTCTGCAGGTATATGGCTGCCCACAAGAGCCCACTGACTTCACTGGCACACCTCCTTGAAGGTCCAGCTCTCAAGGCTGCAAACAGGAGAGCCGATTGCACCGGTCACAGGTCTGAGCCAGAAGAGTGATTCTTATGCTCCCACTGGCACTCCAGATACCCTGCAGTGCTGCGAGCCAGAGCTCTGGGGCCACACACACACCTCACTCTAAGTGGGATGGGCCATAGCTTTGCCTAAAGCTACCCGAGGAGCCCTGGCAGTTCTGTACATTTAACTCTGCCTCCCCACTGTCTGCATTCACGCTCACCTTTCCAGCTGTTTCTGGTGCTTCTCCTCGCGGGCCTGGGCTTTCATCTGCTGCACCTCGATGGTGTCAGGCTTCCTGCGCCGCATATACAGTTCATGGTTGCCCATGCAGAGCTGCAGGATCCTCTTGTTAATTCTCAGACGAGGGGCGTAAAACACAAAGTCCTGGAAGAGACATCGCACAGTCAATTTTTTGACTGCAAACAGATCATCCTGCCACTAATGTCGCTGCAATCAAGGCACATACACATGCTATTTAAATATCTCAGCAAGGACCACCAAGATTATCTGAACCAAAGCAGTTTGTTATTTATATAATCCATCTCAAGCCTACATAGAATTGACAAATTACTCTTCTAGAAAAATATACTTTTAGAGAAAATTAAGTGTCTCAAATGCATGCATATGGAAGACACTACTGAACCGGACCTGCTGCAGAAGACTCTTGGTTAGTAGGTAAACATCTGGGAGACTCACAGACGTCTACTGTAAAGCAATTAGTTTTTAAGTTTGCATGGTTTTGTGTCTGAAATATAAAGCATGAAACAAAAAAAGAGTCTGCATTGCAGACTCTTAAAGTAACATCAGAATTTCCTGATCTATTTGTTATCAATACTCAAGATGCCATCTATGTGTTTTTTTTTCCACAGAAGAAATGCCACCATGCAAAATTACCCTCCAAAAGCATTCTTTCCTCAGCATGGCACTTTTTAGTTAAGTTGACTGAGGCCATTACAACATTGAAAGATATTTTTTGAACCACCAAACACACGGACTACTTTGAATATTGTGTTAGAGACAGTAGGCAAAACACATTCTGCCATTTCTGGTTCTGCAAAGAGAACAGCCCCAAGTTTCTTATCATCTTGATTATCAAGACTACTACAGGCACTGTGCAGCAGGCTAGATCTTCAAAACACAAATCTAATAAGAAAAGGATACGGAGGACCAACTTCATTAGCTGCCTAAAAACTTTGAGTCCACAATATTTTATACATGCTTAGGATCCTGTCTGAACTTATACAATGAAAAAAAATCCACATTATTCTGCCTCTATTTGCATACTACGTGGACAGTGATATAAGTACTGGGCAAGGTACCAGATTACCAAAGAAATCAGGTACCCACTCCTTAAGATTACTCTTGTCTGGGCTGCCTCATTGTTAGCAAGAAGCGGAACTGAGGAGGAGCAGGCAGAAGCTGCGTGCATTTGCATGGCAGCAGCAATCAGGTTTTTAACTGCCTGAGTTCAGAAACACAATTTGTGGCTATGTCTGAAAAAGCTAAAAGTCACACCAGAAGCAATGAAAAATGCTCTAAGTCCTGTTAAGATGAGCATGAATTTGCTGACAAAGAGTCATTTTCTTCAAAGCATTTTTCTTATTCACATATTGACTGTGAAAATGCCATCAGCAAGGTGTGCGGTGCCCAAATCCTGTCAGAGGCATTCTGAGCGGCACACATCTCATACTGCTAGCTGAGACTGTAAGCTATTCATCTGCCCTCCTATTCCTAATAAGTAATTTAAAAAACAAATGGTTTGTGTACATTGTGAGAAACAGATCCTATCTTCAATCTAGGTTCGCTTCCAGTGAAAGCAAATACTGAGGGCACAGACGGTGGCTGCATTCATCATTTAATGGCATTTGTGTAAGAACATAAAAGAATCTCCCTCTCTTTCTCATCATCCCCCTGGTCTAGCACAACTGCAAGCACTGCAGCTTGATATATTAAAAATGTGCTAAAGATGCTGGGGTATGTGGGCAGATAGGGCTAAAAATTAAAAAGCTGACGCTGGGCAAGGTGCCACAGAATGCTACCCCTTGAATATCCATTTTAACACTGACATGGATGATTGTCCAATTTAAAGGGGAGCTTCCATCTCACATCTAGGGTAGACTCAGTATTTTTGCTTTATTTATGAATACTTTACTTTTTGAAAAGAGATGCAAACAGATGAAAGGATCTAGACAGCTTCCTGACTGTTCAGAATTAGTGTCCATATAAATTAGTGTCTGCATAAATTCTTCTTTCAGACGTATTTTTAAACATAACACCACCCAGAGGGAAAAGGACAACTGAGACAACAGAGAAAGGAATCATAATTGATGTTTACAATGTTGACACCTTGCTGTATCAGCCTCTTGCAAGTCTCCCAGTTCAGATTGTCAGATTTACTGTTAGGGAGTGGAAGGAAAGTTGTGATCCGTAATCAGGAGATTAGTATTTTGTACCGTATACAACACGTCCAAAATCACAAAGGGGCTCTTCTACTGAGAAACGTGTTCCTGGGGAAGACACCTTTCTACCTCTGTGGAGTTTTGCTGGTTCTCACTAATAGCATCAAGAAAAGCCCCTCTCCCCCCAAACCCCAGGTTATCATCTGCAGGAAAGGATGCCTCCCCAGCAGCCCTGCAGCACACTGTGTGGTAGCATCATTCAGGTCACTGGGAGGATCTCTTCCTGTTAGAGGGATTCGTAAGATACCATCCTTTACCAAAGCCAAGCTACTTATTATTTCTCAGGGCTGTATTTATCCACCAAGGCCAAGGACTGGGGTGGAGGAAGGGAAAGAGGAGGCCTTTCTCAACTATTAGAATAGTTTCACAAGGCTGACGGAACAAGAAACACCTACACCAGTTATTCCACTTCAAGTTTTCAGCAGCTCAAAATGGATCACAAATTCTTCACTAAAATAACTGAAAATAGGTGGGAAAACACTGAAAAGTAACATTCATGAGTAGCTATATTTAAGTTCTTCACAGAAATCATGTTCTTACTACTTATCCCAGTATTCAAGTAAGTCAACGAATATCATGGTCCTTAACTTACTTCTAGCATTTCTGTAGGGCAGAAGTGAGCATTAAATGCAAAGCCATATGTATACACGTGGCTTTGCAGTAACATTTGCATGACCTTTTATTTTAAAATTAAACAACAACAACAACAAAAATCAGCTTCTATGCACGGAAGGAAATGAGGAGGAGTAGTCTCAGAGTATAATCCAGCTATACAGAAGACTCAAGACTAGCAAAGAATCTCAGATTTAAGTCTAAATTTAAGATTAATAAATTTAAGATTTACGTCTACATAGTTTGTCAGGGGAAAAATGGCGACTCTGCACCCATAAAATCCTTGTCTTTGTCCATGTTTAATATGGCCCTAAGCCCTTTACCTAAACTACACAGAAAAATGGACATCTCTAACAATACTGATGCTCGATTTTGCATCTAGAATATCTGCAGCTTTCTTCTCTACACAGACAACTTTGTTTTGAGATGAAACAGTATTAGCTGCTGATATGCAGTATCCAATCCATTTTCAGTATACTTACAGGTGCCTTCTTGTCGATAGGTTTTATAACAAACTTCTTGTCATTGAAGGAGATGTTTCTGATTTCACTCCAGGGGAAACCAATCTTTGGAGTCAGTCTGGAAAGAAGAGAAGTATTTTAAGAGATGTTGCAATGAACTCTTTTTCCCCACGTTACTTCTAAAACACAGACTCAGTGGGATGCAGCACTTGACACAGTTTGCCCAGCAATGAGAGAGAGAAGTAGCTGAAACAAAACCCCATAGGGAGCAGCAAAAGATGCCCAATTGCCTCCTTTACAGAACCTCTCCTCATTTTGATCAGCCACCCTACTGACCTATGCATTGGGGCTGGTTTAATTACATGCCCTGTCTTTCAGAAGCAGATGCACTGAAGAACTATCCCCAGTTCTTACTTATTCCCTCCCAGACCCCCTCACAGGTCCTCAAACAAAATCCAGATTAGCAGAGCCCAGTTTAGAGTACCTATGCTGAACAGAATCACGTTGACTGAAGTAATTAAGGAGCAACTCAGCAAAAGATCTGTCACAGGAAGGGCAGAAGGAAAAACCCTTTGCACAAGTTCAGCATCACAGCACTCTTTTTAAAGCCCTGACTTTATTAGATCACTAGAGCCTCAGCAATGCTGTGGTGTAGGCAATGCACTTTAGCATCTACCATTAGGCCTCCTTGCTTCTAGAGTTAAATGACATGCAGAAGTATGATTTTAACACAGAAATCGGCATCTGTTCTGACAGACCACATGATGAATGGGGTCTATGGGTTGTCCAGATTCAACAGCCAGAAGCCACACACGCAGCTTTCTGAAGCACTTGCTGCTTTAAGTCCATTTCTTTGAAATCAGGCCCTAAAACCCCCAGCATGCAGAGTTGAGGTGCATGTCCCGCGCTTCCAGAAGGCTTCTGCTACATGATGGGAGGCGTAAGCTGAAGTAACTCACTCACTTATTCTCCTCCATCCCCTGCATATAAGTCTACCTGCCTGTTTCATCACTACTGTGTTACAGCTAGCTCCATGATCCTTTCCTTCACTGCTGAGGCACTGGGCAGGCATAAGGACAGTTGGTAGAAGCAGATTTTTTGGTCTTATGTTCCCTGCCACAGATTACAGGCAAGGCTAGTAGGGGAGAGAAGCCTGCTATTTCCTTCCGTGCAAGCTGCTCTTTCAGCCCATTCCACTAGTTGCAACGCCTAACTTCACACTCTGGTCTCACAACAGGCTGTGCCACACGGCTCTTCTGAATGTTCTTCTGAAACCATCACAACAATACAAAGGCCAAGTTTCAGGCTCCCACCTTTCCCTCGCTGCTTATGAGTTCAGGTCTGTTGGTGTACTTAAGATCTCCAGTGACAAATGAAGCTTAAAGATGCAATTTTACTTTTTTTTTTTTTTTTTGTATATGTTTAATGTCATGTACTTCTTTTGTTGTTCCCTTATCAAGGGAGGATAACTGCTATCTCTAGAGAACAATTATCAAGAATTGGGTCTTACACAAATACTAATACCAACAAATAATCTTGCTGTTATTATCTATCCCCTCCTCCCCCCAATGTATATCTCTTTGGCACACTGAAGTGCTGACAATTATTTCTAGCAAATTGGTTGAATTCGTGACTGTTTAATGTTTAGTGCTTAAAGAAGCATACAGCATCATGGTGAATCACTCAAGCTCTGTAAGAATACTTTCTATATATCTTACCAGTTAAAGCTGGTAATTTCGGATGAATCTGCCTCATCTAAATGATGGAGAGCTACCATGCATCACGATTTCATTGGACCCAAGCATAAAATAACCTGGTTACTTTTGATCAGAAGTCAAGAATAAAGTGTACTCTCTTCAGAATTTACCATTTCCTAACTTTTAACTCAACTGCAAGTTTATGCAATAGTGTGTCTGTGTAACACGAAGTAAGAACCATACTGGAAATGGTTTGATTAGGCTAAGATTAAGCAATTACTCCAGCCTCCTTCACAGTACCTTAGGAGTTTCAGCCCTAGATAATACAGTATGAAATTAACCGAACTATTTTAGTTGTCTGAGTTCTATTGCAGATTCTCCTCCTTACTGCATAGGAAAAGCTTGAAAATACCTCGTAGCAGAAGACTGACATACACTAAGTAGAGAGGCTCGCACACCTGTATCACAGTATCATTTTCCTCAGGTTGAACTCCAACAATGAAGCCTTTGCTTTTCCACCTTTGCCCCAAACCCAAGATTCTGCACGTACAAGCCACAGGTGGGGTACACACTATCATTTTTCTAGTCCTTGTATCTGCTCAAAAGACTTAATTACATAGTTAGCAAGAGTTATGGCAGAAACAAGCAATTTACTCCAGCACTATATTTGTTTTGCAAACGCTCTTGATAGCTCTTCAGTCGAGGGCTGTATTCTGTCTGCTTTTGCAGCTCGAAAAACCTGTTTGTGAGACCGTGGTTACCTAGCATAACTAGTCATTCAAGACTGAAGTATTACATGAGCGAAACTACTTTTCTTTCAAGTGACACTCCTTGTTTTCCAGGTGACAGCACATATTAGCATTGCAGAAAACTCTGCATTTCTCTTTGCCATCTTAACAGAAGCTCCAGAAAGTTCCAACTAATATTTGTGTTGCATTCAAAGCTTTTTGGAGGCAAACACACACAGCAGGTGAAATCCCCTCTGTATTACAATGACAGCCTGTTACAGACTTATGACATGATACCAAGACTTGGAACACTAAAGAAAAGAAAAGCACACAATCCAGACAGAAACCCTTCCTTTAAAAAAAAAAAAAAAAAGAAAAGGGTATTTTCAGTCTGCCTGTCCCCTTCAAACCATGGTATATTAGAAGGGACTTGTAGGCTTAGATACAGCTGCTCTCACCTTCCTTTTATGTTTATTTATAGATGTAGTCTATTATTTCCCACCTACTATCCAATTACTAATGGATATAACAGAAGGGTTGACTAAAATTCAGTGTACTTCAGCAAGACCTCATTTCGTTCTCTGGTTTGTGGTCAACTCCTCCCTGGATTCTGGATATGACCTGGCTTTGGTTTCACGTCCACCCCATTACCTTACTTTTTCAAGAACAGGCAGCTGTACATGTGTCTATCATTAACCTCAGTATAGGAATGGCCTCAATCCTAACACTGCAGATTTGTTAGCCTATCTAGGTTCTCAAACTGTGTTCACTGCTGGCATACCTGGCAACCTGACTAAAGGAAAAGCTTGGTTAACTCCTTATCTTGGTGTTCGGGTCTGTATCTGCACTTGCTTTACTAGATGACATTTTACAACTGACATCTGTTCTTCTGTTAGCAGATCAAGCTACAAAGATCAGGAAAGTCATGAAGGCATAAATGAAATGAAGTGCTTGTCTCCTAGCACAGTTTCACCTCCTACAGGACAACAAGCAAGTTCTAAACTTTGCCCTGATCATGTAAAATGAGAAATGCCCTTTGGCTCCCACACCAGCCCTCGCTCCAGTAGATCAGAGGTGAAAACAAAAGCCTTACTTGTCATCCTTTTCATAGATGTTGAGCCCCAAGGCATCAACTCCCAGCCAGAGGTCAGTTCCTTTCTTATTCTTGATTTCAAAGTAGTTGATTCCATACATCTCCAGGTCTTGAGCAATCTTCAAGTATTCCAGCATGGCATTCTCTCTAGTTGAGGCAGGAAGGAGAGCAGATGTTAGTCAGATAAATAAAAAGCTTTACTGGAAAGAAAAAGCCTTCAGGGAAAAAAAAAAAAAAAAAAAAAAAACAGCAACTTTTCCTAAACCAACACAAATGCAGAAGTTAAAACTGAACATTCAGCATTTGGGATTCACTTCAAGAGTTGTGTTACACCTCTGTTCACACACACATTCACTCTACTTTCATTTGCCAAGCCCTAGTATTTCTAGACAGGAAGCTGCCAACTTTCATCTCTTCAAGCGTTTATCCCTGTCTCAAGACACCGTCAGTGGGAAAGGTACAGTACCTGAACTTTCCCCATCTGCCAATGCAAATGCTTCAATGAACTTAAGGTTAGAGACACACCTTTACTTTTATCCACTCAGTCATCACTGATGCACACTGTACCCAGGTGCCAGATTTTTCAGAAAGCTATCTAAGAGACTGTTCTCAGCACCAGTGTGGAAATCTTACTGAATTTTACCATTTGCTTCAATGTTAGACTAGAAAATACACACCAGAAGTGCCCCACACAAGTGACTCTTGGAGTCTGTTACAAAAGCATGTTGTAGAACTGCAAGCTTAAGACAACTAACCAGCAAAGTTACCAATATGAAACACTTACTTGAGCATACCACTGTGTTCAGCATGCCAAACCTGGATCCGTTCTTCCCACTGCTCTCTGGAGAGTTTATGCTGATCCATCACCCTAATACATGGCAAGAGATATCAGCAAGATTAGACTGTGTTAAGCTATATCCATTGATGCCTCTTTGCTATAGATCCACCCATGAAGTCTTACTGAAACTAAGAGAAAGAGCCTACCCAGCCCAAAGATGTACTCTGTGAAGCAGAGCCATTCAGAACAAACAAAAACCACCTTCATTCTCTGTGAAGCCTTTCTGGTCACTGCCCAGAGACACGAGAGGAGTAATGCAGAACATTGAAAGTAGAATCACATGCATGCTGCAGACACCAGAGGGTTAAAGCAAAGCAAAAGTAGGTGTGGTGTTTAATTCTGGGAATAACACCGAGTGCCATCACGAGGTTATGACACTTCTCCTGTGTGGGGATGGACCACCTATCTCGCCTCATTACACACTTTTCAGATATTAGACATTTTTGACTGTACATTTTGATTAACAACATTAAGTTTGGGTTGCAGGGATAACGTTCAAAACTGATGCCTGCTCTTTCCTTCTTAAAGAGGAGACATGCACACTGTCAGTTACCAGCACAGCAGCACTGTTGAGGAAAGAAAGATCAACTGTGTATTTCCTCTCCTAAACTCACCCAACTACCTTTCCCTAAGCAACCCCAAACAGACAGCATAAAAATGTACTCACTCGTAAAGTTAACAGATAGAAATAAAAGGAGGATAAAAACCACGTACATATAGCTCAAAAAAAGTATGTTTTCACTGAAACTGTCTATGTAACTAGAATGCAAACTCTTGACCTTTTTTATTATTATTAAAGGGAAACTGAGTCAACCAACTCCTTTACCTTTGGGGGATCAGACGCTCTGAATTGAGGTATCCAGGCTTGTGCACTTCTTTGTTGTAATCTCCAAACTTGGCCTGCACAGCATAAGAGCCAAGAAGAACTGCTGTTTCAGGAGGACAGTAGATCTCATCACTGAGGATCCCTTCCTTCACCTGCAGGAAGAAGAGCTTCTGCGTGATGTCCTGTATCAGCTCTTCAGACACATCTTCTGGGAAGAACTTGGCACGGAACTTGAACTGGAGGGGATTCTCCTTTCTGATTTCTTGAGCAGACACCTGAGGACAGAGGTGACACCACGACTAAGCAGGGTTGTAAACAATACAGCAAACTGCTTCTACACAGAAAAGGGGATTTAGGGCATTTGCCTTAAAAGGCATTAGTTTTCAAAAATGTGTTTCTGCAGTAATCTGGGCCCATATGCTATAGTGAGAACTCTCAAGCACACACAGGAGTACTTTCACCTTCATTCATCTAGAGGCACAAAAGTCCCCGCAGAGTTTGGGCTAAACACACTCCAGCACTATATTAATTACTTAAGAAGTCAGTCTCTAAAAAGGGAGGTACAGACATACTCCCTTCCATCTGTTTTCTTTCACTGAGACAGAGAGATATCACTTCAGAGTGAAACAGCTACCTTCTGCCCAGCGCACCTCCTGCTAGCTGTGCTAGCTGGCATGAGATAAAGAAGGTGCAATGGCCTTCACACCCTGGGAAAAAGATTCCAAGGCTACACTCCACAGGCCTCGCACAGTTTTACATCAACCAAGTGTCTGACAGTTAATTGTTATCATTCCTTGATTCCAGCTGCTCACTTGTATGAGAAACCAGGGAAGATGCATTGTGTTTTCCAAATAAGCCAGAAAAATTCTGCTTGTATAGCAAACCTTACTGAAAAATGCAGGATTCGCAAAGTTGCAGCAGACGGCCAACCCATCTGGTATTGTATGTGTTTGACAGAACAGCCCCCTTACACTGAACAGGTAAGTCACTGGCTGCCCCATCAGGAAAAACAGTTCATACCCTCATAAGAATTGGAGGTTCATGAACAAGAGCACATCAGAGGTATCTGAGCTCCATGTTACAACTGCCCAGCCTTGAAGCAACCTACCTTTCTGATCTATGCAGCAACCAATCCTGCACAAGCAGAGATTAAAACTGTTATTAGTCATGATGTTCCCCCAGACACATGAAGCTGGCTGTTTCTGCACAGTAAGGGACAGCATCAAGCTGCTGCTGCACATAGGATGAATACAATAAAGCTTTACACCACTCACACAGAGAGAAAAGAGCAAGCCTCCACCATGCCACACCTCACACAAACAGTTCCCACAGAGGTCACGAAGTTCTCTTCAGAAATAATCCTTAAATTATGCATATTAAAGAACGATAAACAAGTGGAGGGTTCATGAAGTCACAGCCAATAACACATCAGGAATCATGTAAGCTTTAACCTTTATTCAGCAATTACCTTTTTATCTAGCTTCAGCCAAGTCTGGAATCCCTTGTTATCCACATACTGAAGACCAAAGTACCACACTTCTCGCAGACCTATTGTTTTAACCACCTATAACAGAAAAGTAAAGAAAAATTATTGCAGGGAGCAGTTCACCTGTAATTCTTTCCTAGATATCCTTGCAAGCCCCACACCCACTGAAGCTGCAGGCAACAGTCTAAACACACTCATCTTGCATCTCTTAATTTCGTCTCGTCAACAAAAATACACTTAGAAGAAGATAGCAATGTCATCAGCTATATTCATATATTGTACATACCAACCAGATAAAAGATCCAGAAACACCCTTGTTGACTGGATTGTGCATTTACTGGTGAAAATTGCCCTGTTTAGACAAGTTCCTTTTCCTCAGTAGAGATAGCTTAAAAGTCCCCAACCTCGCTTGTTATTATTCTTCAGTAGTTTGCTGCCAGCTCATCTGCCTGCAAAGCCATGCTCTAGGCAGATCTGTGATCTGGGAAGATCCACTACACACATCTGGATTATTTCCTTGAGGGGCAAAGTAGCCCCTCACACAGTGATGTGGGCATCACCGTAGGGAGCTCAACTGCGTGGAAACAAGAGGGCTTTTTTGTTTTTAAAAAATATACTTTGCAACTTCGGGAAGCAAGACAAACTCACGGATGTAGTTACATGGACTAAGATCTCAAACAAGGGTCTGTTTCACCCTCCCCGTGTGTAGTACTGCTGGAGACACTATAGCCAGAGAGCAGAATTACTGGAACAACGTTTGTGCTAACTGCATGCTCTTTGAGCACTGCAAACATTTTGTTCCACAGCTCAAGACAATGATTTGGGGATACTTAATTAGTTTTTGCTGTAGCTTCCGTTTATTTCGCTTACCAGTGAGCTACAAGCTGTAAGTTTGTACCCAAGGGCTACCTGGAACTGGTAAGATGCACCATGCTGGCTATCATTCTGAGAACTGCTGTTTATATATGCCATTTTTCAATTAACAGGTAACTTACAAGGTTTAGTGATATAAGCAGACCAAGAAAATTGAATAGATATTAATATGAAAAACATCGCTAAGCACACGCCCCTTTCAAAGACTACAAAGGTTTGTGCCTACTAGCTGAGGAAATGGAGTACCTTCCTAGCTGAGCACTGGGCTGTTTTCATCAGGCTATGATTTATACATTCTACTTTCTATAAGCAACTAGCTACAGTGAACTAGAGTTTGTGTAAAAAACAACAAAAAGAACCCCACAGATCTGTCAAAGAAAAAAAAAAAAAGGAGCTGAGCTCTGAAAAAAAAAAAAAATCAACTTTTTTGACTGAAATTCCTTTCCCCTTCTTTCCTAAACTGGCTTGTTTCACCATAGAAGTACCAAATTTTCTGAAGGCAACATGCATTTTTTTTTAGAAGGATCAGAACCAGGCTTTACTCAACCTAGCAGAAATGCAAGGGTATGTTGAGTGCAGTGCAGCCCATTGCACAAAAATAGTGTTGCAACACGTTAAAATGAAGAGTTGCACAGATCAAGCAGTTATCAGGTCATTATCTCTGGCATCTCTTACAAAGAAAAAATACTCCTCTATAAACCAAGGGAGCTGGAAAGCTTACAGAAGTTATGACCCCTCAAGTTCTTCCTAAATCATAAAGGCAAGGAAACAAAAAGCATTACACTCAACTTCAATTTCATCACTTGGGGTCAAATACCAAGAACAAAGATGAGACTGTTTCAGCCTGTATTCTGGGAAACAGGTTTGTAAAGCTTCCTCCGTAGCTAAACAAACAAAAAACTAAGAACCAAAGCGTTTCTCAGATTCAAGATAACTGGGGGGAGGAGAGGAGGTTATCCACAAAAATGCACAGAGGAGCAAATCTTGAACCTGCCCATTCTGCCCAAACTGACAAAGAAAATCTCAAAATTGTGGCTGGAGTTTAAGGCACGTTCACTCAACAGAGACAGGCAAGTTCTCATTTAATGAAGCCTTTCAATTCTCAGTCATTTGATGCTCTCTTGATCAGATTATCTGCTCAAAAGGAATAGTGCAATTGCTTTAAGAAACTAAATTAGCTGATGGGCTATAGGAATTGGCATACTTGTGCTCCCACATAAGGCACTGGCTACCTCAGTACTCTTCTGAAACTGCTGGTAACACTCTCCTCTCCACTGGATTTTCTTCCCCTTGTTGCCAGAAAGGTGCAGGACTGCCAGGACCAGCCAAGGCGGTGTACTCGAGACAGCTCCAGAGACCACTCCATGGGTTCTCAGAGCACCTCAGATGTAGCTGTGGCTTGAGCAGAGGCTTCTCTATATTCAGAGGCTTCACTATTTTCCCCTTCTGTTAAAAGGGAGTTATGATCTGCCTTACGTGCAGCATACATTTAAGACAGCAAAGCCAATAAAGTACCGTGTGGTCTTTAAAGACAGCCTTTCTTCTTCAAGACCCTTTCCCCCCTCAGTGGTTCTGCAGTTCACGTTGGGCCAGTCCCCATTTCAGGGAAAACCTGTTGCCTCCGTAGGCTTTATCTGGGTGTAAATTCCATCTCCAAGATCAGGGCCCAGTGAAAGACGTGCACAGCAGAAGGGGAGAGGGGCTTCAGCTGCTTGAGTTTGTGCTGCAGTTATACCAAAGTCTCCTCTTGATGTGCACAAGTACAACCCAACAAGGTACAGGCCACTGGTAACTTTCCAATCACACGTTTTAAATCCCAGCTACAGGATGAAAGGACCAAGTCTCCATGAGGTGATTTTCCATCCCAGAGCACACCAAGTACTACAGAAAGCACAACCTTCAGAAATTCAGAACTACCTAGACAGTAGACTAGAAGTATCTTGGATCTGAAGAACCCTGCCTGTTTCCATCTTCTCAGGAGTTTGTGCTTCTCTAGTATCTCTTCTGCCAGAGAAAATACCCTGACTCTTTACAGATAGAAACATAACAAATATGTGGGACAAAAAACAACAACTTGTTGAATCTTTGTCATCAGGAATACAGGACATATTCATACTCTCTGGTCTAGGCATTGCTTTTAAACACCTAGCTTTTAGACACTTGGATTGTTGTACCCTCAGAGATGAGGGAGTCATGCTAACCCAAAATGAGGGGGGGGGGGGGGGGGGAGGGAAGAAGTTACCCAAATGCAATGGTAGGCAGCAGGCAACAGAAGGTCAAAAACTAAATGCTGGTTCCATAAAAACACACATTTCAGATGCACTTCACCAAATTTCCAGTGAATACTTTAAGTTTATTACCACATCAGTGATAATGAAAAGGACTTACTTAGAACTAGTGCTAAACAAAGAACGTGTAGCACTCTATTGCATACTGCAAAGTTTCTCAATGATTATAATTTAGTTTCCTCCTTTCACTCCAAGAAATAAAATGACTTTTTTTTTTTTTTTGAGGGGCAGGGGAGGACTTCTCACCACAATCTGTACAATTGCCATAACACTTAAGTTCTAGCTAACTCATTGAAATGAGAAACTACCAAGAAAAACTTGGAAGGAACGAATGTTGTTTAGCCAGCTTCACCTACTTGAAGCTCAACCACCCTTTGCTATCAAGGCTAGCAGGGGACAAGGGGAGAAGTGCAAAGTAATTGCTGCAGTGCTTCATGAACAATACGCCTAAGTATTCACAAGTCTGCATAGATCAAATTAGCTTTCAGTTTCAGCAGCAATATTTAGAAGCAAGCCCTTCATTATTTATTTTTTTTTTAATACCAGATGTAGTTGATTTTTCCTTCTGAAATCTAGATCTTATATCAGTTTTATAAGGGCAAGGTACATAGGATTAACGAAATTCCACAAAGTGCTCTTTGTTTAGTTTAGTTGTCTTTATCTGACCTTTGGTATGTGCATCTCTAAACAGACCTGTATATTGTTAACGTAGTCACAGGACGAGTAACAGTAAGAGTGGGGAGTCCCTTGGAGGACTCAAATCCTCCACTTCCTCAGGAATCCCTGGAGGCAGACTGGACAAGCCTCTACTCTGTCCTGCTGCATACAGGCTTCTTGAAAGGTGCGATGCTATAGCTTCTGTATGGTGATCAACCTTCTATTTTTCTAATAGTGTGGCAAACTCAAACATCTGTGGCAAGTGGCAACCTCAAACTCAGCTTCTTAATGAATCCAGCTGCACCTTCACCAACTACCCAAAGACCTGATTCTGAAGAGTTTTATGTACAGGGACAACACTTGAACTTGAAAATTTAAGTAATGAATAAAAGCTAAGCTGTATTTCAAAGCAAGAAGTACATTTTTACATACTACCTACGCTGTCCAGATCTAGACACCTAGACTTGTCTAGATGCCTTATGAGACTTCATCACCCAACACTGATAGGAAGACAGGTTTCACTGGAACTTAACTTATCTGCAAGAATCTTCACTTATTTCTTTCACTGTGATGGAGTTTAGAGAACTTAGGAACAGGCCCCTTTGATCAGGAGGTAGAGAAAGGTAGGTTTGGAATTCAGTCTTAAAAATACATTATAGTCTCCAATATACTCTGAATTGAAGCAAAAAGAGCCCACACCAACACTGTACTGACCTGGTCAAACAGCTGTTTGCCTGTAGTGTTCGGCTGGATGGCAAACTCCAACTCCGCATCCACAGTAACAACTCGAACATTGATCTAGGGAGAAAAACAAAAAGCATTGTTTTAGGTACACTTAAAGCTATTTCTCAATGTTAACACAGTACTTTGCGTACAATACAGTCTCCATGCTGTGAGGTACTTAACCCTTATGATATACACACTTAAGATTAGATTTTTGTTATCGCACAAACCTGCATTAGATTTTTGTTATCACATCAGCAAACTTAATAGGGACACTGACTTAGCTGTCTTATCCAAATTGCTCTGCAGGTTTTCCTATTCAATGCAGAATTGGATTTGTCTTTTTAGGTTAAATGAGGGGGCATCTTAGAGTTGTCTGTCTCCAGGCCTAAAGCCCCTTGGACTAAGGGTTTCTGCAAGCACACAGCATAGCTGCCTGCAGGCCATCCCTTGGATTACAGAAGGCCCTAATGACTAAATTAAATTTGAGACTTATAATTTAACTGTCATTATATTAGAGCTGGAATTAATCTGGGGTTTTAAAGGCAAAAGGCTACAGATTATTCTTATGAAGCAATCAGCATTTAACCTGAAAAGCATTCATTCTTCCTGTCATAAAAATCTACTCAAAGTAGCAGCAGTTGTGGGTACTGACTGATACCATAGGGCATGGATTCACTTACAGCTAATGCTGTTAGGGAAGAAGCACCTTGGCCAGACTTGTTGCAACGACAGAAGAGTGCAAGACCGAGGTCAGCATTGTATGCAGAAGACAAGAGAGTTTAACTAATGACCAGAAAAAGTCTATTAGCAGTTAATCAAGAGACCAAAGAAACAACCAAACTTGCAGGGAACAGCATAACGACCAGCAAGGTAGTGACAAATCAAGGGAGGACAGTATGCTTAAGGCTTTCTTCCTGCACCTTAGGAACCGAAGGTTTCCCAAACAGTGTAACCAGTGTAGCAAGGGAAGGGAAGTTCAGATACCAAATTCTCAAGAGCGGTAAGACTGCAATTCGAAGATGTGACCTTAAAAAGCTCCTGTTGCTTAATCCCTCTCAGCAATAAATCCCTAATCATATTCTAATCCCTTCCTACCCCCCTCAAGAAAACATATGCTCATAATCCGCTGTTTTGTGTGGTGCAAGTTATTTGTACTCCTGGCTACACCACCACAGTAGGTATAAAAACGAGTATCACCTTACAAATTAAAGGAATTGAAAGGACGTGCTTCTCAAACCTTACCACAAAAGGTTTGGGCTGGTGGCTGAGCACTGAACTCCAATCAGAACCTGGATGCTCATCTTTTACATTATTTCCTTAACTTTATTAGTTTTAAAAAAAAAAAAAAGGTATTAAAAAAGATACTCCCTATTCTAAAGGAATACCCTATATTACTTCAACTCTAAAAGATCCTTCTGGATACAGTCCCCTTCTTAAAAGATCAGCTACACAGCAAGCTAGTTAGTGCTTAGACCATCCACCTGCTATATCTTTCAAAAATGTTTTTAGCATTAAGACCAAAAAGGGAAGTCATCCCCTTTACACTTCAGTTGTGTAGTCATAAGCATGGAGAACATAACTGCTTGGTCATCGAAGAGCTCCCAAAGACACTTGGGGAACGTGGTAAAGGTTAAAGGTTAACTTCTGTGCTCTCCAAAGGGCTGAATGACCAGCAGGATACGGAGGCATTCCCTGGTGTGCCATCAGACAAGCCCTGAGCCACACAAGAGGCAGACTGAGACAGGATATCTAGCAGTTGTCATTTCCATGAGTAGATGGCTTCTTGGAAAAATCCTTTGAGCCTCCTCCTTCCTTCCATATTACATCCTCTTGCTTCTCATCTCCAAGCCTGAGCCTGGATTTCGAGAAGAACATAATGGTTTTAGCAGTATTTCTAAGTGTATGTCCTACAACCACTTCACACGAGCTTTTAGCACAGAGAAGCTAGTAATGAAGCAGGCAACCAGAGCTTAATTCACTCAAAACCCTGGTTTGGGCACTCTAAAAAAAACTTCTACGTCTGTCAGGCAAAGACGAGATCAATGTGGCATACAGCTCAGACTGTAAGAAACCCCCCATGGCACCAAGACGATTAAATCAAAGCCCAATGTGAAAAATAATTCAAGATATTTGCTGGGAGGGAATGACTCAGACTAATTCCTATCAGCAACAAAAACAGCAAGACAGTTAAGAAAACTTTGACAAGTGAAACTCTACTTAACCCATGTAGGCAAGGCAGGCCATTTTTTAAGATCCCTACCAGGTCCCAGCAGTATCCCCGGACAAAAATTTAAACAAGCAGTTTTTAATTGTTTCAAAACAGTGAGAGGGGAGAGATGGCAAAGAGGAGTGCATGACTTCCGCATGAAGTAAGTTTTAAATGCACATAAGTGGCTAGAAATCCTAGGCAGAAAGATGTAGCTTCCCAATCCACAGGCTCATGCCGTAAAACTTTGATTATACTTCTATGCCCAAGACTAACACTTAAATCAAAAACAGGGCCTTAGAGGACTGGTGTGTTCTGAAACATTACAGAACACAAGGCTTTCATCTTCCTTTGTCCTAGGATGCATAAAATTACTAAGAAATTCGATCCAGAGGGGGTAAAAATAAACAAACATGCAGTTGAAAACACAATGCCATTTGCATTAAAAGGAAAATAAGCTCCGTGAGTCATAAAGACAACAGAAACTGAAGAGTTTATTCCACAGAATTACTGAATGCTAATTCCACGAATTCAGGCTGTTCAGGACAGACCGTTATCTACATTTCCAACTGGGACAGGAAAGTGCAAGTAAAATTAAAGATGGACTGGAGAGACCTTTAAAATAAACTTTATATAATCTTAAAACAATGGAGAGTTCCTGTACTAGAAGGCGCAGTAGTTAGAATGGGATCTCCCTTTCTCCAGCAGTGCCCTCGAGTCTTACTTTTTGTTTTGTTTTCTGCCCCTTGAGACATCTTCTCTAACACTAAATCGGGAGATCACTCTGTGGGGCGCTGCAGCCTTTTGGAGACAGCACCATGCAGTATTTAACTTGGACAATGAAAAGTGCCATCTGAAAAACAGATTCAGAAAACTTTTTCTTTAAGGAGGCAATGTGTTGCCTACCAGCTAAGTTGCAGTATCTCTGTGCAAGACCTAAGACCTAGAAAACAACCCAAGACGACATTGCCTCACCCCCTCTCTCTCCTAAATGAGGAAATCCCAGGTGTGCTGGGTGCTGTATATGCACAGGTAACTTTTTGACTAAAGCTTGACTCTTGGCTGAAACCAGAGACTGATTCAGGACCAACAAGCTGTAGGCCAAGAAGGCATCTCTGGAGTTGACCATCTATCTCCTGATGTTGAACTGCTCTATCGTAAAACATCCCACGCTGAAGGGGAAAAGGAGGGTGGAATGAGGGCGTGGGTGGGTGGGGAGAACACCGCATGTACCCCATACGCAGCAAGCCACTGTGGATATTTTACATACTGATGCTTGAAAGAAACCCAATTGCACAAGTTCACAGGTCACTGAACTGTTTTATTATACAAGTGAAGTTTTGCAAGTCATTTTAAATACTATACAATTTATTTCCATAAGATAAAGGGCAGTAAATACCAACCTTTACACATATACATAGAGAAACCAGTACTTTGTGTGTTCCATGTTGTCATTACGCAGCTCTAAACACCTCTGATAGCGCTCAGGAATGCTTTCTTCCTCTTTTCAAGGAGAGGTAAAGACCAGAATTTCTTAAATAGCAGGTTTGCAGGTACAAATGCTAGTGAAGTACCTCTCCAAGTGGTGGCAACTAGCACTCTGTAGTGGAGAAACCTAGCTAGGATGCCTTCTTTCTTCAGTCGCTGGGAAATCCAGGTAAGCAGCTAGTACACATAAGCAGACCCAGCACAGAGGGGACAAGGGGCTGTTGAAGTGCCGTGAAAAATGTGTCTGCGGGCCTATCAAGGCTTCTTGAACGCACCCGAAGTGTCTGTACAGCACATGGGCGTGCTTGTGCTGAAGAAATACAGCTGTCTTAACAAGAAATAATTGAAAACAGTAGTAGCAGGAATCAGACCAAGTCAGCCTGGCTTGCATCCTCACTTCTGCAGGTTCGTAAGCTATTTCTGCTCCTCCACCACACACACAGCTCCTATTGTACTCGTAATAAATAACAGGCAGGCTTTTTGCCCCGAGTTGCAGAGCGCCCGCATGGATGGAGTAATTACATTTCAGCCGTAGCAACCAGACCTGTTTGTAGATGTTTATACCGATTAGGCATCTGGTAACAGGAGAAGCAATTTCACATAGCAGCATCGGGAAGGGCACTGAAACTGCTCCCTGTGCCTCTGCCTTCCACGTATTAGCAGCGTTCATTGATTCCAGGCCCACCCAGAATGAGGGAACATCGCCAGCCCTGCTCGATGACAGCTACTGTGCTGCTAACTGATAGAGTAACTACAGCTCCTGCAGCTCAAATGTCATTTGGAAAAAAAATCAGCTTTGTTTAGGTGAAAAATAAAAAAATAAAAATAGATGTTCCAGAGCTCAGACCCAACCTGCTAATACCTCAGTGTCTCCGCTCCTCTGTCCTCCACAAGTCACTGAAGTCAACAGCTGGTGGTTCAGGGACTGCAGAAGGGCAAGGAGAGCTCCGGGTGACAATGTTGTATCAAGCCAGCAGTCAGCTCTCCCTGCTGCAGGTTGCCAAAGCATGACTCCCAGCCTGACCGGCCTCAGCACCTTCATCTTGCTGGGACACGGATTAGGGACGTGCACTCTGACCTTGTCGTGGCTGGCCAACGTCTTGGAAGTGGGACGTGTGTGGGCTGGAGAGCAGTGAGTAAGAAAATGTGGTTAACTACTCTCACAGTCCCTGAAGATGGAGCACACTCACAAGTCTGCACAGAGCAGCCAGTGGAAAACTAAACCTGTTTAGGAGGCCAGGGCTAGAATTCAAAGATTTTGCGAAGTCTGAGAAATAGATGCAAATGCTACATGTGGGAAGGTGAGAATGGACAAGAAACAGACAAGGAGATGAACAAATTACAGGCTTTCAAACAATGGGCTGTTTGCCCCAAACCAGCAGGACTGTAGACAAGGATGTGGTCTGTTATTAATCCCCCCAAGAACAGCGCATTTCCTGGTGTGATGCTATTGCAGAGAAAGAAAAATTGCATTCTTGAGGGTATTTGTCACCGGAAGCATTGCTGAAGATGACTACTCTGCTCTGCTTGCCTGGTGACTTGCCAGCTGGACCGCTGTCATCCACATTTGAATGCCTCTTTAGGAAGGAAACAAGTTAATCAAGGAAAGTCTGCACAGAACCATAGGTCACTTTTTTTTCCTAACCTATGAAAACTGGATTTGGTTTGCCAGCATGTCACTGATTCCTCTTAAAGGGAAGCCATCTGAGGCACGAAGCAGTTGTAGAGGACAGCAATTTTTAAACCCAAAAGCAGACCAACAAAAAAAAAAACCCAAAACTCGAGCAGTTTGGTGACAGGAGGGGAAACAGCCTCACCAGCACACACAGCACGAGCAGGGAACGGCCTCACTGGCACCCACCTAAGTGCCAAGGTAAGCTCACTGCGCCAATTCAAGTGGCCCAGCTTCTCAGCACGCCGCATTAAATCAAAGAGGCCTGACTGAACCAAGGGCCGTGCTCCATTTCAGGTCTCATTGTGTTAAATGCTGCTTCCTCATGGCACATAAATGGGAACATTAAGTCACGTTCCCCAGGAATTCCTCCGAGTTTATGGAGCAGGGTTAGATACCGCTGCATTTGCGGCAGGTAAGATTAGAGTTGAACAGGCTGGTCTTTGTTCTTCAAAAACCCGCTCACCTTCCCATGGAGCAAGAGCTATACCAGCTAGACTTAACTTCAGTTTCTTAGGTTTACTTAGGGCAACGGGAGTCCAGGTACTTGCTGCTTGCATGCAAGGTGAAAAAGCTTTTTAAAAGCTTACGTGGATGTTCTTCTGAGGACAGAAAAAGTACTTTGATGGGAAGCAAAGAATAGTTTTGACGTGAAGTTGGAAAGCTAAAGACTCTCCTGGATGAAGGCTGGGGGGTTGTACACATGGGCAGGAAAACCCTGAATACCCAGATCTAGGGAGTCACCTAGAAATTCCAGTTTTAGCAGAGCAGGCTGAATCTTCAGGACAAAATCTACTCCCCCAGCATACACGCATTACAAGAAAGCCAATTTATTGAGTTTGATTTTGCTGTCAGGTCACTTGACTCTTCTTTGTGAGATAGCGTGAAGCTTTCCATACAATCAAACATGAAAATAATCCTAGAATGTGATTTCAAACATAATTAGTTGAGATATGCAGAAGATGAAACGTCACACTAAATTACACGCCTATTTCAGTTTCCTTAACCAAGCCCTGGTATATCTTATATTAGCAAACAATAAAACCGAGCAGCAGGCATCTGTGTGAAAAGCTGAGTGGCAGTCATGGCTGCATTTTGGTTCTTAATCTAAGGTCAAGCAGAAACACCCTGCATGCCACAAGATCATGGACGCTTCATGCAGGTGTGGGAACTGTGCATAGCCCTGCATCTCCTCTCTGGGCACCCTTGCTCCCAGAGGAGTCCAGCTCAGCTGCAGGCATCCAACAGTGCCTGTTCACGTAACATTTGCTCCTCAGTGGAACTGCAAAGCCAAATGAGTGCTCTTTCCAGGAAGAAAATAATAATAATAATAATAATAAAAATCTTCCCTCACTAACCTAAGTTTCCCCAACTCTTTCCTAACATACAAGCTGCATCATTCTGTCTCCAGCTATAAAGAACTTTAAAAATTGAGACAGTAGTTTTTAAAATTTATTCATTTTTTAAATCTAAGATTACCTAGGGGCATCCCTATGCCCTAACATGACATAAAGGAACATAATTTAACCCTGAAATGCCCCTAGATATTACCCTTAAGTAACCCCCTTTCAATTAGAGAGATGAGATGTTTTCCACAAAAAAAAAAAAAAACACAACGCTTGATCTTACTTTCTCTGAGGGCAGCAGGGATGGTTTACTCTCAACACAGACCAAGTTAGGAACTAGTTTGAGGGCTTAAGGTGTTCTGCGGAAAAGAAGCAACACTTGAAGTCTCCGTGATGCTGTGCCATAGGAATATCTGCACACAAGCAACAGATCTCTTTAAAGAACAAGCACACAGCCAGTGACAGCAGACTCGTCACGGCCCTGCTGCTTGGACAAGCCGTCTGCCCCCAGTGAGCGTCAGGACGGGTTTAAGAACACAGACTGCAGCAACAACAGGTCCTTTGTACCTAAAGGATAAAGACAGAGCGAGGCTGGAGGCCGCTGGATCGAACTCCTCCACACACAGACTGTTTTGTCATGACAACCATCACATCCAATTAAACATAGCGAAGTTGCAAGCCAAGGCTTTACACATGAAGTTTCAAGAAAACCCCACAACCCATCCTCAAATAAGCCTCATCTTGCAGAGTCAGAATTCAGTAGGAACCAGACCGTTTTTGTGGTTTTCCATCAGAAATAGTAGCATGAGGCCAAGTGCAGATATCGATGTTCAAGCTCTTACTTCAAAAGACTATGAAACTAAAATAAAAGTTAACTTAACATCTCTAATGCTTATGTCAGTCAGCTACATAGCATGATCCTTCCACAATCCCCACAAGAGAAAAGCAAAATATTTGAGTACCTCATCATCTCGATCCAGAACAAAAACAACTCTTCCTATCTACGTTGTTTCCAAGAGAAAACACCAAGCAGGCAGGCGCTGATTTACACAGCAGCTGAATTTCACTGCACCAACTAGCAACAAACAGGAGCAGGGGCTGCAGGAATTAATTACCTAAACAAAAGCTGCAAGTGCCTCGGAGCTTTCCATGAATACAAGCACTAATATTGGCACCTTTTATTCCAGTGCTTATGCAGAAGCATAGTTTCTAGAGAACAGTATGCACAAATAAAGGAAAACAAAGAATAATTCTTAAGAGTCAAAAACCTGGCAGATACTCACCTCGAGACTGCCACAACACAACCTGCCAGCACTCAACACTTTTGAGTAGAGGCTGTATGAGCAGTACTAGCACAAGATAGGATTGTTCTTCTGCGGTAGAAGGACAGCACATCAGAGTGCAGCAGAACAGATGTGTGACCACAAGGAGAGGCTCTCTTTTTCTCTCAAGATTATGCTCTGAGAGTCTGAGGAGACCAAGATCTGACTCTCAGAGAAAAGTTTTCAACAGCTGCACTCTTCCCAGATGTAGACATCACAAGAGGCACAACTATTTTGCACCAGACATGAACTGGAAGAAGTTTACATAGAACAACTAACTCCTATGCAAGGATCAACCAAGTGCATCAGGACCTCTCAGTTTGGAAGGAAGTTAACCCAGCCTAGGACGTAAGAGCACAAAGTCACGACAGACATGGGCAGAGTGGACAAGGACCAAGTGTTCACTGCCTGTAACAACAGCAAAAACTGGGTGCATCAAAGCCGGTCAGTTCTGAACAAGAGAAATCAGCTCTTCAAACAGCGCTGCAGCAAGGAGTTTTGTAGATAACTTCTCAAACATCGTGAAGGTTATCTAGGACAGCCTCACGGATGCTGGAGTTCACATGTTTTCAAGGGGAGACCGGACAAGTTCACAGAAATCCACTCAGTAACTCATTATATACGAGCTTTCAGCCTCCAACACCCCAGCAGCTCAGAGGAGAGCAATGGTGCGTATCTTTCAAACACTCTTCCTCAGGCATCAGCTTTTGGCCAGCAACAGAGGCGCAGTGTTAGGCTGCAGGGGCTTTCCACCTGACCCGGCGAGGCCAGCCACATTCTTATAGAAGTCAAAGTGCAGGAAGAAAACCAACTGCGTTTGCTGAAGGAGAAATAGCAGCGCAACATGTCACACCAGCCCGGGCGATGATGCGTGTTCATTTGTCATTCCAGTTATGAATCCATTTGTCAGAGGGATTTATTGCTTTGATACCTCACCCCTCTGCTTTACCTGCTCTGTAATCAGGTTCTTTCACTTTATCTCGTGGACTTCGGCGGAACACATCACATGGCACTCACAAAATTTACGAGCGGGATTATATGATGCGATGGCCTAAAGATGGCCTGACAGCCTGATAGACGCCCAGCTCGCTGCAGCGCTGACACTTCCCAGCCAGGTACTTTAAACAGTATGCAACAGGTACTGTTTGCTCCCAGATAAAGGTAGGCCACTGCAAGTCCTGGAATGTCAGCTAATCACAAACTGGTTGCTCTTGCAACATTATAGGTAACACAGGAAAAGTTGGAAAGATTGGTGAAATCTAACTGCTAAAAATGCTTATGGGCTTCTGAGATTAAACTTCACAGGCCCTTCACTACTGAAAGGTGCATCAGTTTTGAAGGGGAAAGG
Organism: Netta rufina; assembly: GCF_964035555.1. NCBI lineage: Eukaryota > Metazoa > Chordata > Aves > Anseriformes > Anatidae > Netta > Netta rufina. The sequence goes on from NC_140125.1 coordinate 57,541,531, forward strand.
TATTTTCCCTGATGCTGAGATCACTATATATCAATTATGCAAACCCACCTGCCAATTTATACCACATACTTTGTGGATCAGGAACACTGTATAATCACTTCTCTCTAGAAAGGCAAAAAGCTAAGCCAGCTAAGCTTTCATGATTAAAGTGCATTCAGCAAGATGTTAAAGAATAACTTGAGCTCCCACAAAGAACTCAAAGCGGCTGCAGTACAGACTGTGAAGTCCTCTGCTGGCCCAGTCGGGTTAGATAGCAGCACCCAGTACAGGCTTGAGATTCTTCAGTCCCTACATCTTCAGCGTAGGCAGCCCACAGATCTGCTCTGTGTGTCTGCTGGTCTCCTGGCAGAGTTGAGCAGCTCTGTTCTGCCCAAGATTCATCAACTGTATGTCCGCACACATCCCATGCTGAGGTTAGGGCTGCCACAGTGAACGGGGACATTGCCATGATATAAATCAAGAGAGGATGAGACTGCATTAGTGACGTCTCCCAGTTTTATACCATAGCTAGAGCACTTGCTCATGAAAGTCGGAGGGAGAATCAACTGCACCGTATCTTCTTGTAGGGCAATTCCATGGTGACATCCCAAAGCTAGCAGAAGGCTACGGAACTTGTGTAAGTGGCCCCAAATGCAAGTAATTGGTATTAAGCAACTGTTCGCCCTCCTCACTCAGAAGGAGAGTCCAAGATTTTAATTCTGACTCAGGATTTTTATTTTAATTGACAGCTGACAGAGTTGGGTGCTCATTAGTCCCAGCTGAGCACATGCTACTTGTGCTCTCTCGAAGATGAAAGCAGACGATACTTTCCATTGTGAAGCAGGGACTAGAAGGAGAAACAAAATCTGGATCTGAACAAGTGAGCAATGTGGAGGCAATATCATTAGCTGTTACACCAAGCTAAGCCGTCTTTTTAGGCTCATGCAGTAACGATTTTCTCCCCCTCCTAGAAGGAAAAAGTCCTGTGCACTGCTCGGTAAAATCCCGAGACCTCAGCTGCTTCAGCAGAGATGTATTTCTCAGCTCACAGACTAAACATTACCTAATGCTGAAACCAGGTTTCAAAAACAAGAACACAGCCCAGCCAAGATATATTACTTAACAGTGTGCAGTGTGGTTCAGTGATCTCAGGCAGCACTGCCTTCCTTCAAGGTCAATTGAGTGATTATGGGATTTACAGGGCGCATAAAGCTCTTTGGACGCAGAGTGCCAAGCAAGAATGACACTGATGCAGGAGTCTTCGATGGTCATCAAGAAGATTTATTCTCAAGAAGTCCTGGTTTATCACTGTGGGTTTTCTTCTTTATTTTCGTGTGTGTGTGTGTAGACAGAGGAAGATGTTCATGTGGGCAGACGAAGAAGAATAGGAAAGCTCGTCTCCCCCCTCTGCCCTTTAAGAAGGCTAAGAAATTTGTTAAGTACTGGCTGACTTTAACAGTTAACACTCTGATTTCTCTGCAGAAGCTAGAGAACAAACTGACCTCAGAAATGCTTATTCAGCTCATACAGTAATTTGGGTTTTCGGCACAGTTGTGAGCTCTTCCTCCTACAACTTCAGCCGTCTGTGAACTACTCCCTACTTTTACTATTAATAGAATCCTTCACCTTCCTTTTGCAGCCATGGCTGGGACTTTGCACATGTGGAAAGTATAAACTTCTTTACACCTTGCACTAGATCATACACCTCCTGGTACCGAGTACCCTAAATGCCATATCACCTGATGTATTGCAATTTGTGCTTACAAGGAAAGGCAAAAATCTTATTACCGACTGAATGTAAAGCTATCCATAAGCCAAGAGGATTTTAATTATGAGAAAATATGGTTATGATTTTTTTTTTCAGTACAATTATAGCAATCTGGTGTGAAGAATTTGAAGATAAAAACCGTATGTGCAGTTAGAAGATACACAGTCAAGAACAGATTGGGAAGATCTGTGAAATGCCAATGATTACTATTACTTGTATTTTTAACTGAATTCCTATCGTTACTCTCATCTCTTGACAAATTTCTTGAATTGCAATGCCAGAAGGTGCTCACGGACAACAAAAGGCTTGGAGAAAGACCTGCATGCGGTCTCCACGTTCATTTTCAGAAGGCATGTATATTCAACAGCAAACAGGTACGGAGGACTCGTCTAACCACTTAATACCAAGCACACACTAGCACATTAATAACACAGGACTAGGAAAAACCTTTTGAGTCATCGGTTCCAGTTCCGCACTCCTACACGCAGCAGCATTAAAACACATCCCTGTCAGACTTTATCTGTAAGGGCGTTAAATCTTGGAGTAGTCTCCTAATAAGACCAAGGCAGAGGGGAGGGGGACAACAGGGGAAGAAAAAGCAACCAAAAACTTAACTGGTCTAATGTGCAAGTCTCCTAAGCCACAAGTCTTGCTTAAAGCAGTTCTTCCTTCTCTTTGGCATTTAAAACCTTTATTTTAAAGGTGAGAGAGCAGGTAACTTAATTCTACCAGGCTAAACTAGCCCAGCATCCTTTTTGTGAGGAGGCTTTCTGCCTCCAGTCATCCCCAAAGCCTTTTGTAGGTTCTGCTTCGGATTTTTGTTTTCTGGGCAAGGATGAAAATGGTTAACTTATCTTCTATGAAAGCTGTCACTAGCACCTTCTATCAATGCTTTCCATTAGAGAAACCCTACAGATTATAGGTCAATGGACAAGACAGCCATTCTATCAATGACCAGTACATAACCTTTTAGCCCATATGGAGAGGGACCTCCTTCTTCTTCCACCCCTCCAAGTTTAACCATTGAAATGTGACTTTTATTACCTTAAGGCCTTTACACCCCTTTACATGGTAGCCCTCTGCACCACTACCACGGCACTGACAGATTTCATTAAGTATGCTTGGCTTTCTGAGCACAGGCTGCTAGGAAACATATGAGAAAAGGGCACCTCTCAGTATTATTCACCTGTATGCTCTTTAGCACCAGAAGCTGTGGGATTGCATTCACTGCTGTCCTCTCTGTAGTGTTATACACATGCACACAAGTTTTTTGTGTGACACTAGATGTTCTGCTGCAAAGCTGACTTCATTTCTTGCAAGGCATTTTTTCTTAAGGGATTTTATAAGAAAAAAATGCACCTTCAAAAACACTAACAGAGAATGCCGATAGGTCAGATCAAATTAACAGGTCTATAGAACAGAGATCACATTTCCTTCTCCTGTAAGTAACGTTCAATAGTCCACAGCCCTGCAATTCTATTTATTAGATTGGTTTGGTTTGTTAAAGGAACGCAATTCAGCTAAAACACCATCTATATAATGAGTGAAACAGAAATGAACTAGAATCATATTGGTATAGGAAAAATGCAGCGAGCACACAGGCACTCTAGTAATGAACAGATGTGAGGCTGATCAAGTAAGTTTATTGAGCATTTCACTTGTTTTCAGATAACAACGCAAGATTTGGACAAGATGACATCTCTTGCGCTTTTTTATGTAATAATCCACCATTTGCAAAACCTAATGAACTACGGTACAAATTAGATGGAAATTAAGCTTCCGAACTGCTGATGAACTCCCAGTTAAAAACCCTTATGAACTGGGAACAAGAAGTTACACATATATAGCTTACCTCAGAGATCTTGTTACGTAACTGCTACACATAGCAGAATGTCTGTGTTAAATTATACACTAACACTTGCTTTTATTATAAAAAAAGTTACTTTAGAATTATTTTCTGGAAGGTTTCTCAGATTTATTTTGAGTGCTGTAGACATGCATCAGATCCAAGTAATTACGACTAAACACTACCACAGAATCTGGAATATATTTGTTTTATAGCACTTCACTATGGTACACTATTAAAATACCAAATCACTAATGTTCTAGTGTTAGTGGACTTCATAGTTTACTGTGAAAGACTGAATTCCAATCGTGATCTCTAAGTTCCCTGGTGCACAATTTGTTAAAATAAAAGATTTATACAGAGGTTTACCTTCGTTTTCTTAGGGGTAGGGAGAAGATGATTGACAAAACTTTGCTTCTTGCTTAGAAATAAAGATTTTAAGATGACAGCTGATGACCAGCTTGTCAAACTGTACCCATATCAACATGGGATCTGCCAAACAACATTGTATTTACCTATGCCAAGCTGACAAGACGCATGCAAACAGCTTTAGGTAGCAAGTATTTAGTACTCATATATTCGACCTATCAGAAACTAAAACTGCCTCCCTGCGTTTCCAGAATTCATACTGTCATTCCTCACACCTGCCACAGGCCATTATCGTGCTCTCTCTAAGCACAATTTTGCCTTTGGAGGATATTTAGGATCTTTACACCCTTTCCACTGCACCCTTCAAAATGATAGGAATCCTTTTAGCTGTATTAAGAGTAAATGAGGTGTATTGGAAGGTCACAAATTCACTGTCTCAGTCTGAAGCAGTCAAGTTAAATTGTTGTATTAAAATAGTCGTGGCAAAATTCCCCCGTTTCCAGTATGGTGGCAGTTAGCCCCACTAAACAGAGGATTAAATGCAGATTGCAAAAAAACCGCTTACACTATACAAACTATTGACAAAGAGTCTTCTCCATGAATTCCAGCCAGTGGGTCACATCTCAGAAATCATCTGAGTACAGCTGTCCTTCCCAGTGGAAGGGGGGCTTACGCTATTCATCTTTGTTATTCACTGGTGAGTCAGTCAACAAACAAACAAAAAACATCATCTGTGAAGGAATAAGCACATACCCAGGCCAGACAAAATGGGCCTTTTTTTTTTTTTAAATTGAATTTAAATTTATTTAAAAAAAAAAAAAAAAAAAAAAAAGATTAAACATTTTTTCCACACTTATCCATGGCTTCCCATACAACTTTGTCCTAAACAAAGTTGTGCTTTTCAAGAAAGCACCCTGGAATTAGCAAACGACTAATAGTATACTAAGAGAGATTATCCACACACGAACACAGAATTTAGCATCCATGGTTTGTAAGTTACATATTTTCTCCCCCACCTGCAGAAGGGCCCTTGCAACATATGCTTTTATATGCTGTCATACGTCATCTCCAATTGTCTAAATACATCCAAGGAGACTGAAGATTTAGCATTTCTTAAAAAGACTGGGTGCTTTCTTTTTTTTTTTTTTTTTTTGGAAGCTTACAGGAACTTCAGTGGAAGATAATTTAGGCTCCTCTGTTTTGAAAAAAAAAAAAAGTTAAACCAAGTTTAATGCTATGGTGGTAGGACGCCCATTGCTTATGACCATAAAGATAAGCTTGCTTACTGCCATTCCACAGGGCGTAGCGAATAATCACGTTACTCCTTTACTGCACTGCATTTTACGAGGCACTGCCTCTGTTGCAAACAGAGGCCAACAACAACCTGACCAGACCATGGTCTCCGGGGTTCAGCAGTGCGTCTGCCCCAGCAAAAACCCAAAGCCTTGCATGAGGAGGCAGCGAGCTCTGCAGAAGTTGCTGCTTCTAACTGGCAGAGCGTGGCAGGCTTTAAAAACAAAGGGAAAAAAAGAAGAAAAACCACTAGCAAACCTCTGGGAGGAAGAAGCTTAAAAAAAAAAAGGAATAATTAAAAAAATAAATTTGAAGATAGATAAGTTTGGTTAATTAAGAAAAAAGTTACTTATTTTTGCCTTTATTTATTTATTTATTTTAATACTGGCTAGTAGAGGCTGCCTGGCAGCAGACCCACCAGCAGCACCGCGGCAGGAGGCATCAGTGCCCAGGAATTTCGCTTTCAGCCGCGAGGATGCAGCGCTTCCCCTATACAAACGCATCCGACACCAAACGGGCTCCGGGGCAGCTTTTCGCCATCCCGGACAGGCGGAGAAACCCCAAACCTCTCCGTCTGAGAGCCCCTGGCGGGGGCTGCACACCCCGGGGAGGGCAGCGGGGAAGGGCTCCGCGTCGCCCCGAGGGCAGCCCCCCCCGGCTCCCCGTGAAGCCGCCGCGCTGCTCCTTGCTGCCTGAGGCTTACCGGCTTGGGCATTTTCAGCGCTCTCGCTGCTTCCCCGGCTCGAGAAGGACACGCTCATGCAGCGGCAGCCGCCTCGCCCCGGCCGAACACCCCGTGAGGAGGAGGAGGAGGAGGAGGAAGGAGGAGCCGCTCCCGGCCACGGCGGCAGCGCAGCCCGCGAGTGCGGCGCCGGCCGCCCGGCGGCGGTTAAGTACGCAGGTGGGGCCGCGCCGGTGACTCACCACCGCCGGCCATTACCCGCCGCTCCCCCTGCGCCCCACGGCGGGCAAGGGGGGAGAAGAACCCGGCTCCTCCAGGGGATCCCGGCTCCTCGACTCCAGGGGGTCCCGGCCGCCCCCTATCCCCCCTCCCCGCGGTGGGGCTGCTCCTCCAGGCGACGGGCAACAGGTGCCTGCGGGCGGGGAGGCGACGCCGGGCGGCTGCTTTTTGCCCGCCGGGTTGGCTCCGTCTCCTCTTCCTCCTCCCGGTTCTCCTCCTCCTCCTCCTCCCGGTTCCCCTCCGTGCCCCTCGCCCGCGGGCGCTGCCTCCCCTCAGCCCCTCTTGTGGGCAGCCCCCGGCGCCCTGCCCGGCCACAACATGGCCGCCGCCCCCCCCCCCCCCCCCCCCCCGCCTCCACCTGTGTCCCCACGGTCAGTGTGCTGCCAGAAGCCCCCCAAAAATCAGGAGATGTGGTGACTTAACGTCGTGACGGGTTTTGCGGATCCAAATAAAATAAATAAATAAATAAAAGTTTCAAAATCCAAGCTCAGAAAGTACAAAGCGACAGGGCTAATTCAGTTGGCCATCGAGACTGAAAAATATTATACAACCAGCCTAACAATTCGCAGACATGTGAAGGTGACACACAAGTCCGTGCCTCTGCCCCTTGTTCCTTCCTTGTCCTTCTTCATCCATAAACACGCACCTTGCAGATAAAAGTATCGGTGAGCCCTGCAGGAGCTGCGGGCCTCCCACAGCATCTCCTCGCTTGGCTGGGCGTAAGAGCAGCTCGTATTTACATAGTCACGGGCGACGGTGTGTGGGACGCAGCTCTTCCGCTGTGCCGGCGATGGCATGGAGCTGAGCTGTGAGGGTAAGGAAACCATACAGCCTGCAGCCCAGCCGCTGCCTGAAACATCCCTATTTCAGGTGGCACGAGGCCGTTTGGTGAGAAAAGGCATGGGACGAGAATGGGGAGCTGCAAAGCAAAGTGAGTGCCAGCCAGCAAATGGAAAAAATACAAGGCAGGGGAGACCCTGAAAGATATCACAGGCTGGTAAGACAAAAGACACCCCTGTGTTTTCTTCAGGTCCTGCATTAGAAAAGATCCAAACGGTGTCCTCACCGTGTCCTCCCTCACAGACTGCTCCAGGCAGCAACTGGAAGTGCCACATTCAAAGGAAAGAAATGTTACTGCATCAGGTCTGGAGAGAAAAGGGAGGGGAGCAGGGCTGGAGACTGACAAATTCTGCGGCTGTCTTCCTTTCCTGTTGCATGATCCCAGGGGATTAGAAGAAGCTTTACCGTCAAAACTGAGCCTGCAGCATGACAGCATGTAACAGCAGGTGAGAAGAAATAGTCTATGCCAAACAGCTTCTAAGAAAGGTTCATGGGATGAAACTTCTTTGGGGAACAGATACGGCCTCCATTTTCAGATGGAGCAAATCCACTGAGATGTTCTTTCATCACGTTAATTAAATATGATTTATGCGTGTACTTTCTGTACTTTTTTTTAAGCAGTAAGTTGATGCTGGGATTCAGTAGGGTAATACTGGACACAGGAAATGGACCAGACCAGAATATCACTGTTTTGGGTAAACTGCCAAGCACAAGAAATGACTGCTCCAAGTAAGAAATACTTAAAGAACCCAGTTTTTGTAGCTTTCACTCAGAAACCTAAGTAGTGTTTGTGGATTATTTTCTGGGGGGTACATGGGTGCAAAAAAAAATGTATAGATGAGATATTTTTATTCCTTAGTGTTAACATCCATTCTTTTTTTTTTTTTTTTTGGAAAAAACAAAAGCCAAAATATGTTTGTGTCTGCATACCTTAGAAACAGCGGATTTTGCACAGATTTAATGGGAAGCTCATTTTGACCCAGAGAGATCTCCATTCCCCAGATCTTTTCCTGTCTGAAGCTCAGCATGGGCTCTGACACCATCAACCAGGAGCTCCATATTGGAGTGATGCCTCATTTAAGAGATCCTAATCTCTTCAATGACTTGAATCAGTCAGGTAAGCTTGTTTCCATGTTATTTATGTACCCAAGCTTAACCCCCTGAATTTTTATTACGCTTACCATTGCTTCCTAATCACACAGAGGTAGAGGCAAAAGGAATTTAGGTGACTAATAATTAAGTGTGGCAACATACAATCTTTAGGTTCCTGTTTGCCACAGCACCTAACCCTGTGCCGTTCTCCTACAATCACCTGCAATATATGGGGAAAGATAGATACCTCAATGGTATCCATAACTACCGGCTTACTCAACACCACTCCACCCAAGCGCAACCAACAAGAACATGTTGAATACATACAGGCAGAATTGTCTTCTGTGGAAGGAGCGAGAAACAACTGACAGGCTGGAGCACATGTCCATGACCCCTAGCTTCCTTGGCTTCTTGGGCTTTTGCCTTGTGTGAGGTCAAACCACCTTCGCTGCAGAGCACCAGTGACTTACTAAACTTGCAGTTTGGCAGGGTACCAAGGTGTCTCTGTTAAAGTAAGAAACTCTTCTGTAGCTTATTTTCTCCCTTTATGTTTCACTCCCCACCTCCCCCAAAAATGGATGGAAAGGAATATAATGCTATCCCCTTCTTGTCTTTTATATAGAAGTCTATTCATCCTTTGCAGATGCAGTGCAGCCAGTCCAGCTCCTGTTTCCAGAGAGGGGATGAAAGCCCTCTGTTCTCTTGCTTTCTGGAGAGTACCCTGACAGTTAGCACACTGAATTTTTGGAGCATGGGCATCAGGTATAATACTGATAAGCATTGTCTGAGTTTGTTTACGGGCTGAATACCCGTTGGAGTCTGGGTGGGGGAACGTCAGAGCAGTCATGAAATCAACTCCCATCAAAAACAGTCTAGGGCAGAAATAGCAATATGAAAAAAACATACAAATGTAGAAGCTGGGGGAATTTTCATATGAAAAATCTATGGTTACTTCTACATGTAGGCATTGGTTAAGCTTTTGTAGCCACCCTAGCTACAGCACTTTCTGTCAGATCTCACAGTCAAGCAAGCATAAGACCCAAATCAAAATGAAGCCTTTAAGTTACAGGATTAAGAGCCGCTCTGATCCAACACTTAACCTTCTTTATTAAGAGGATAGCATTACTAACAATTTACAGGAATTACTAAAGCAGAGGAGGTGATGAAAGGACCTAGATTGCTCAGCAGGTCAGTAGCAGATCCCAGTTTCTGTTTTCTTCCCTGTAACAGCTCTTGTGCCCTACTGCCCTCTAACCAAATTGCATTTTAAGATCCTCATCAAGCCTGCCTTCCCTGTTTTAAAGAAAGCCCCATTTAATTTTGCTGTTCTACTTAAACTTGGAATAACATTCAAACTTGATGTAAAGCATTTATGAATTCAAAGAATTTGCCAGAATTTTCTCAAGAAAGTCCTATCATTATGAAGTGGTTTTAGTCAAAATAAAACTTCCTAAGCTTGATCATCCTGGAACTGGGAAATATGGAATCCTGTGTCCTAAAACCACCATTCTTGGTTGCTAATGCAAAATCAGTGGTCTCAACAAGAGGCAGACTTGAACTCCTCCTTTCTACACACATGAAGCTGTATCCAGATTTAGAATTTTTGGCAAGGCATGGTTAGAAGAATTCTGCAGCATCTCTGGTGATTTCTTTGAATTTTTACTCCAGGGCTTTTTTATTAACTGGAAATTCAGAGTAGCTAACTCTGTCCTCTTGACAACTCACAGGCATTCAGTATAATAGGTAAAAGGAAGGACCACATTCTGAGCCACTTTATATAAAGAGATTTGCTCTCACCTAGGACAGCCAAGAGGATGATTTTCTTTGTCAATTGCAACAGCTGTGGGAGGAAAAGGAATTGTAATGTATTGACAATAGCTTCTCTTTCATCTTGCATGACTGTGAATAGGCAATTTATTCCTCATTACAATTCCTGAAATATTGGCATTATAATTCCTGAAATGTCACACTTCAGGAAGTGTGGCCAAGGACCTGGTGAGTTCTAGTTCTGCCTGAACTGAAAGCTGCTTCCTCATTACCCACACTGAGCTTATTGAAAACCCGACAAATTCAGGTCACCGGGGACCAGCATTTTCTGTCAAAGCACTGTTGACATTCTCCAGGTTTCTTTTGAAGGGGATATACAAGGTAAAAGAGCTCAAAGCTTGTTCCTCGTTTTAGGTTGTTCCTAAATGAGAAGCTTCTGCCAAGTTCCATCAATGCGTTTTTCCAGTAAGGGTGGATTCCCACAAGTCCATTCTGTACTCAGAAATGGGTAGGTGAAAGCAGGCCTGGAAATAAACCCCGTTAAATTATCTAATAGTTACATGCATTCATTTTATTTTCCAGCTGCACCCACAAGTATTTCTTGAGCCTACGTTACCCTCTGGCTGACCATCACAGAGCTGTATGGGGACATGCTAAGTAAAGGCAGGTTTAAACATACATGTAATCAGGGAAGGAAAATCTATGGTAATGGTCTCTGTAACTGAAATCCACAGTGAATTATTGATCTTAACAACAAAGATAAACAAACAGAAAAAGTAATGAGAGTTTTCCGAATCTATTGAAGGAGAACAATTGCATCACAAAGCATTGTTTAAAAATGTATAAAGTGACAAATGAAATTCACGATGTGCTGAATTTGTGGAGATTATACCACACATGTAAATCCAGCCATGTTTGTCCAAGACTTGAAGCAAATGGAAACTAGGGGCAACACAGCTTTTACGTCTCAAAATGAAATAATGATCTTAATGCATACGATAAGAAAGGAAAGAGGAAGGGAGTTCCCCTGGATAGGTAATCTCTATTTTACCTTGATATCTTCCTTTGTGCTTTTATATTTGGAGTCTGATTAAAAGCAGAGCTTGGTGCCATATATTGCAAATATTCCCTGCAAGTCTGAACTCCTTCTACAGGGACCAGCTCTTTCACTTTTTTTTTTTTCTCTCTCTCTCTTTCTTTTTTTTTTTTTTAACATCAAACCAGAGATGTATAACGACAGTGTTGACAAAAAGAGCAGGTCAGATAATGTTGACTAACTTAGTTCATGTGCTTCACAAATGGAACACAGATGTGTGCTTACAGCAGGTGTTAGTAGTAAAGGAGGTGGAGGCAAAAAAAAAAAAAAAAAGAGCATTCGCTGGTTGATACATAGGAAAAAAAAATAATCTACATACCAGAGGACTTTTTTTTTTTTACTCCAAGTTGTTTTATAATTGTATATACTGCTGGCCTTTACATTGCTCTCACTGTGGGGATGAGTCTGCAAGAGTTCAAAAATACAAACAATAAGTTATTTCGACTTAACTAAGAGCACCAAAATTCAGAATTTCAGGGCTAAAATAAGCATGCAGAATAAAATGTACAATTAATGGATATCAAGTACATTTCTTTTCCTGTGATATCGTACTGACTCACAGCTTTTAAGATCAGAAGGACCATGTTGTTTGACTTTCAGCATAAAGTACGCTGTTGAGTTTCGCCCAGTGATTCTCAAATCAAGCCTGTAACATTAGAAAGGCCTCAAATCTCAGACTCAAGACTGAGTGACAGGGATTCTGACGCCTTTCCAGTTCTCCATGGCTAAATGCTCTTTCAGTATAAGCTGTGGAAGTCGTTTGCGTTGACCGGTGCTTGTATTTCTCATTCTACTCCAGAAGATGCAGTATCAATAACGCAATTTGCAGTTAAATACTGAGCCAGGATAAAACATCTAGCATGGCTCTTGCCTCACCTAAGTCAGTAATGTACGTTGTGCATTACTATGCCATTTAATGTCAGCTATGACAATGAAAGATTGTTTTCCATCATTTTTTCTAATTTGAACTGGAGGAATTGCCTGAGGTAGAGGTTACTAGGTAAAGCTCGGGGGGTCCCAGTTGTCACTCCACCCTATTTTTCCACTCAGGACCATCTCTTTCAGGACCATTTCATTTCATCTCAAATATTTAAAAGCTCTATGCAATAAGACCTTTCCCCATTGAACATTATATATTAGGTTTACTCTGTAGCATAAGATTGGTTAGCCTTTAAAAATCCATCAAATAACAAGAGAAAGAGAAAATAAGTAATAGTGGGGTTGCTGTTTATTACTGGTATTACATTAACCTCACTACTGTGAGGTTAATGTGAGGTTGTTTGCTTCTGCTGTAGAAAAAAAAGCATTTCAAAGCAAGATTTTCCCCTCTCTACAAGAAGGACATTGAGGCCCTGGAGCATGTCCAGAGAAGGGCTACAAAGCTGGTGAAGGGCCTGGACCACAAGTCCTGCAAGGAGCGGCTGAGGGAGCTGGGGGTGTTCAGTCTGCAGAAGAGGAGGCTCACGGGAGACCTTACTGCTCTCTACAACTACCTGAAAGGAAGCTGTGCAGGGCTCAGGGATGGCCTCTTCTTGCAGATACCTAGTGATAAGACTAGAGGGAATGGCCTCAAGTTGTGCCAGGGAAAGTTTAGTTTGGAAGCGAGGAGACATTTCTTCTCAGAAAGAGCAGTCAGGCATTGGAATGGGCTGCCCAGGAAAGTGGTGGAGCCACTGTCCCTGGGGGGGTTTAAGGAAGGGTTGGTGCTGGTGGCTGGGGACATGGTTTATTGGGTGGCATTGGTAGTAGGGTGATGATTGGACCAGGTATCTTGGAGGTCTTTTCCAACCTTTATGATTCTACAGTTAGGAGCAAAAACTCTTTCTGCTTCACTCAGACTGCAACTGGCCAAAGGCAATTCAGTCTGCACTGGGAACAACTAGTGCAGAATCAGAAGAGAATATACAGTAGAAGGTTTTCTTGAAGGTAAAAGAAGGCAATTTTGACCTTGGTATATCGCAAGTAAGACACTAAGCTGGAGGCTGAAGTACAAGAATCCTTCTGTCTCTTAGGAAATCCTCTGTTTGCTCTCCGATAACACAATAATGTTGAAAACAGGCAGGCACTGATAAATACGTAAGACCAAATACAAGGCAGGTATAAGCAGGGTGACATTGCTAAACAAAGCAGAACACTGCTTACTTTCACCAGACCCAAATTCTAACTCTGATATTTTGTAAGGACTTACCTGGACCTCAATTAAATATTCATTCATGGGAGAAAGCTATTTGTGTTTCACAGCAAACAGCTCATATACAATTTACAAATGGATACATATATCCTTAATTAGTTTTCAACAAGCCTGCTAAACAGTAAGGGCAAACTAAATTCATTTTATTTAAAGGCTGCAGATACAGTCACCTTATCTAATCAGCTCCAGCTGCCTTAAGGCCAGTAACTCAGAAACAAAGAGGCTACCAAACCCAGTAACTTCTGTGAGGCCTCACTGGAGGAGAAGGGGATCAGGTTGATTATTGCTCACCTGCTGCACTGAGGCATTCAGGTAACCTGAAACAAAGGGAGTTTTCAGTGCTTCCCAATGACACACCTAGTTTGTGAAGTAATTACCTCTGACGCATGACACAAAAGGTAAACACCAGAGTCTTGTAGCGTGTTGGCTAGCAACTCCTTTAAACACTTTGGGAAATGGTATCGTTATGCTACCTTTAAAATAGCAGGTGAATTTCACCTGTCTGCAGCAGGTAACTCAGGACCTAGGTACTAATTGAGTACCACTTGAACCTTTGAAATAGAATTGGAGCGCTGCCTGAGATGTAACCCGTATTTCACACAAAGTTGATTTGCTCCTAGGCAAAACAGAGCTCAGCTCTGTGTTTCACTTACTAATGTGTTGATTATCTTTAGAATGTTGCATGATGAATTGTTTGGTCTCTTTTAATAAAAGACAAAAGTAAGACAAGGGGAAAAAATCTATTAGATTATGCATAACATGTTACCTTATGATCACCTTTTGTGCCATGGTTTCCTCTGCATGACCTCGCAGCAATTGCTAGCAATGCCTTTAGAGTCAGATTTGCTGGTCCATGGCTCTGTTTTGACCTTCAAGCACTTACGGTGTGGGAGGAGAAGGGCGAGGTGCTACTGGACTCGAGAAACAGTGTGTTGTGTCCCTCTACCTGGTCTCTGTTGAGACTGAGGATCTGTTGACCCCACAGTCAGATGGTTCATGAGCTAATTGGTATCTTTAATTAGCCTGCTCTGGTAAAAACACGGTAGTTGCAGCAATCGAGTATGAAGTAGAGTTTCTGTATCTGAGAAGCTTGTCTGTTTTTCCCAACAATGTCATTTGGCCTTGCAGACTTTGCTTCGGGTGTCTTAGCACAAACATATGTCCATTAAAGACCATTGTAGACTTGCTTTGGATCATCTCCAAAGCCAACTGCACCTTGATCCTTGATCTGAGGAAGACGAGGAGCTCAAGAGCTGGAACATCTTGTAGGCATGCGTGAAACATGTTGGCCCAAAGGCATGCGTACATGGTTATGTGAGGTACTTTCCTATGAGAGAGTGGGTTGCCCTGTGTTATTCTCCCTGACTGTGGTCTCTATGCCAGGGCGGATGAGGAGTGAGGCTGAAGTACAGTGTCAGCCATGGCTTTTTTTTTTCAGAGGTCATTTCTAAGGCCAAACACTGTTCTCCTGTGGATGTGGTTAACGTAAGGGCTTTGCAGTAGGCCACACCAGGTAACACGGCCTGGTTTTGACACCGCATGTTGAAACGCAGACACCCGAGGTGTGACCTCAGTTCCCAGTGTCTGAGCGTGCTGGGCCTGGGGCTGTGAGCAGCTTCTTGGCTGCTGTCTGTGGGAAGCTGTCTCTGAGGGCTGTTGGCGAGAGCCTGCAAGAAGGGCTTGGCCAACTCCAGGCAGACATGGCAGTGCAGGCCTGTGGGGCACTGCTGCTGCCCAGCCCTCCATGGCTGCTCTGCAAGGCAGGGCAGCACTGAGAGGGGTGGAAAGGCCAACAGTGACCTAGGTTCACTTCACCTGCCTCATGCTATGAGACAAGAAAATGCCGAACGGCCCTTAGATACGACAACAAAACTGGGTGTGCAGCTGATTCACGGGGTGGGGTAAGAGCTGGACGTGCTCGCGAGGAATGCCACCCGGCCTTACGTGGGGACCCCCCTCACAGGAGGTGTGCCTGGGAGGGGTCAGAGGTGTCCTGGAGACCTGCAGATAAGGTTCCCCGGGAAATCAACGTGGACAGGACTAACAAAACCTCCATCCCGGTCATCACTCAGCGCTTCACCCAAGCTCTTTCTCTCCGCGTGCAACCACCTCCAGCAATGCAGTATTTTTTCCAGTTCTGTTCAAAGCCACAGCAACTCTCCTGATCCTTTAGGAGATTGTCCCATACGTGAGCAATGTCACAGCAAGGAACGCTTTTCTATTGTATTACCCTTGCTGACATCTAAATGTGCCCTTTCCTTGTGTTGCTCTCCACCCTCCACCCGTATTGCCTGAAATAACTGCTCACTCATCACTGTAGTGGGTTTAGCTGTGCTGTATGGGCCTGCAGAGATAAGGAACAGTGTTCTTTAGATAACAGCACAGACTCTTGAGACTCTTGCACAAAGTTCTTTCTTGTCTCAGAGTTCAGCCTTCCCCCTTATTTTGCAAAAAGGAACGGAACAAAAAAATACTTCTCTACAGGAATGATGTTAAAATGCAGCACGCAGTATCCTTAGTGCAGTGCTTAGGACTTTTGAAATAGTGCTGTTTCAAGTAAGATTATGCCGACCATTTCCCCACAGTACCTTATGTGTAGTATTTGAAACGATCTCTTTTTCTAGGCTCACAAGCAGCAATTAAGTATTGTGTTTCAAATGCCACTGCATAGCTATGGTAGGTAAATAATGGCTTAAATAAGAAGTAAGAAAAAGTTTTGTTTGCTTTTGCAGGTGTTAAATTTCAGCAGAACAATCTAACTCAAACAAAGCCCTAAACAAAAGTTACTGGCATTGCTCACTGAGTTTCATGTTAGCTGAGGCAAATAATCAAAATTCTCCTGGCTCTAAAATCTCTAACCACTGATTTTTACCAGAGCTGTAAAATTCTGAGATTGAGGTTTTTAATTTCAGATATAACATTTTTCTTTGAATTGTTAATGCATAGGATAAAAAATTGCAGCAACTCCATGTGCTTAAGCACTGCATTTCTGTAATAGGTATCCTTGAAGAACCCAGTAAAACTTGCACTGACAAGCATATTGCGGGATAGAAATGTGAATTTAGCTTATTTTCATGTTCTTCTAATAACCTGCTTATTCCTCTCTTGCAAGGAAATGCAATGCTACCTATTCAGCTGCCAGATGGATTCAAATTCAGCCTGTAAGCAATCTCAGAACATTAGGAAAGAGGTGATTGAATCGTTTTTAGACCCAGTAAATAATTCCATAGAACCCATTTATGGCAAACTCTGCTGTAGTGAAACTCTGCTTGCAGAAAAGAACATGAAAGCTGGAAGCTGTTTCAATGCAAGTGAGCAACGATTGTAAGTGAACCCCTTCTCACAGGACTCAAACTTGAAGTCCTGCCTCAATGTCAAAGACCTTCAGAGGCAAGACCAGGACTGTAACTGAGAGGTCTTGTGGAGAAAATTCCATGACTTCAGTACAGGCTCCCATTGTAATTCTTAATTGGTTACTTTAGATTGCTCTCTCAGACAACCCTTGTTAATGTGAAATGATAACCTTGGACTGTGCTCATGGTTTAAGCATTATCCAAAGACCTGCACGCAGCATGCAGGGACAAAGTCAGAAATTCTTTTGCACATGTGAGGTCAGAATCAGACCGAATCTGTCAGTCTGAGCGCAGGATGACAGCAATCCACCTGTTTATGGGCCTTATCAAATACGAAGTTAAGAGTTTGTGCATGCCAATCTGAAGGCAGTAAGAATTTACAGGCCTGATGCTACTTTTAGTCATGGTGTTATTGCCTGGTTTCTTCTGCAGTCTTATTTAAGCACAAGTAGAGGTGGAAGGGCTGAGCTGTCAGTTCTTTGGAAAACCAGGATGACATGAATGGAACAAATTAGGGCTTCAGCAATGATAAAAATCTGCGATAATCAGGGGATTTTGAACCGATGCTGGTCAGAACTGTTGTCCTGTTAGTTTTAAGCTTGTGCTAAATGCCCGTGTGTGTTGTTTGTCCTGGAATGAGAGGGGAGAAATGATTTAAAATAACAGCTTCCTTTTTTTTTTTTTTTTTTTTTTTTTTCCAATCTTATCTTCAACGTAATGACTTTAAGGTTTCTTTTTTTTTTTTTTTTTCCTTGTTCTTTTTCCAAGTGTGTTCTGTTGTATATACATTAATTACTTCTGGTATTTATGTGCGTAGACTCCTTTTTTTGGGAAGGTCTGTTAGATGGTGTTTGGTGGCTGTGCTCATGGGTGGGAGGTCAGCCAGATTTGGCTCACACCTAAGTAAAAACAGGGAGAGAGAAGGTAAATACAAGCCTGCTATCTGAATTACTGAAGTTTCTCCTTTTCCCTACTTCCAGACACATTATGTACACAAGCTTTCCAGCTTGGAGCTGTGCTCCTCAGCACCCACATGCTGCTTCCTGGGGCCCTCAGAAGCCTGGCTGCTCGGCTCTGCTCCACAATTTGTTTTGCAACTTCCAACCCAAAGCTGCTTTTTCTCCACTCGCTTGCCCAGTGCCTGCTCTGTTCCCAGTCACAGCCTGTCCATGGTGCTCTTCAAGCCAGCCCACCGTGCAGCTCTTCTTGCCTCTGGCCATGCCTCCTTGACTTGCTCCTCACCCCATCTGAGGGCCTCTGTTCACACCCCAGGCGAGGAGGGGCAGGAGGTGATGGTGGAGCGAGGCATGGAGCAATCCTTCTCGTTCCCAAGAAGGAAGTAGGGTGTTGCTCATCCTGAATTTGCTCGAAACACTCTCTCACTGGAGGATAGGCGGCAACCAGGAAGGAGGTTTGCCAGGTGAGGATTGCTTGGAATTACCCACAAAGGCCCTGCCACAACAGCCCTGTCAGACCAAGAATTTTGTTCTATGTAAGCAGTTAATAAAACCCTTGCCCTAAACGGGGTGAGCTCAGTGCAGGTGCTCGGGGCTGGGAACAGACTGCTGCGGGACGCTCGAGGACCTTCACTGTCACAAGCATATGGGGCAGCACTGGCAAGAGAGAGAAAAAAGGCCTGCTACAGCAACCAGTAAATATTATATTGTCCTAGCAGCATAACAAGTTGGTTTCACTATTCTTCTTGTTTTGTTTTTCATTAATAATTGATACCCAATTAATATGGCAGTGAGCAGAATGTACCCCCCCCGGTATATCCATAAAGGAAGTAATTTATGGCCTGCTTTACAACAGTGCTGTGTAAACACTTGAGATGTGTTAAGTACTGCATTTCTATGGGAGTACTGGCACAGTCAGGTGAGCAAACACAAGACTTTGGAGAAAACCAAGTGCTTTTGGTCCAGCCCAAGCTCTGCTACCAGCCTACGGCCACGTGAGAGTAAAGCAACCTTGTCAATGACAAAATCGAGGAACTGAAAATGATCAGAACATTCCTTTTAAACTCCATGTTTCTCATATTTCTACATGAGTTCTGCTTCATGTAGCTTGAATGCAGCATACGAGAGATACTGGCCTTACTCCTCATGAATTTCAGTCAGTCAAGATCAGGCCCAGGATGGGCAACTGAAAGCAAAAGAATGAGAAAGGAAACACAAGGGATCATGATTACTCCCCAACATTAGACTGATTTCTTACAAGCATCTTAAAATATTCTTCAAAAAATGGAAGTGTTTATAAATATGTAATTGCACAAACCCCACATCGTCCTGTCATATTTGTCACCGTGTGAAAGGCAGATTTTCCTCTATTCTTGTTCCCTAAGTCACAGAACAAGTTTCAAATTTCATTATTCTTTTTTTGTTTGTTTGTTTGTTTCTCCACAGGAGTAACACTGCTTGACTAATCCATATTGGAACAGCAGACAGACAACTTCTAGTGAACTTACTTCTGTGATCTTCAGTAAAAACTGAAAATTTCTTTAGTGTCTGCACATCGTAGGTCTCTGAGGCATACAAACTGCCCTGTTTTCTTGCAGACATAGGACTTTCTCTGATATTTACTCTCTATCCTCCCACATTCCGGTGCAATTCCTTTCCTTAATGAGCATGCATACAAAATGACCCCTGTGTTCTCTTCTACAAAATTGCAAGCTGTTTCCCTGAACTCTGGAGCTCACATTTTCATGATAAAAGGTGCAATTATTTTCCTATGCAGCAACACTCACAACAAGCAACAAGACTGGCTTTGCAAACAGATTTTCAGACTCTCATTAGGTTGCCAAGAATTGGTTCACTGTGGTAAGAAACTTTTGTGTGTGACAAATTCCCTTAATTTAAGCACCCCTCACAATAGCCTTTTAAAAGAGCCGCCTTCTGAATGCAAAGACAGAGACTACTACTCAGTCTACCCTTCCTGTGCATTACGAATTGTATATTAATGAGGCAGGTAGAATGTGATTTTATGCATTTGATTATAAATGTGTGAACAATTATAACCTAAAATTATCACCCTTCGTGACTAAAACATCATTCCCTAACTTTCCTCAATTACAAGCTGCTCCTTAACGGTTACAGTTAACTCTCTGCCATTCTGGGCTTTCAGAAAACTAAGCTGTGCACTGCATTCTTTGGTGATGCCTTTGTCTTGTGGTGGTGGTAAAACTTTGTTGTAGTAACCTACAATTATGATATTTAAGAGATAAAAAATGAATCAACGCTTCCATGAACAACGCCGTTTCACATTTTTAATGTTGGGGAATTACCTGCATTTTAATTTTGGCACAGGTTTAATTCCCAGTAAAGTCAATGAGAGCCTTGACAACCTAAGTTTGCCTCAGTTATAGGGGATAAGCCCAACAGTCAAGGTTTGTTTCCCAAATATCATCAGATATGCTCAGCTCGAGCAGGCACTTGATATAGTTAGCTCGAAGGCTGTAAAATCTTCATCCAAATAAAAACTTTTTTGAGATCTTAGTTGATGGATGGTTTTCTAAGTTGATAGTAAAGTCTTGATTTTCTTTTTAAACTGTGGTTGAAGCATTTGGGAGGTGTGGATCATTCCAGAACCACTCCTTGCGGAACAAGACTAAAGTAGTGTTGCGTACTCAGGAACATTAATGTCAATGAATCTAGACTTTCCAATCAACGGAAATTGTCTTACAACTACTGTTAATCAGGAACCTACTTTTATTTTTGTTTGGATAGAGCAGCTTAAGACACATGGCATGGGTAGAGCTAACCAGATAAGAGGCAGATTATGTGAAAACTGCAAAATTTACTTTCTGCTCCATCTCAAACTTTTTCCAAGTAAAGACAATTTAGCACTGAGCTTTATAAAAAAAGTTCACTGTGGGCATGTCCTCAATTATACTAAAATTCTTGAAAGGACTCTCATACGTCTCAACTGACTTTTAATGAAGCTTTGAATGCGAGAGGCAAGAGATCCCAGATGTTATTGTCTAGATGTGATTATCAGTGATGGAAGAGCCCAGCTCTGTGAAGTGCTGTGTAAAATTTTACAGTACACTGTTTTATATGGCTTGGTAGTGGTACAGACGTGACAGCCTGGGAAACCCCATGGTATAGAATATGGAAATTTCTGAATGAACTGCCTTCTGAAAGAAGAAAACTTCATTGTAATGAATGGATGGGCAGATGCTGGGAATAATGCATTTCTCTGTCCTTCTTTCAGCATGCATACTTCATATGTAAATACAAATAAAGCATGACACGGCTCTAAATGTGTGTACAAAAGACACATAACCAGGATTGTTCTCTAGAACTATCAAATGACCAGTAGCAAATGCTTTGCTTTAAACAATTAAATACTTTAGAGAATAATAATAATAATAATAATAATAATAATAATTTTTTAAGCCATAACAGAAATAGGCTCTGAAACCCTGCGACAGAAGTTGGACAAACAGAAACAGCTTCTGCAAAGTTAATATATTATGTTGTAACTCCACTTGCCAAAAACATGGTCTAAATCAGGAAATGGTGTGAACTGAACCAGTCAAAGTCCAATTAATATTCTACTATAGCTTTTAGTACACAGGACTGTAGAAAGACTTTCCTCCCTATCTTTCTTCCCTTTGTTCCCTGCGTGCTAAGCACGTGGTAGGTCTATCCCCTGGCAGATGCCCTCCAGGATTCTTTTGGCTCAGGCTCCAGATTAACACAGATCTTGCCTGCACAGACAAATTCCTCTGGGAGATGAAGGGTTTATACATGTAGGTATCATGAGGCCACACCAGTATGTTGTTGGATTTTGAACCTGTTTGACTACCAGAAGCAGCTCTGGCTGTAGAAATTGGGATTTCCCACAACACCCATCTGCACACAGCTTGACTGCTGCAATATCTTGATTACTAAATCCAAGGACTCCAGTGATAGTGATTTCCACAAGATTTAAGGGAGGTAATTACCACTGCTTGGTGAGCCTTGTGCTAGGTTTGTCAAGCTAATACTTGCAGTTGGGCTTTCTGAGTGCTGCCTTGGTTGATAAGAGTTTGATCAACTGGAGAATAATCCACACCCACGTAAGAATACCAGGCAATTATACATGTATCTCGTCTGTCATCCCAGAATGGGGTGGCACACAGCACTTACTGTTGAGCTCTCTGACCACACAAAATGGCAATCTTAGTCTTTCATCTTTCCCAGGGAAGTTTTCTGACCTTGGTATCAGATGCTTACCGATATACTAGCAGACCTGCTGGAGACAAGAGGGACTGCAGCTACTGACAACATCCCAACCATAATCACAAACTGTTTCTATAAATACGGAGTATGAAAATAACACATCTTTTATCTGCCAGGTGTTCTGGAGGCTATTTTTGAGTGGCGCTGAGTTCTGGTAACATACTTAGCCCATGTGGCGAATGTTCTCCAGAAGGCTGTGCTATATACCAAAAATAAACCCCCAGTGACCTGAGCCATAAGATGCTGAGCATCCCACAGGAGGAGTGGGGTAAGCACAAATGCTCCTATCTGGAGACTGGAGGAGTGGGGTAAGGGTGAATGCTCCTATCTGGAGACCAAAATCAGCAAAGCTTCATCAACTTAAGGCTGTGTTATGTACATCTAGAGATGGACACAGTGGGGCACTTGCTCCCTGGGGGTACCACAGCACACATTCACAGCTAGATCGACACCTAAAGCAGCCGTGGAAGCAGCAGGTGCCCTCAGGGTCGCGCCCACAGCCCCATTTCTCGGGGCTACACGGGCACCGAGGGGCAGGTGCCAGCAGCACCATGAGGAGCTCTCCCCCTCGCTGGGCGCTGCCCCCTCAGCCCTGCGCCCGCCCTGGCGGGAGCCTCCCCTCACCCCCGCCGCCATTTTGAGCGCGGAGCCGAACAGCCCGCAGGCGGCGGAGGGCCACGGGGCGACTCCCTCCTGCCCCATACCCGGCTGGGGAGCACGCCGCAGCCTCCCTGCCCTCCGCAGCGAGGCCGGGACAGCGCAGCCCACGCCCCGAGAGCCGCTCCCGAGGCGGCTCCACGGAGCTCATGGGGCTGAGCCGGGACTCCCCACAGGGCTCCCTCCCGCCCAGGCACTGCGCACGCGCGCGGCGGCCGCCATTAGCGCAACCCCCCGGCCGCCGCCCTTAGGGAGGGGTGGGGGGAGCAGCAGGGACTTTGCCCCGGGAGAGCCGGTGGCGTCACGCGGGCGGTAGCCAATGAGCGGGCGCGATTAAAATAGCGCGGTATAAATAGCGGGCGGCGGGCGGCGGCTGCCCTGTGAGGGGCAGGTGCGGGGGAGGTGGCGGGTGGAGGAGGGCGAGGGTCCGCGCTCCGCTGCGCCTCAGGGGCGCGGGGCTCAGCCCGCTCGTTGCTGCTTTACATCACGCTCCCCTTCTCCCTCACGCCTTCCTCATGCTTTGAGGGTGCTCCTGTGGAAAAACCTGGCAGTAGTTTCTTGTGCGCGCTCTTAAAATGGTACCCGTGTGAGGCTGGCTGCTGCTGGGGGAGGAAGCGGAGCGATAAAGGTTATCGCCTCAGCCTGTGCTCCGCCATCACTCTGTCACTCATCGCTCTGCTGTGGCACATCGTGGTTTCAGGGATGCTACGAGGCCAGGCCTTCCCTGGATAAGCCCTGCTGGGGAGATGCAGGTCTGCCCGAAGTGTTCAGGGCTTGTTGCTTAAGCCTGCCAATCCTACAGAGATTGTACTTAAATTTACACAGTCATACCACACGATGATTGTATAAACTAAACATACAGAGAAACACAAAGTCAGGTTTTCTTTTTGTCCCATTTCTCTCCAAAAAATACTGGGATGTATTGCTGAGGTGAGCAGAGAAGAACTGCATTAAAACAATCTCCAGAAACGTGACTGACAATGGAAATGGTCTATATGAGGATTTTTGCACTAGTACAGGCCAGGAAAATTTTACCAATATGACGAATTCATGACTATACTCGAGACTGCAAGTGCTAGCAGTGCAGTGGGTCACTTAAGAGACGTCTTTCTGCTTGCTTAGTGTAGCACACCTGTTCTTGGTCTGTGCTATGCGCCTTGTGTTGCACATGTTCTCACAAATTGCAAATACTGCATTGCTGCTATTGAATCAGATAAGGTATCTCGGCTAGGATCACCAGCTTTTGGTGAGACCTAGTAAGCTAATAAAGAGCGTGTGTTTACTGTTTGGGAAGATTGGTGGTGCATCTTACATCATTATAGATGCGTGTGTATGTTTTAGAGAGCTGAATTCTCTAAATATGAAGTTTGTTTATTGTTTAAGGAAGCTGCCACTGGATTCAAGGCGAAGTATTTACTGAAATGGTTAACGTGACAGCTGGGGGGAAGAGGGATCATCAAATGAGATTATGAGGCGACAGGTTCAAAAGAAGATGCCTCTTCGCACAAAATGCAATTACATCTTGGAACACGTCGCTACAGGATGTTGGGGATGTGAGAAGCTCAAAATGCAATTAGGTACGATCATAGAAGAAAAATCCATGCGTGGACGTCGGACACGAACGCCTCTGATTCAGGACCTCTTTGAGGTGCAAATGCGCATCCTGCGGAAGCGTTTTGGGGAGCAGCCTCCCCAGTCCTCACTCTGTCATTAGGCGATTCCTGTCGGCTGCTGTAGGAGATAATCCTGGACGGGGACTAGAAATGCTGCTCCTCTGACCCAGCGCAGGCATCCCTGTGTTTAACCGTCATTTCATTCAAACGTTTTCCCACAATCTTTAATCAATAACAAGCAGCAATTCTGGTAATAAACTTTTTGCGGTGCCTCAGTGGTGTTTCCTTGTGTGTTTGTTCTTCCCCGCCTGCTGCTTTGATTGTGGGCTGGAAGGAGGGCGGGAGGCTGTTGGGCCATTTGTTTGTGTAGCACCACTTTATCAAACCGAGCACTGATCTGTGCTTGCGCTTTCCAGCATCCGTATTCTTTGATACAAATAAACGATTGATCTATGTCTCTGAAGGTGGCCACGAGCCAAAAGGTTTGCTGCTCATATTGCCTGCCCACAGCAGGCAAACAGGGAGCTCCACTCCTCGTTAGCTAGCAGAACGAGCCAGGTGGGTGGCTTGAGGTGGCTTGGCCTCTGCCCCAAGGGTCTGCACACATGAGAGGTCTTTACTCCACGTCCACATGACTGCCTTTGTGTTGGGTGCCTTGGCTGGAAAGGACGGGGTGTCCCTGAGGAGGTGTGGGGGGTCTTTCAGAGGTTTTGTGGGCACTTGCCGAGGAGCATGCACTGAGAGGAGGCTCAGAAATTGTAAATTGGGTCAGCTGGGCTTGGTCCTCAGGTTTTCCCTTGTAGCAGGGGGATACAGTTGCCTTGTTGTGCAACACGGGTAGCTCCTATTCCAGCCTCCCTACCAGAGGGAGATGGGTTCATGCACACATTTTCCATTGAAGAGTCATTTGTCCACATTCATGTATTTTTTTTTTTAATATAATTATTTTTTTTTCTCCCCAAAGACAAGCCTAAATTATAATGCTCTGCAATGGAAGTGCCCTGAGGTCATATGGGGAACAGGAACACGATCGCCTCACTGTATTGAACAGCGTTCACAAGAGAACTTCTGAGAAATCCCGAATTCCTTTCCGCCCAAGGCTGGAGAGCCACCAAACAGGGTCATGCTGGCTTTCAACATAATGGAAATCCAGCGTGTCAATCCTAGGGTGATGGAGGGGAACAGCCCAGGGGGAAGATCCCTTTTGTAAGCAGGACTGCAGAAGGAAGGACATGGGGTTCTGCTGAGGAGTATCCTTTATATATTGATAGGATTTCATACCAATGTAGAGCCCTCGGCCCAGAGGCACAACCATCAATGTACACGAGGATCCAGCTCAGGATGGATATGCGTAACCCAGCAAAAGCCAAACAATAGGCCTTTTTCCCTATTTGTCTCACCTGCATTCGTGTTGCTCTGTTGATTTGGTAGGAGATTGGAGAGAGGCTGCACACAGGCACGTTGAGACTTGGCGTGTGCTTCAGGAGACTGACACTGAAAGCGAGTCCTGCTGCAAAGCTGCGTTTCCTTTATGCAGCTGCCATTTGTGCTGCTGGTGGCCATGCGTGCCACGGCTTTGGCAGCCCCTCACAAGTAGCAGTTTCGTCAAGGGTGAGAAATTCTCCGACGACTGCTTAAACATGCAAGTGCACCTGGGACTCAGATGTTTTCTGCAGTGCCTTTCTTCAGGAGAGAGTGAGCGTGTGCTGGACCCATGGCAATAAAACTGAATTTATTCTGTAGGTGGAGGGAACAGGACTGGAGGCAGGTTGCTGAGCTCAATCCCGCAGGACCAGCAGTGAGGACTGGGCTTCAGTGCAGAAAGGGCTGAGAGTGGTTATTCCACCTGCCCCACGCCCAGCATACACTCCATTGCACCCTGCACACCCATAGCCACCTCCTATACTTCCCATTAACAAGCCTAAAATTGTTTGGAGAGAGAAACTGCAATTCAGTTCAAAACTCAGAACCCTCCATTTTTAAGTTTTGTTTGAAATAATAATACTGGAAATAATCTGGGTGAGGTCTGCAGTGTAAGGACCTTGAGGGCTGCTCTGGCAAATCCCAATGTTTGTGGGTTTGGCTTTGCCACCTCAGTAAAGTACCCCATAGAAACAGTGTGTTCATTGGGAAGCTTGAAAACCACAAACAGAAAAATGTGTCATTGTTCTCTGCACTGTAGTTATTAATGTTGTCCGCTTTTGAGTTGATTCACTACTTGTTATTTCAGTCTGTCTTGAGTGTTTTCACAGCTCATGAAAACCCTTACCTGAATAGCATTACAAAGTTGTGAGTGGAAACCAAATAATTATATAATTATGGTGAAAGGCCTGGAGGGGAAGACGTACGAGGAACGGCTGAGGTCACTGGGCCTGTTCAGCCTGGAGAAGAGGAGGCTGAGGGGAGACCTCATCACAGTCTACAACTTCCTCGTAAGGGGGTGTCGAGAGGCAGGAGACCTTTTCTCCATTAACACTAGTGACAGGACCCGCGGGAACGGGGTTAAGCTGAGGCAGGGGAAATTTAGGCTGGACGTCAGGAGGGGGTTCTTCACAGAGAGGGTGGTTGCACACTGGAACAGGCTCCCCAGGGAAGTGGTCACTGCACCGAGCCTGGCTGAATTTAAGAAGAGATTGGACTGTGCACTTAGTCACATGGTCTGAACTTTTGGGTAGACCTGTGCGGTGTCAAGAGTTGGACTTGATGATCCTTAAGGGTCCCTTCCAACTCAGGATATTCTATGATTCTATGATTCTATGATAATTAATACAGTTGTAACTGTAACATATTTATTATGCGTTATTATATATTTTACAAATATTTTATATCATATTGTACTATAGTTTATAAATATAATTTTTTCCTGTAATTAGTATTTTATGACCACAGTTTAGAAGACTAAAAGGGTCAGCAAGAACGCCTATGGGCAGCAGTTTGAGAGCAATATTTTATATACCTTCCAGTGCAGAGCAGCTGTGAAAATGATGCCCGGTGTCTAATGCTTTCAGTGCAGGTCTTTACACAGAGCAACTCATCCAGAAACGTGCCATCATGTCAGTGCCCAAAGATTCAAAAAAAATGTTGAAGCTATCTTCTGCCCACAATACTCACACAAGTCTGTCGTGGCTTATTGATGTTACACCCCCCCAGGCTTCTGGACCATTTCGGAGCTGTTGAGGAGTACGAATCTGGGGTGGCCAGTGGTGGCTCCTTGAGTGGGGCAGGTGTGCTTTCCAGGCTCGGATGGTCTCACACGACAAGCCCTGGGTTGTGAGGGCACAGACACTGCCAGGTGATCTCAAGCACCAGCTCTGTGAAGAAGTGCAGAGTTGGCAGGGGCAGAGCACAGTAATGATCTTCCACCAGGGAAGCCTCAGTTCCAATGGGCAGCTCAAGGATGGCTGTTACAGTATTTTTTCTCTTAAGCTTGGGCACACCTTATCCATGTGAAGAAATGTTTTTTGTTGAATACGCATTCCTGGTACCCGTAACTGTGATTATCGTTAAACAAATATTGTATTTAGGGAGAATGGAAATAGGTTTATGAGTCTTTTGCCATACACAGCCATTAGGAGTTGACAAAAGAACACAGATCGCACCATGCTTTAGGGTTAAAAGAATTGGTTCCCCTATTCTATTACATCCTGCAACTTTGTTGTAAGATAATTATGTTGTAGTAATAACTTCATGCAACATTTCTGAAGGACTGACTTTAAAGTATACATGTAGATATGATTTACAGGACTTCATTGTATTCCTAAATTCTAGTGAAGGACAAATGGCACTCTGTCATATGAATAATGCTGCAGGAAAAATACCTGAACTTAAGTCCTCACATAACTTTCCAGAAGTGCCCTCCATCCACATAATAGGAGGTGGAGGAGAAAATCACAAGCAGCATTAGCTAAAACACTTCAGGTTGGCCGTACAGTCTCTCAACAATTTTACAGCATATCTAAACTTAACTTTCAAGAAATGTTATAGTTATGAAATCAGAGACATACTTCTCTAGATATGACTGAGCTTTCTTTTCTACAGCTGTGCATAGTTCACATTGCTTCAGGTAAGGTAGGACCAGGGACATCAAACAGCACTTTTAATGTTGTGTGAAAATCAGGTATGATGTACGTGCTTTGGAATTTCTCTCAAACATGGTCTTGACCTTTCTTAACCCAATATTCCTTTATCATTGCAAAGCATACAATTCTTCCTCTTTTTTTTTTTTTTTTTTTTTTTTTTCCCCCACAGCTAATTAAGAATAAAAATAATGTCAGTGACTATTTAAATACCACAGTTCAACAGTCTCTAAATTTTACAACTAATAAAGCACAAAGCAGAAGAGGGAGACACAGAAATCTTCCATCTGACCAGTTTCCCTTGGACAGTATCCAAAACAAATATTCAAGCATTTGGTTGCTTGAATCTTTTCACAAGAATCTGCAGCAATCCTCTAGTGGTACTAAGTCTCTTGTAAAGATATGATGAAGAATCTATTCACTAATGAGTAATTCCTCAAACTGACATATAATATTTCACTTAAGAAGCTAAAGCATTCACAAACCACATCTTAATGTCCTTTCTGTCTATTTTATCTAGATAAAGTCAGCCATAATGAGACTGATTTATACGAAGCCATGATAGTCTCCATCATCGTGGGAACAAAGCCACTGTGAAACCTTGGCCCCATTGACTTCAATACCTGGAGCAAATTTTCATTGCCAGCCTTTGTTCCCAGTCTTGCGTGTCATCAAAGGAAACTGAGAAACTGTTCTCAAATGCTAACAGACAGGCGTAGTAAGCATGAACTGGGTGCTCCCGTACTGAGCACATCTGTGGACTGAGAGTGTGGATTGTTTCCATTTCAGGCAGATGACATGTCTTCGGATACACTCAGTAATGAATGATAAATGAAAAATGTAGTGCAGGTTTTGAATTATTGCTGTTTACAAAACAGATGAATTTACAGAGGGATTTTCCATCTTTAGAAAGCGCCCATGTTCTACTAGACTGGCTTTGACCTCAAATTTTTTGCCCGGTGGCCTGCTGAGATGCCTCCCTGAGGCTGTCAGGGCAAAGAGGCTAAGATGACAACAGCCCTCCTCTTAGTCATTTCCACGCCAGGGGCTGTGGCTGCCAGCCCCAGGCCCATCCTGGCCAGGTCTGTCCCTTCCTCCTGCCCAGGGCTGTCCTGTGCCTGAGGGACGGGGCGAGGGCGGCTGCTGGCATCCCCTCTGTGTCAGCAGCAGCAAGCCCCAGGAGGATCTCCGCAGGATGAACCCGATCTCATCTTTCCCACTGCAGCCCTTCTGTTAAAAGTCAGAGGGTATAATTTTAGTACTGTTTTAGTTTTTACGTTCTTGATTTGGACCCGAAGCTGGGGGAGGCGTGTGTTTCGGTATCTCGCTGGTTGCATCAGTAAGCCAGACACTGGCTTCCCCGTCCCTCCCACGGCCGTGTATTTATGGAAGCCTGGTGCCTGAGCCTATCTCAGTCCAACCGAGGGAGATTACGGCAAAAATATTACACAACTCAAAATGCACGATAAGCAGGAACAATGCTAGGAAGGGCTTTACACTAAATAAGCTCCACATGACAAACGCTAGATTAATGCCTGCAGCGTCAGCCACCCGTGGCCATGGTGCACGCTGTGGACAATGGGTGGGTGCGCAAGCCGGCTCCTAAGGGAGACTTTACCCACAGGTAAAGTTTTACCTTAGTGTTGTCGCTGACATCTAGTGGTTATATGCAGTAAATTCAGCTTAAATATTTTTAAAGTCTCTGTATGAGCTTAAATGGCCAATGCCAACTGAAGTATGCTACAAGGTTGGACTTCCCCAGCTGTATTTCTTTCTGACAACACAAATGTAATGACCAAGCACCATGCCAGGAGTAAGGACTAACCTGTACACAGCATCGTCTTTTTGGTGGTGCGCAACACTGGACCCAAGGAAATCACCGAAGTATTTTCTGTGTCTGAAAAGCAGTTGATGAACTTCTTTATTCTCTGTTATTTAGCTACATACAGCCTTTACAAGTTTTCCAAGCCGTGTAGCCCTTCCAAATCAATGAAGATAACAACAATTCAACTCCCAATTCAAAATACATAATTTAAATAATTTATATGACAGGACATATAATATTGACATATATATTGACAGGACAGTCAATGCATCCAGCCACCCAGAGAAGCTGTGCAGTCCACATCCTTTGGGTTTTTCAAGACCCAACAGGAAAACCCCCTCATCAGCCTGGTCTGAGCTCACAGCAGGTTCAGCTGTGAGCAGGAGGTTGGGGTGAGACCACCTAAGCAGCCCTCCAGCCCTCTGTCGTCACCAGCTGGGGCAGCAAATGTAGAAGAGCAAAACAGGGGCAGGCCAGCGGTGATTACCAGCATGGTCCAACCTCTCTGTGTGTCCCAGACATGGTGTGTCTGTAAAAGTTAGAAGGAAAGAGATTTAACAGGAATGTGAAGGATGTTCTCATCAGCAGTATATCCTAGAGCAACATTCTCCTTGGGATGTTTATTCAGCGATTGCATACAGCACTTCTTACTTAAAAGGAGAGAAAATTCCCTCTCTTCTGAAGAGAACTTAAGAAGTGATCCTTGAGCATACACACAAGCACGTATATCATAGGATAAAATACTAACAGGCCAGATGTAATTATCCAAACAGGACCTTAACAAAGGAAATTCAGGGTCCTGGTTAAACTGAAAATTAACCCAGAGGAAATGAACATGGTCATAATTCAAACCCAAAATCACAGCCAGAGGCAAAACCACAAGAATGAAGATGGGAATATAAGAAGCAGTAGGGCCACCATGGTGAATACACATTCATCGTAATTTTGTGCTTCTACACAAGACAGAGTGCCCATGTATTTCAATGAAGCATCTGAAGACTGACCAAGAAACAAACATGCATACTTAGCTTGAATTAACCCAAAAGAAAGCAGAGAGTGATATTTTAATCTATTTCAAAAGCAAGAAGTAGTGCTGAAGAAGTAGCCCCTTGTTTTGATGAAAAGTGTCGGCCACCTGACTTCTCTGCCGGTCATGGCCCAAATCATCCTTCTCCTTTCATTTTGGATGAACACATTACTCCATAGCCCTGCAGCAAAGAGCAATAAATGCTGCATGTCTGACCCTTCTATTATTTCAGATGAAAATCAATTACCCAGGTGGCTGCAGTAGTGATTTTCCAACGTTAAAAAAGCTCTCAAAATGGTTAAAAACTGACACACACGGAAAGCCATGGGCACTTAGAGTTCTTGTTAAAATGACACTTCCTACCTTAGTTCACACTGACCCTGTAAATGTCATGTTTGTTCTGACTGGGGAAAAAACAATCATGAACAAGCAGCCCAGAATATTATATTCCAGGATTTCGTAATTTACAGTCAAGCATCATCCTTCCCAGAAACTTCTCAAGTGTTTCTTCCACTTCTTTCATCAGCCACGTGAGGAATTTTTTCTCAATAGCAGGAAGAAAGCGAGAAAAGGTATATTTTTATTAATGATGAGGGAAAGGATCTTGCAGCTGTGTCTCATTTGCTGTGATCATTTAGGGATGAATATCCTTGCCAGAAGATACTTGCTTTGCAAGAGCCAGATGAAGTCTCTCAGGTGCTGTTTGATGTCTTATTTCTTGCCTCTTTTACTGAGGTTCAGGGCCAGAGTCTCAGTTATTTCACAGCTTGTCTTTCAGTACTGGAAGCATTTTCCTCTTGCCTGATGGGCACCCAGGCAGGCCTGTTTTGCCTCTTCTGGGCTGAGTGAGACACCACACCCCCCAAACTGCAGCCACATGGGGCACTTCCAGGGAGAAGCAGAGCTCTCACCTGCACCCTACTGCTGCTCCCTTCTGTCCTTCCAATCCCTTCTTGGGCTGGACACTATTTTGCTGTAGTTCTTAGAGCTGAAGTTCTTGGCATTGTAGTTCCTAGCTGAAAGCAGCAGGACCAGTGCACGTGGAGAAGTGCCTTCTGTTTTGCACTTAACTTCACAGCAGACTTTGGAGACAGTTTTGTTTTAATACCTTCTGTGAGGAGAAATTCCAGTACATTTCAGCCCTAGTTTTGCCACAGTAACTTGTTTCATACTGCACATGTTTTGACCATTCTTGTGGACCTGACTTTTCACTGCACCTCTCCTTTTCCTAATTGCACGACCACATCCCCTCCTCTTTTTTTTTCTTGTGTGAAGAACAGAGAGAGTTGTCTGTCCAGAAATGCACCTTTCTGACACTCACGTATCATCTCTGTTGCTGCTGTTCTGAATCCAACTCTAGCAAGAAAAAAGAGCAGGACTATGTTGTGATTTTTAAACCTGACAATTCAGTAGAGCTAACTACATCCAAAGAATAAACAGTAAAACAACTTCTGAGAACCCCAAAACAAAACTCAACCCCCAACTTAAAACATAGACCAGGCATCTGTGCTGTCCCTCTGATGCCACATTCTCTGTAATGCCTGCTGCTCTTGAAAATGGTTTCTGAGGGAACATCCTTCTCCACAGACTTCGGAAACCAGAGCCTGACTCTTTAAGATTCAGTTCACCTTGAAGAATAAACAGTTCGTGGAGGAGTTAGCTTTGATAAAGCAAGTGCAAAAAAGGTCACTGATAGCATATCTGTCAACCAGCTATGCAGAAAGCGTGTCTTGCTTTTCATAGCCTGTTCCTCCTGAGAGGCAGTGGCAAAAGACAGACCTCTGGATCTGTTAGGTTTGGAGAATGATGCTCGGCTTCTAGCCCTTCCACAAACAGGCAGATCAGTCCATCTGTAACAGAACAAGCCAAATGCCATCAGCCAGGGCATGTGGGTTGCGATGCCCGCAGGCTGCCCTGTGCTCTCTGGGTGCGAGGTGCCCAGGAGCTGTGGTGCAGCACAGGGGGCTGCAGGGCACCCTCTGCTTGTGCTTAGAGGAGGGGAAGCCTGGCCTGTCATGCCGCAGGCACCTGGGGCACCCCCACCTCTCAGCGGTGCGGTTTTGTTTTGTGTGGCTTTGGCACTGGCAGTGGGATCCCTGTGCAGGGCTCGGGTCTGTCCCAGCGTACCTTGTCGTTCATCTCCTTCTGCACCTCCAGCGGCAGCGTGCTGTCCGTCCCCGGGCCCAGCATGTTCGGGCCAACGCAGATGGCGAGGTTGTTGGAGTCCATCCTGCTGCTGGCGGCGTTCTGGCTGATGCGGTGCAGCACGGAGAGCAAGTGCTTGAGCAAGACGAGGTTTGGTCTGGGCAGTTTGTCGGCCACCCTAAGTGAGCACAAACACAAAGGGATGTTAATCGGTGGTGCGGGGGCCGCTACTTCTTGGTTTGAGCAAGTCTCAGTTAAACTCAGGCAGACGACGCTTCCTCCAGAAAGAGGAAGGCGTGCGCTTCTTCCACTGCTGAGCAGAGGCACCATTCAGAAATCCCCAGCGGCAGCTGCGTGCGGTTAATTACAAGGTCTCGCACTGCACGGTCCTGACCGAAGGGCAGCGTCACAGCGTCCGTGCTGCTGAGCAGCTGAGGTGGCGTCAGGAGGTGTCACCAGAGGCTTCCCGACAGCACGTGAAAGGCCTGCGGTCTGGTTTGCTCTGGTTTTCAGTCTCTGCTAGGTCAGCTCTGGGCGTTAGGTGGGCCCGTGCAGGTTGGCCGTGCCCTCCCGCAGCTGGAAGCCAGGGGAATTCAGCTCCCAGCCCACTGCCAGCAGTGCCCAGATTTGATTTCCCATTGGCATGGGGCTCACACAGGGCTGAGGAGGGTCCTGCAGCCTCGGCACAGGAAGGGTCTGCCCAGGCACCCCTGAAGGCAAGGGACGAGGGTGGAGAAGTGGTGCAGCCTGATCATCCGTCTTCCCTGCACCTCTGGCCACTTCCCAAGAGCAGAGCTGCCAGCACAGACCCTGGCACCACTCCTGCCCCAGTCCCAGCAAAGGAGCCATCAGCACTGACATCTCCTCATGGAGACCTGGAGGGACCCCTCAGCAAATGTGCACGTTATGTCGTGTGCTTGTAGCAATGTTTCCGGATGGGGCTGGCTGCTGGGTCCCCTTCTCACATGGGGGCAGCTCAAAGCCCTGGCAGTGGCTCCTTTCTGTATTGGATTTTGGGCTTAACACAGTGATGCACCAGCACATCATTGGCTGAGCTCTGCCAGGGCTAATAAATACAGGATGCTTGGTAAGGGTCAGTCCTGCAAGTCCTTGTTCCCCTCCAGACCACGATCCTGGACTCTTTTGCAAGCAGCTCTTTCCAGTCTGGGCTGGAGGCAAGAAAAAGAAACAGATGTGCCTCTTTTCCAAGGTATACAAACCCTTGAGGATATCAGTTCCTGACACAGGATTTGCAGGGACTGGCACAGCGGCTCAGGATGTGATCCATGATGTACTCCTACCTTGTTAGCTGGCACAAACAGAAGCATCAATGAGGGGTTGACATGAACTCCAGGCTTCAGAATAAAACCCGAGAGCCCCTCATGAAGAAGCTGAATGACTGAATCAACAAGCCTAGACCCGGATTAGCCTCACCAATGCTGCACTCTGCTGGCCGTCAACGCTGAAAGCATCATTTCTCCAAGGCTTTCATGTGTCCCGGTGTAAGAATCCCGTGCTCTTTGTTGCTAAATCTCTTCTCAAGCAGACACCCACTGGGCTGCATAGGTGCATGCATGCCAACACACGTTAAGTAAGAGACTCATTCACTCTGGGGTCCCTGCCAAGGGATCAACTGATCACACCTCCTGGCTCTCTGACACAGTCCCCAGTCCTGGTCCCTAGTCAAGTTTGGGGTGGCATCCCAAGCAAGCTGCTCCAATACCTTTCCAGGGACAGAGGTGAGACTGACTGACCTGTAGTTTCCCGAATCTGTCAGAAAATTGTCCTCAACGCATTGTAGGAACTGTTTGGACTGCTCGTGCCTGGCCGAATTGCTTACCTAGCAGATGTCTGGGTAATTGAAGTCCCCCATGGGAACAGCGCTCATGATCGTGAGGCTACTAGCAGCTGCTTGTAGAAGGCCTCATTGACTTCCTCCTCCTGATCTGGAGACCTGTCATAGTCCCCCACCACCGTGTCTCCCATACCAGCCCACCCCTTTTTTTTTTTTTTTTTTTTTTTTTTTTTTACTCACAAGCTCTCCACCTGTCCATCACCCTCCCCCAGCTGCAGCTGGGTATGCTCTAATTGCTCCCTCACATAAAGGGCAACCCCACCCCCTTGCTTCCCCAGCCTGTCTCTCCTAAAGAGGTTGTAGCCCTCCATGATTGCGTTCCAGTCGTGAGCTGTTCCACCACATCTCAGTGATCGCAATGAGATCGTGGCCCTGCGACCGAACACAGATCTTGAGCTCATCCTGTTTATTTCCCATGCTCCATGCACCGGTGTACAGGCACTTTAGGGAAGCAGCAGGTACAGTTACCCCGGGGGGGTGCAAGAAGAAGAGACTGGACGGGGGATTGGGAACGCTACCTTCTCTGAGGAGCCCTCAGACAATCCTATGGGAGAGTTCAGAAGTTTTTCCCTGTCTTCAACAGTGACAGTAGTGTGAAACGTGTTCCTCTGATTCTTTACTTCTAAAATAATAAAATTATGTCAATCATTAGGTATTCAGTGGGAATACCATACTCCGTGGCACCCACAAAGTTCAGGGAAAGTAGAAAGACTGACTCAAACAATAAAACAACAACTGGCTAAATTAATGATTGAGACACAAATGCCCTGGACAAGATGCTTACCATTGGCACTTTTAAACATAAGGACTAAACCACGCATTGAGACTGGATTATCACCATATGAAACTATGTAGTTGAGGATCATAGCAACCAGAAATGTATAATTATTATTGGAAGGAGATTACAAAAGCTAAGAGAAATTGGAATGACGGCTCAAACACCACCTTTAGGATTTGCTATTCGTAAAATACAACCAGAAGACAAGGTCTTAATAAACACCTGGAGGGAAGAATCATTGAACCCCCAACAGGAGGGATCGTACCTTGTTTTACTTACTACCTCACAGCAGAAAGGGGTTGGACCCAGGCATCCAGAATAAAAGGACCAGTAACTACTGAAACTTGGAGGGTTGAGTCCGCTCCTGGGGAACTGAAACTCAAGCTACAGAAGAACTAACATTCTGGCAACGAGGCTCTGCATGAATTAAGGATGCCAAATAAAGGGGACAAGTGTAAAGGGAGGAAAGGGAGAAGGCAAGACTGGAGCAGGACCCTCCACTGCGGTGTGTATGGTCTACTGAGGGAGGCGACCCCTATGGGTATTGACTGCCGAGTGAAAGGGCCTCGACCGGACTTCTCCCACACTAAGGTCAGGTTGTCCCGAGAAAATAACATAAGAACCTTTTTTTAAACCCATATACAATTGTGATTCGTTTTCAAGGAGCTGGATCACCCTGACAGGCTGAATGGTAACACAAACCCAAATCGACCCTGAAAGCGGGCCCAACCCCTTGATTGAAGGCGTTTGCTTATTATGATCCAGCTACATGGGCAGAAGACGGATCCTGGGGCTATAGGACCCCAATATATATACTTAATAGAATAATTAGGTTACAAGCTGTAATAGAAATAGTTGTAAATAAAACCGGAGATGCGCTTGGATTAATTGCAAAGCAAAATAGCAAGATGAGAACTGCTTTGTATCAAAATCGCTTAGCTTTGGATTATTTACTAGAGAAGGAGAAGTCCGTGGAAAATTTAACCTTAGTAATTGCTGTTTAGAGATTGATGATGAGGGTGTTTCTTCCTAGTAGCTGGTAGAATGCTATGTTCTGGCTTAGGATGAGAAGAGTGCTGATAATATGCTGATGTTTTAATTGTTGCAGAGCAGTGCTTACACCTATCCAAGGACGTTTCAGCTTCTCACTCTCTCCTGCCAGCAGGCAGGCTGGGGGTGCAAGAGCTGGGAGGAGGGCTGGAATGCTCGGGGTTAGGCTGGGCATTGGACAGTGGGTGGTGAGCAATTGCATTGTGCATCACTTGTTTGTACACATTATTACTAGTAGTACTATTATCTTCATTATTGTCATTATTATTATTGTTATTGTTGTCTTTATCTCAACTCATGGGCTTCACTTTCCCGTTTCTCTCTCCTATCCCAGAGAAGGAGGGGGGGAGGTGAGCAAACAGCCATGTGCTGTTTAGCTGCCCGCTGGGTTAAACCACAACAGAACGAAGAGCTGTAAATGAAGTTGTAAAAGAAATGAAGAAAATTGCACATGTCCCAGTTCAGATTTCAAATGGAATCGATCTAAGAGGATGATGGGAGGGGGCTTTATGGGTGGTGATTGGCTTGCTAAAATAAGGATGGTTGTATTGGGGATATGTGGAGGATTGTTAATAATTCCATGTTTAATACCTTGTATTACCAGACTAATACACTTGGTTATACAAGGAATACAAATATCTGCGGTACCTGTTGACCCAGAACCAGGGAAGGAGAAAACCCATTCCCTGATGATAATAAAAACAAACAAAGATCCAAAATTGGTATCAATTGGTATCAATTTGGCAAGTATTGACTTGATTGGAAAGGAAAACACGAATCAATGCCATGAAAAAGGAGATGGGCGATTGTGAAATGTGTTCATCTGATTCGTGTTAATATGGAACAATGCTAGGGCCGCATGGTGTGATGAATGTGACCTTCTGTCCTACAGACCCTTGTATAACCACAAGTCTAAGGAAAAAGATTGCTTAATGTATATAGTTCTTGTAACTTGCAAATGAATGTTTTAGCAATTCGTGTCAATAGAGAGCTTGAAGGGAAATGTATTTGTAGGCTTTTCCTTGAAGTCTCTGATATCTGAGGGGGGGTTTCAGAGTAGCTGCTAACTAGTATGACTATTTATTATGACTGTTGCATGGGACACTATGCAAGTCTCTGATATCTGGCCAGGAGACTAAGGAGATGGGGAAAGCTGAAGAACAACTAAAAGACAAAGCTTGCAGGGGACGCTGAACCACTCTCTGCCATACAGCCAAGTTGGACAAAGGAGAAGGACAAGAGGGAGGAAGACTATGAGCCTTCAGCATGAGAAACCCCCAGAGGGACCACTGGAGACTGATACGCACGCTCCAGTAGGAGGGTTTGGATTCTGGAAACTAATTATAATAACCCTGTGTTTTTTTTAGAAGTAGTAATGAATATGTGTTAGCCTAGGAGCATAAAAATCAGCTGCTTGATATAACTGGTGTGCGTCTTGGGGGAGCAGAGACTCCCGGCGCACCCAGCGCTGTTTGCTTACCTCTATTCCTTTAATAAATTGTAAACTTTGATTATAGTCCTATTTTGAAGACTGAGCCGTTTATAACAGTAGTGAGGACTTCCCCCAGCCCTTCTCTGTCCCCTTTAGCTCCCCTCCCTTCCCCCATCAAACCTAGTTTCACGCCCTGGTAAGCAGCCCAGAGAGCTTGCTCCCCAACATACTTGCGCCCCAATTGCCCAGTCCTGGTCCCCAGATTTTTGCACCACGAATATGATTCCACAGAGCCTTCAAGCCTTTCTGTAGCTTTAAAGATGCTGAAATGGTCCCTGGCTTAAGAAGAACTAGTTCCCCGCCTGGCACTACGAACCGTTGCTTAGGGCTAAAAGCTGAGGCTCTTGTCTGTTACGTGAACAGCCAGGGAGACTCAGCCTCCCTTCTCTGTTGAGTTCGGTGCTGCCTAGCCTTAACATTTTCAGTACTCAGTAGCGTCACCCAGGCTCCTGTATTTTGAGAGGGATTGCACTCCCCTTACATCATATGGGAATCCCGGTTTTCTGTCTCAAGGGTGAATGGTGTAAGGCACTTGTAAATCATTGCAGGTTGTTGTTGTTGTCCATTGCCATGTAAATTAAGGCCATGCAAGTACCTTCTACTGTTTCTTCTTCCCTTTCATTTGTTGTCTGGTTTCTATCAAATATCACATATTTGGTGAAATGCCTTAAAACAACATTACTTTTTAATTAACAACTTATTATTATTATTTTTTTTTCCTCTCTAGGTCTGCCAGTAGCTGACAGAGTAGAAAGGTGTGCTTCTCTCTCTTTCTTGTATAGAGTTAGAGGCAATGCCTGATATCCGGCCAAGATGGACAAAGGAGAAGGACAAGGACAAAGCCTGGGAGGAAGACTATGAGCCTTCAGCACGAGAGACCCCCAGAGGGACCACTGGGGACTGATACGCATATGGAGGGTTTGGAATCCGGGAACTAATTATAATAACCCTGCCTTTTCCAGAAGTAGTAATGAACATGTATTAACCTAGGAGCAGAAAAAGCTGACGCCTGATGTAACTTGTGTGCGTGTTGGAGGAGCCCAGACTCCCCGCGCACCCAGCGCTCTTTACTTGCCTTTTATGAAGCCCATAAATAAATCTCATAAAGCTAAGTTGACTCGGAATTTATAACAGTATGATGAAAACTGTTGCACTCCAAGTTGGGAAGGGGAGAGGAAAATGTTCATGTATACGTGAGAATTGTACTCAAACAGCTGATTACACCTTTGCACACACCTTTTAAAGGAAAACTTTAAACCTGAGAAGCAGCAGGCAGTTTTCTACGTTTCCTGATATGATATAGGGGTGATATCATACCGATAGTCTGCTGCAGGCTGAAAAGTAGCCTGTGCCTCAGGTACTGTTTTATGCCTTTGCTTTTGCTACTACATCCCTGTAAGTCTTCAAAAGGGAAATGAAATTATCCTACCCAGAAGAAACACCGTCCAGAAGACACTTGAGTTGTTAGGGCCTGAATTCTCAATGAAACCAAAGGCAGAGATCTTACTGACCTGAAGAAAGAGGCTTTAATCTCTCCTGGCTTGTTTACTCCTGAAGGAGCGTGAAAGAGACGTGTGTCCTTGTATGTGAAGAGGAGGTGAAGGAACAGCTACTGCAAGGAACACACAAATCAGTTGTGCCAGACTAATAGGTGGTTGTCTCTGAGCTGGGAGACTGCAACAGAAACACAGAATTATCTAGGTTGGAAGAGACCTCCAAGATCACCGAGTCCAACCTCTGACCTAACACTAACAGTCCCCACTAAACCATATCACTGAGCTCTACATCTAAACGTCTTTTAAAGACTGTTATAAATGAGGTCTCATCTCAATCTGAATTTTGTAATATTTATAAAACAAATATTTCTAAAAGGTATAAAAGGCAAGTAAACAGTGCTGGGCGTGCGGGGAGTCTACGCTCCACCAACACGCACACACAAACATCAAACATTCTAAATATAGAGAACATTGCTTTACATACTAAACACAAGTATGCCTATACATACGTACAATCAGGAAAGGTAACAAACAATCCTTTAAGTTCCATAACTTACTAAAATCGAGTACACCTATACATGTTCACGATCAGAAAAAGTAACAAACAATCCTTTAAGTTCCATGACTTAACAAGTCTCCATTTTCCATTCCTTTTTGTGTGGATGTATTTATAAAAAGATTTTTTGTTGTCTTTAACGGCAGTAGCCAGATTGAGCTCCAGATGAGCTTTGGCCTTTCTAATTTGGTCCCTGCACAGCCTCGTAACATCCTTATAGTCCTCCTCAGTGGCCTGCCCTTTTTTCCAAAGATTATAAACCCTCTTTTTTCTCCTAAGCTCAAGTCACAACTCTTTGTTGAGCCAGGCCGGTCTTCTTCCAAGCCGGATCGTCATTGGGCACGTGGGGACAGATCGCTCCTGTGCCATTAAGATTTCCTTCCTGAAGAGCGCCCAGCCTTCCTGGACTCCTCTGCCCTTCAGAACCGCCTCCTGAGGGACTCTACCAGCCAGTGTCCTGAGCAGCTCAAAGTCAGCCCTCCAGAAGTCCAATGAAGTCTTTCAGGGTGTTCTGGTTTCAGTTAGGACAGAGTTAATTTTCTTCCTAGTAGCTGGTAGAATGCTATGTTTTGGCTTAGGATGAGAAGAGTGCTGATAACACCCCGATGTTTTAATTGTTGCAGAGCAGTGCTTGCAGCAAGCCAAGGACGTCTCAGCTTCTGGCTCTGTCCTGCCAATGGGCAGGCTGGGGGTGCAGCAAGAGCTGGGAGGGGACAGACCAAGACAGGTGACCCAAACTAGCCAGAGGGGTATTCCACACCATCTGACATCATGCTAAACAATATTTAGGGGTGGCTAGGCCGGGGAGGGAGGCCGGGACTGCTCGGGGTTAGGCTGGGCATCGGTCAGCGGGTGGTGAGCAATTGCACTGTGCATCACTTGTTTGTACACATTAGTAGTAGTAGTAGTACTATTATCGTCATTGTTGTTGTTATTATTATTATTGTTATTATTATCTTCCTGTCTTAATAAACTGTCTTCGTCTCAACTCACGGGCTTCACTTTCCCGTTTCTCTCGCCCATCCCAGAGAGGGAGGGGGGTGGGTGAGCGAACGGCTGTGTGCTGTTTAGCTGCCGGCCGGGTTAAACCACGAAACAGGGTTAAAAAAACCACATAAACTGTAAGTCTTTGTGACAGTAAGAATTGCTCAGCAGGAATATTTTATGGCCTTTTCACTTGAAAGAGAGATGATCTTCTGATTGCTCTTCACCAGGGATACTGAGGCAACCTGGCCCAGGCTGGGGCCCCAACCTGTTGGGTTCTTGCTGTACAGGTGCAGAATGAAAGCAGCTCTTGAGAGCACGACATTCCCAATACAAAAGAGTAAGGTTAATATTTGCTCTCTTTACAAATTGCTCCCAGGTCTCCTAAAGGGCTCCACACATTTTCTTTCTAGGTGCAAAGTGCCTCCCTGCCCTGCTTGTGAGGATCACAGAATCAATCCCAGAACTGTAGTGGTTGGAAGGGACCTGGAAAGATCATCGGGTCCACCCCCCCTGCCAAAGCAGGTTCCTCAGAGGGCAGGCAGCACAGCCCCAGCCAGACCCCAGCACGCTCACACAGCTGCCTGGCACGGCCCCGCAGCCCTGCCCAAACACCTGGGCACCTTTTCCACCGCCCGGCCTGGGCCTGGGCTCTGCATCACCTGCTGCCACCCCCCGTGGGTGGGGATGGGGATGCAGCGCCCATGGCACAGTGGGCAGGGGGTGCCCCATGTCACAAAGGGGTGGGGACAGCCTTGGCCCCAGAACGCTGGCCCCAGCGGCCACGCAGCCCTGCCATGGCTGCCCATGCTGACGGGGAGGCTGCTCAGCTGCCTGCTCCTGCTTCAGCCTCAGCTCTGGACACAAACTCCACCAGAGGAACTCAGCTCCTCTCTCCTCTCTCTTCAGGCCCTCACCTCAAATGGCTCTCAGCGCCCTACAGCACACGGACCCAACTAAACCGTGGCATGCTCCTGGCCGCTCCTTGCCAGCACTGGGCCAGACAATTCTCCATGCCCTACAGGACAGGTAAGATCGCCCCAACCCACACCCACCAGGCTCCAACAGCAAGCAGGAAGGTGACAGAATCGGGCCAGGACGGGAGTCAACCGTTGCATCAGGATGATGGGGCACGGCCAGCCTTGGTGAGTCGCTAGAGACTCTTGGGCACAGAGGCAGGGGCTGCCCGTGGTCACAGGGGGATGCTGCTCCCTTTGGTGCTTCTTCTCTTTCAGCTGGAATCACACGGCGATGCGACCAGACTACAACACAATCCTGGTCTCTCTCTCCTTAAGAACTCAGCTGGAAGGGAGAGCTGCCAACGCTCGACAGGACAGGTAAGATCGCCCCAACCCACACCCACCAGGCTCCAACAGCAAGCCGGAAGGTGACACGATCCAGCGGGGACACCAGGGACCGCTCCATCAGGATGACAGGAGACAGACGGACGTGGTGAGATGCTCAAAACCCTCAAGCACAGAGGCAGGGGCTGCCCGTGGTCACACGGGGATGCTGCTCTGTTGTTCCTTCTCTTCTTAAAGCCAGAAACAGATAGCAATGGGACCAGACCATGGCACACTCCTGGCCTCTCTCCCCTTGACACCTCAGCTGGAAAATGTGTCAACACTCTACAGGACAGATAAGTTACCCCCAACCTATTCCCCACCATGGTCTCAGCGCCTGTGGAGTTGGTAAAACATGGGTAATTCTTGGCCAACATAGAGCAGCTGGATGGACGGCACTGTTGTGAGGCTGGGAGAGTCTTAGGCTGGGAGGCAGGGGCTGCTCCTGGCCACAGGGGAAGGCTGCTGCCCTTTGGCTTTCTCTCTTACAGCTGGAAACACACACGCTCTAAGATGTGTGTCTGGGGATGGGACCAGACTACGGCACAACCTGGCCTCACCGCCCTCGACCACTCAACTGGAAGGAAGAGCTGCCAACGCTCTCCAGGACAGGTCAAGATCACCCCAACCCACACCCAACATGGTCCACAGCAAGCAGGAAGGTGACAGAATCGGGCCAGGACAGAAGTGACCTCTCCATCAGGATGACGGGACACAGACAGCCTCGGTGAGTAGCTGGAGACCCTCGGGCACACAAGCAGGGGCTGTCCGTGGTCACAGGGGATGCTGCTCTGTTTGGTGTTTCTTTTCTTTCAGCCACAAACACAGCGATGAGACCACACCACGGCACACTCCTGGTCACTCTCCCATTGGGAACTCAGACAGAAGAGCTGCCAACGCTCTCCAGGACAGATAAGATCGCCCCAACCCTTTCCCCACCACAGTCTCACTGCCTGCGGGAAGGTGATGGGTCTGGCCCAACACGGCTGACTCTTGGCCATGAGGGAGACCCGGGATGGACAGCCTTGCTGTCAGGCTCACAGAGCCTCTCCCGGGGATCCAGGGGCTGACCCTGGCAACAGGCTGGGGCTGCTCTTTTGGATCATTTTCCTTTCGCACCCCACCACAGAGCCCCGAGCACAACAATGTCTGCCACTGTCCTCTTCCTCCGCGGCCGCTGACCTGAAGGCTGGGGCAGCGTTCTACAACCGCAGCCACCAAAGGAGCAGGAAGCACACAAGGATCCCGTCCCTACCCGGCCACGGGCCTACAAGCACACCAACGGGCCCCGCAGCTATGGACCAAGAAAGCTCAGCACGCCTCCGCGCCACCCCATGTCTCTCAAACCTTGCTCAAATAAAGCTTCTGATTCACAACCTCATCGGCTGCTTTTTCCTGCCCTTCTTGGGGAAACCTCGGGGGGCTCTGCCTTTTGCACAAGGAGCGAGTGCACCAGCCTCCGCTTCTTCAGCTGCTGGCACCAAGAGAATTTCAAAGGAGATTAAGTGTCCTAATCTGAGAGCAGAGTCTGCAGGCGTGGCTCTGGAAACCACTTTGCTCCCTCTTTCAGCAATTTGTTCCTTCTTTGACCACAAAACACTCTGACAGGGGCTCTACAGTGCTTAGACTGAATTTCTTTCCGTCCCACCGTGCTGCTGGGACTGCTGCTGTCAGACGAGCAGCAGCACCGCTCATTCCTCCAGCGAAAGGAGCTTGCTTACAAGGCACGCTTGCTTCCTTGCAGCTCAGTCCTTGTGTTGCTGCAAGCTCCTGCGGTGGCTGTCTGTATAGAGCACCAGCTTGCCTGGCTCATGCTTGGTACCTGTGCTCTCAGGCACAAAGCACCGTCCTTGTGGGGCTGTCGGGGCACTTCAGAGACATCCTGATGGAAAGTGTGACCCCCAGCCACTGGAGACAACAAACAACATCAACTTGAAAGTAAA
The DNA here is from genome assembly GCF_964035555.1 of Netta rufina. Taxonomy (NCBI): domain Eukaryota; kingdom Metazoa; phylum Chordata; class Aves; order Anseriformes; family Anatidae; genus Netta; species Netta rufina. Next base: position 57,586,148 of record NC_140125.1, read on the forward strand.
ATTGCCGTGGTTTCCTAGATCACATCTCCCTCCCGCTGCCCAGACACAGCCCTCCGTTGCAAAGGAGGGGAAGCCACTTACTCTCTTTAAGAATCGCTCCCAGCTCGCCTAAAGGGCTCCACACATTTGCTTTCTAGGTGCAAAGTGCCTCCCTGCCCTGCTTGTGGGGACACGCTGGCCTTGGGCAGGGTACAGACCGAGCTGCCTCTGCTCACTCTGGACCTGCTGAAGTGTGTGCCACTGGCACAGGGCGTTAGGCTGTCCCTGCGTATTCTGCTCATATTTTAGGAGCTCTGTGCAGGGATGCTATCGTATAGCTCAAGGGCATGGTGCAAAGCACTGAGACTTGGGGTAGAATTACAAGGGCACTCAGTGGGACTGACTGTGTGGTATGCCAGAGGGCCTGTTATGGAGTTACACCTGATGGTTAATATTTGCCACTCGCTATCACTGCTCAACGGGAAATGCAGTGTGTTTTTTATATGCTTCAAGAGAAGAGGTGAATGAAGTGTCCTGATTACCATAATCCAGTGGCTGCCAGGCAAGGTTACCTTTATTTTCTACACAGCTATTGATTGGGAGGGACTGCAGGCTGACCTGGCTCGGGGAAGGACCTCCTGCAGTAAGGCTTTATTACCAGCCTGGAGTACTTCACACAGAATCACAGAATTTCTAGGTTGGACGAGACCTCAAGACCATCGAGTCCAACATCTGACCTAACGCTAGCAGTCCCCACTAAGCCATATCCCTAAGCTCTACATCTAAACGTCTTTTAAAGACCTCCAGGGATGGTGACTCCACCACTTCCCTGGGCAGCCTGTTCCAATGCCTCACAACCCTTTCAGTGAAGAAGTTCTTCCTAACATCTAACCTAAAACTCCCCTGGCTCAACTTAAGCCCATTCCCCCTCGTCCTGTCACCAGGCACGTGGGAGAACAGACCAACCCCCACCTCGCTACAGCCTCCCTTGAGGTACCTATAGAGAGCGATAAGGTCGCCCCTGAGCCTCCTCTTCTCCAGGCTGAACAAGCCCAGCTCCCTCAGCCGCTCCTCGTAGGACTTGTTCTCCAGGCCCCTCACCAGCTTCGTCGCCCTTCTCTGGACTCGCTTGAGCACCTCAATGTCCTTCTTACAGCGAGGGGCCCAAAACTGAACACAGTACTCGAGGTGCGGCCTCACCAGAGCCGAGTACAGGGGGACAATCACTTCCCTAGCCCTGCTGGCCACACTGCTTCTTACACAAGCCAGGATGCCGTTGGCCTTCTTGGCCACCTGAGCACACTGCTGGCTCATATTCAGCTGACTATCAACCAATACTCCCAGGTCCTTCTCTGCCAGGCAGCTTTCCTGTGGGATTATTCTGGGTTGTGCCTGCGTGCACGAAAGGAGGGGTCTGGGGTGCCTGCGAGCACAGTGGGAGGGGTCCTGGGTTCCTGGGTGGGACGCTTTGACACTATATAAGATAATGTCACGCAGTAATAAATTGGCTTACAGCACAGAAGGCAAGGGAAAAATGGATTATCAGTGCGCGAGAATGTCTTCTCTTGGGTTGTGAAATAACACCAAGTCCTGTGCGGATAGGGTGCTTTCCTGTTTTTGCGGGGTCTCAGGGACATCAGTGGCAGCCGGTAGACTATAAGATGCTGCTACAGTTAAAAAAGGCTGTACAGGAGGGTGGATTCTCTAGCCCACAGACACAGGTTTTGTTGGATGCGGTGGCCTTGCAAGGGCCCCTGATGTTTGACTGGCGGTAGGTTGCCCGAGCCTGCCTGACGGCAGCGCAGGTACCAATATTTGAGTCTTTGCTGGAAGAGGAAGGTGAAATCTTAATGGCTTGTGCATGTGCGAACCCCCAGGATCCTTTACATGGATTGCCTGGGGAAGCGTTGTTGGGACGAGGGCGGTGGAATACTCCGCAGGAGAACAATTATTGCTGCCGCAAACTGTGCTGATTGCCACCGCCGATTTGGGCTGCAGAGCATTAGAGCAGATGAATGCTGTAGTCAGCCCGACTCCCAGTTATCTGCATATTCGGCAAAAACCTGAGGAACATTTTGGGCGTTTTGCAGACAGGGTGCAGACAGCTGTGGCAAGCAGTAATTTACCACCGGAAGCACAAGATGTTGTTTTGAGGGAATGCTTAAGAACAGGAGCTCAGCCTGAATTCAAAGCTGCTCTTGCAGCGCTTCCAGCTTCAGCAAGCACGGGCGAGCTGATCGCTCGTGGCTGTGCGTTTGGCAAGGCTCAGGAAATGCAAGCACTTGCTGCTGCCCTCAGTGAGCAGATGATGGGAGTCATGTCTGCCCTCCAGACGTTTGCCCTCCAGATGCATCCTGGTGGTTGTTTTCGCTGCGGACAGCATGGTCACGTAGCTCGTGAATGTCCCAGGAAAAGGGAACCTGTGGTTGAAGTCAGCCGTGTTCGTTGTTGGGTGTGTGGGCGGTCTGGCCACCGCGCTCGGGAGTGTTCACAACGCAAAGGGGAAGTGAAAGAGGGAAAAAGGGATGGGCAGTCGGGAAACTCCAACGCCGGGACGAAAAGGGACCCACCATCTCGGCCGCAAGCGTGGGTCCCAACCCCCATCAAGCAGGGGTGGACAAGTCCACCGTCCAGTCTCGGGCCAGAAAACAATTGGTACAGGGAGCTATTATTATTCTACATCAGGGCCAGCTGCAGCGCCCACTGCTTTTTGGCTATGTGTCTGTGCCCCGCGTTGTGTTTCCACAATGGGATGAACTCCTTGCCCTCGCTATAGAGTGGGCTCGAACGAAGCGACTCCTGCTTGTCCTCGCCTTGTGCCCTGCAGTGTACGGGGGCTACTGGCAGGAGTATGCTGTGGGCTACCGGACTGCTCCGCTGTTTCCAACGCCATACGCTTACAACCTATAGTCTGCTGAGCCAGTACTCAACGGGATACTTCGTGGGCTGTTCCCGCCTGTTACTTGCCGGGGAAGAAAGCTGACTACCATCCATATCAATGCCACCGTGCAGGCAGGTATCAATCTGACACATGAAACACACTTGTCATCAGACGGCACCACGCATGCGATGGAGGATGGAAAAGAAGCCGTTCTGCCGGGGACGCAATTGTGCGGAAGACAAAATAAAAGAAGAGCAGCGTGACGCAGAACAGAATTGGCTGGGGGCAACTCTTGAGGGGCTAGGCTTTCATCTAGAAGGATGGCTTAAATCGCTTTTGCAAACAATATTGCTACTAGTAATAGTATTCATTGTGATAGGGCTAGTATATGCATGTATTAAAGCAAAAATAGATAGAAGCAGTATAATGAATCGCAGCATGCTGACCATTCTCACCAAAAATCATGAAGGGTTCCCATTGCCACCGCTTGCTCCTGGGATGGATACTTGTCCCTAAGTAGTTATGATTAAATCACGCTTAGTGTAACGGGTTAAAGGGTTTTACTGCATAAAGAGGGGGGAGGTGTGGGATTATTCTGGGTTGTGCCTGCATGCACGAAAGGAGGGGTCTGGGGTGCCTGCGAGCACAGTGGGAGGGGTCCTGGGATCCTGGGTGGGACGTTTTGACACTATATAAGATACTGTCACGCAGCAATAAATTGGCTTATGGCACAGAATGCTGGTCGTTGTGTCCGTTTGTCCCGGGGCTTTCGGTCGGGTTATCCTACATTTCCAACCACTCATCTCCCACCAGTCCTTCTCTGTTTGTGAAGAGAAGGTCTAGCGGGGCACCACCCCTGGTAGGCTCACTAACCAGCTGCGTCAGGAAGCTATCTTCCACGCTCTCCAGGAACCTCCTAGACTGCTTTCTCTGAGCTGTGTTGTGTTGGGAATTGGCATACAGGGCCTGGACATGAGTCCGTGGAACAATTGTTCGATCTGAGCTTGTCTTAAGCAACCAGAAGCAGGCCTTAGAAAATCTCATGGCCTGCTGTAGCTGAGCAAACCAAGCTACCAGGGTAACTGTGAGAAGCTCCCACGGCAATGACTCCCACATCGCCCAATTAAGGAACTCAGAAAACTATTGTTACCAGCAGCTGGCCTCAAGGACAAGGTCTACGTGACCGCTAATCACAAGGGGGTTGTTTTCCTGACTGCTAATCACAAGGGGGGTTCTTTTCTTGCAGGTGGGGTTGTTTTCTTATAGCTGTTTGTCTGAGTGCTTTTGACCAATAATCTTGTGTGAAGCACTGTCCGCCCCTGTAAAATTCACTATAAAAGTTAGGCTATTCGGGCAATAAAATGGAGCAGCATGATCTGACTCTGCTGGTGTCTGTCGTGCTTTCGGCCGTGCATCTTCCAACAAATGGCGCCCGAACAGGCTGAGACCTGAACAGGACATCGCAGCGGCGCCGGGACAGACATCGCAGCGGAGCGGGACATCGCAGCGGCGCCGGGACATCGCAGCGCAGCGGGAGACCGGCGGCGCCGGGAGCCCAGGGAGAGCAGTGGCGCCGGGACATCGCAGCGGCGCCGGGACATCGCAGCGGCGCCGGGAGCCCGGAGCGGTGCCGAGCCCGGAGCGGTGCCGAGGGGCATCGGAGCGGCGCCGGGAGACCCGAGGCACACGGAGGGACGGAGAGAGCCCTGAGAGACGCTGCAGAGCCACGGACGGCTCTGAGAGACACAGAGAGACCTGACAGAAGCCGGATCACCTGAGAGGCATTGAGAAACTCCAAGCACCGACCCGGGCACAGGACTCACGGTGAGACACGGGGAAAAGAAACCGTGGGGAGCGTGGGAAAAGATCCGCGGGGAAACGCGGGAAATTGAAGTAATCGCGGTGGAGGGGAAAGGGACGAAAATCCCCGCACCCGCAGTCTGAAAGGTGAAAGGGACATCAACGCGGAATCCCCGCACCCGGGAGCACCTATAGAGGGTCCCGCCGGTCACGCGCCGCCAAGGTCTCGCAAAGGCTGCAACAGCATAACTAAAGGTATGGAGAGACAAGCGGCGTATGATTTGCTCAAATGCTTTTTAGAAAAGCGGGGCACACAGGGTATAGACTGCAAAGAGGATTTACCAGGATTATTAGCATATGGAGTAGCACAGGGTTGTGTTATCCATCCGGATACAGTTTTTGAACAAGCAGAGTGGCGCAAAATTGGGGACAAATTGTTTGATGAAGTTATTAATGAAAATAAGGCTGCTAAAAAATTATTGAAGCCTTGGAGAGCAGTCACTAACGCGTTAGCTATACATCAGGCTGAGCAGAGAGTCGCTGCTGCCGCTACAGAGCGACTGGGATTGCCAGGAAGTGCTGGTAGTGTTAACCCTCAACAGGGAGGGATGGGGGGAGCTGGGGATTACCCATTGCCGCCTTCAGTGAGGACGATAATGCTGCCTCAGGGGGCTACGGGGCAATGGGATCCTCCTCCTCTCTCATCATCCTTCTCAGAGTCAGTGTTGGTGCTCCCGCCATCACCAGCAGCACCACCGGCTCCTTCTCACGAAAGTGGGGAACTGGAGGAGGAAATAAGAGAGCAAAAACCAGAAAGAAAAAATACAAGCCCGTTTATAGAAGGTGTTCAAGAGAGGCAGAGGGTGTGGAAGCAAATAGCAGATGAGGCTCTACGCGAGGGTGAACATGAGATAGCTGCACAATTGGTTCAAGAGGCCTTCCCGGTAGTATATTCACCACCGGACATCCAGGGTAATGTTACGGTTAATCTAGTGAATTTGGACTGGAAATTGTTAACTCAGCTGCGGTCCACAGTAAACGAGTCAGGTCTGAAAGGTGAACCTACGAGACAGATGTTGGACTATATTTGGGGAACAAATATTTTGCTTCCAGGAGACATACGTAGCATAATGAAGTTAATTTTGACCCAACACCAGCAGCTCTTATTTAATGCCCATTGGCAGGCTGCTTGTCAAGAAGCAGCCGCAGTGATAAGAGCACCTGGGGACCCTTTACATGGGGTCACGCTGGAAGAGTTGATGGGGGTAGGACCGTATTTTAGGACAGAAGCTCAGGCATTGCTGGGACCTGATAAAGCGAAGGAATCGATGAGAATGGCCAGAAAAGCATTGGATCGGATAAAGGGGCCAGGGGGAATACCTTCCTACATGGGAATCAAACAGGGTAGAGAGGAACCATTTGGGCTTTTTATTGAACGCGTAGCAAACGCCATACAGGCGGCTGGGGTGCCTGATTACCTCAAGGGCATGATATTAAAAGAGTGCGCAATTCAGAACAGCAACCCCTCTACTCGCAATATATTGGCTTCCTTACCCGCGACATGGACAATCGAGGAAGGGTTGGAAAGAATGGCTCAGGTACCAGTAGGCCCCCAGGCTATATTAGTAGAAGCAGTAAAGCAATTAGGTGACAGCATGCGGGAGCAGGCACAGGCTATGAAAGAGCACGCTCGGTTCACACAGAGTCAGGTCCTTGCAGCTCTTGCTCCTTTGCAAACCGCCGGTTCACGCTCTGGTGGTCGAGTACCACCCCCTGGTGGCCAAATACCACACCGCTTGCGATGTTATCGTTGTGGTGTTTTTGGACACATGAGACGAAACTGCAAAGCTGGGGCAGTATGGTGCTCAGGTTGTCAGTCGGGCAACCACAACGAAGCGGCATGTCGACGCAACGGGTCGGGAAATGGCCGGAACAGCGGGAAGAGCCGCCCCGCGACGACACAAAACGCGGCCGCATAGACAGCGACACCGAGGGGGAACCCCTTCCTCTCCGACCAGCCACAAGAGAGAGCCTCGGCTTGGACTTGGCAACAGCAGTAGACTGCACACTGAAGGACTCAAAACCTGTTCGCATTGCTACAGGTGTCAAAGGACCAATTTGTATTAATGGACAAGCTGTGGGAGCATTACTTATAGGGAGGTCATCAGCGACCATGCTGGGACTACAAGTATTAGTGGGACTTATCGATAAAGACTATCAAGGAGAAATTCAAATAATGGCCCATACGTTGTTTCCACCGTTATTTGTGCCTAAGGGCACCAAGGTAGCGCAATTGGTTCCGTTATCAGATCTTGCTGAAGCCATCTCGCCCATGCAGGAGCAACCGCGAGGGCAAGGAGCATTTGGCTCTACGGGAAATGTGGCTTTGTTAACTGTGGGGTTATGGCAAAGACCACGACAGGTGGTCACGGTGCGGTATAAAGAAGAAGCCGTAAGAATCAATGCATTACTTGACACGGGAGCTGATGTATCTATAATCAGCACACAAAACTGGCCGCAGTATTGGCCAACATCTGAAACCAATGCCACGGTGGCTGGGGTAGGAGGAATGACACTTGCCCGTCAGTCACCACCCCTGCGGTGGACAATAGGGGACAAAGTGATGAAATTATCTGCCCTGCCCTTCTCAGACCTGCAGGCCAGACCAGTTCAGATGTGAAGATGGGAACTGTGTCCATGGGAGTAGGCAGTGCAGTGGTGTGAGAGACTGTCTGGATGGCACTGATGAAGCAAACTGTAACAATGTTATTCAGTGCTCTGGACCTGGCAAATTCAAGTGCAGAAGTGGAGAATGCATAGATATCAATAAAGTGTGTAACCAGCAGAGAGACTGCAAGGACTGGGGTGATGAGCCCCTGAAGGAATGCAACATAAATGAATGTGACTGTCCAGCTGGGTTTGAGTTTGTAGACAAGAGAAACTGTGGAGATATTGATGAATATCAAAACCCTGGTATCTGTAGTCAATTCTGTATCAACCTGAAAGGTGGCTACAAATGTGAATGTAGCCGTGGCTATCAGATGATTCCTGCTACAGGAACTTGGAAAGGGCCATACCGGTACAAAAATACAAATAACACCTGTGATTACAATGACACTGCTAAGCAGGGTTTAGGGGTTTATGGCACGGAGACAAGGGGTAACAACTACAGTGTTTGGAACAATTGTACAGCTTTGGCCTTACCTCCTGATGTTTTTCTGATTTGTGGGGATAGGGCCTGGCAAGGTATCCCTGCAAATGCTATCAGATGTCCATGTTACTTAGATAAACTCATTGTATTTGCTTCTAGCTTGTTACAGTTGCATGAGATCACCAGACATAAATGGGCATTGCTTGCACCGGATTGCAATGATAATGTTGAATTGTGTGGGGTTGCAGCTAGAGCGGCATTGGCAATTTTAGTTCCTGGAGTGGCACCTCCGGCCGCACGTAACAACTTAGTAAAATTGGTATGCTGGGCCAAGAAGCAAGCCTATGCCATGACAGAGATACTTGAGGAGATGTTACCAGATCAAAATAGTCTGCGACATGTGCTTTTACAGGATCAAGCTGCTATTGACATCTTGCTTTTGGCTCAAAGGAATTGGTGTGAGGACTTTAAGGGAATGTACTGTTTAAACCTTTTTGATCATAATGAGTCAATTCACAAATCCATTACTTTCCTGAAAGAGCACATGAGAAAGATTCAATATGGTATCAAACCTTTCAATCAATGGTTCACTGATTTGGTTGAAACAATGCATAGATGGTTACTGGGATTAGTCAAAGAGGGATTAAGGATTCTGTTCGCTGTGGTGTCAATCATCATTGTACGTAGTATTGTGATAAATGTGGTTAAAGGGTTACTTGCAAAAATGTTATAGGGATTTTGAAGTGGTGCCGGAAACAGGTACCCAGTGGATCCCTGCAAAGTGGACTGAAGCAGCCATAGAATCTGCACACGCTGAAGATGACCATGAAGAGGTTCCTGATAATCATTTTGACAATGATGTGGGCTGCGACACCTCAAGGACTGCCAAAGACAGCCGTCGATCCTAAGGAGAATGTCTGGGTATCCCTGGCTAGGGAACTGAATACCACCACCTTCTGTGCAAGTCTAGCCAGCCCTAGCACACCTTCTGTTACATACCTTGTCAGGTTACCATTAAGTGATTAGGTTTAAGTTGTGTTACCATTAAGTGATTAGGTTTAAGTTGTGTTACCATTAAGTGATTACAGTAATTGTAGTGTTATTAGGTTTAAGTTGTGTTATATCATTGTAGTTGTGTTATGTTATGTATTCGACGTTTGATGAAAAAACCTTCGGCCAAGTACTGCTCGTAGAAAAAGAAAAAGGGGGAATTGTTGGGAATTGGCATACAGGGCCTGGACATGAGTCCATGGAACAATTGTTCGATCTGAGCTTGCCTTAAGCAACCAGAAGTAGGCCTTAGAAAATCTCAGGGCCTGCTGTAGCTGAGCAAACCAAGCTACCAGGGTAACTGTGAGAAGCTCCCACGGCAATGACTCCCACATCGTCCAATTAAGGAACTCAGAAAAATATTGTTACCAGCAGCTGGCCTCAAGTACAAGGTCTACGTGACCGCTAATCACAAGGGGGTTGTTTTGCTGACTGCTAATCACAAGGGGGGTTCTTTTCTTGCAGGTGGGGTTGTTTATATGTAACAGCTTATAGCTGTTAGCTTATAGCTGTTAGCTTATAGCAAACAGTTTATAGCTGTTTGTCTGAGTGCTTTTGACCAATAATCTTGTGTGAAGCACTGTTCGCCCCTGTAAAATTCACTATAAAAGTTAGGCTATTCAGGCAATAAAATGGAGCATTATCTGACTGCTGGTGTCTGTCGTGCTTTCGGCCGTGCGTCTTCTAACAGTGTTGTGCTTCCAGTGTACGTCAGGGAAGTTGAAGTCCCCCACGAGAACAAGCACCGACGATTTTGCAACTTCTGTCAGCTGCCTGTAGAACTCCTCATCCGTCTCCTCATCCTGGTTCGGCGGTCTATAACAGACCCCGACCAGGACGCTAGCCTTGTTGTCCCTGCCGATCCTAACCCAAAAGGACTCGACCTTGTCATTCCCAGCCTCGAGTTCTACAACATCAAAAGACTCTCTAATATAGAGAGCCACACCACCACCCCTTCTGTGCTGCCTGTCCCTTCTGAAGAGCTTATAGCCAGTCATTGCAGCACTCCAGTCATGAGACTGGTCCCACCACGTCTCCGTGATGGCAACCAAGTCGTAGCCTGCCTGCTGCACGATGGCTTCCAGCTCCTCCTGTTTGTTACCCATGCTGCGTGCATTGGTGTAGATGCACTCCAGCTGGGCCATTGCCTTATCCCCTGGCCTTGCCATTGTTTCCCCGGCACAGCTCCAACAAGCCTTGAACGAACGAACGGCTGTGCGAACGGCTGTGTGGTGCTTAGCTGCCGGCTGGGGGAAACCACGATGACAGCAATGTAGTCATGTAACCAAATTAAAGCCAAAACTTTCAGCCTGGTCCTTGACCTGAATAGGGAGTGAGGATCCAGATCCTGGCATTTATACATGATAGTTTATATGCAGCCAAAGTAAATACTGCAGTCGGAGGTCATGGCGCTAGATTTTGAGAAGTCCTGCATAAAGAAGAGATCTCAGAAAAGCAAATTTAAGCAACATTAATGTCAAGTAAAGTCTTTCTGATTGCTATATTCCTTATCTGTCGTGACTAGACAGATGAAAATCCAGGACGGCAATTTTGTCTTTTAGGTCATTTTCTTTTTTTCTTTTATTTATTTCTTCTCTTTATTTTGATTTATCTTATTTTAACAGGCTCCGTACTAATTTTCCTCACAGAATGACTAGCAGAAATATGACCCTTACATGCCTTTTGTAGTTAATTAATTAGGTCAACTCTAACCACTGAGCCCCTTGTCAGGTTCTTTCTGTTAGCAATAAGGAGCAATTGAACCTTAAACATTGAAACGAGCTTGTTGAGCCTATTCCACAAGGTCTCATGACTCCACACATGTGAAGTGAAATCTGCCAGGTGGGGATCATTTGACCTTTGCTATATAGGAAGCATGAGGAGTCATGTGAAGAATTGCCACTCCAGGGGAGTTTGAGGTTCAGGTTACTTAGGGTGCTTTTCTACTGTCGTGGAGAAATGGACTCAATGTTCCAAGATAGACTGCTTTTTCATCGTGTTTTCTGGCATCTCAGAGAAATAGCTTTGGAGAATCTATGAGCTAGTAACATCGGCAGTGACAACTCAGAAGAGGAAAACCCTGGTGGTGCTACTTCCCTGTGAATTTGACAGTGAGTCAAATTCAGAAGCAGGCAGGTAAGTGCTTTGGGGTTTAAAATTTGATTTGGGTTGGGTTGGGGAGCTGGAGGACTTCTTTCACCTTGTCCTGGTCCCCAGGCCTGGTCCATTGTGGCATCCCAAGCAAACTGCTCCAATTTCTTTCCATTGACAGAGGTGAGACTTACTGACCTGTAGTTCCCAGATCCTTTTTCCTGCCCTTCTTGAAGATCCAAATGACACTGGCTTTCCTCCTGTCTTCAGGCACCTCACCTGTTCTCCAGGACCTTTCCAAGATGATAGGGAAAGTTCAGTGATCACATCTGACAACATCTGACAGCTCCTTTAGCACACACAGATCTAGTAGATTTGTAGTAGACCCCTGCCATGGTGTCTCCCATACCAGCCCACCCCTTTTTTTTTTAATCACAAGCTTTCCACCTGTCCATCACCCTCCCCCAGCTGCAGCTGGGTATGCTCTAATTGCTCCCTCACATAAAGGGCAACCCCACCCCCTTGCTTCCCCAGCCTGTCTCTTCTAAAGAGGACATAGCCATCCATGACTGCATTCTACTCATGTGAGCTGTTCCACCACATCTCAGTGATCGCACCAAAATCATGGCCCCGCAACCAAACACAGATCTTGAGCTCATCCTGTTTATTTCCCATGCTCCGTGCATTGGTGTACAGGCACTGTAGGGAAGCAGCAGGTACAGTTACCCTGGGGGGATGTGAGAAGAATGTACTGGACAGGGGATTGGGAACGCTACCTTCTCTGAGGAGCCCTCAGACAATCCTATGGGAGAGCTCTGAAGTTTTTCCCTGTCTTCAACAGTGGCAGTAGTGTGAAACGTGTTCATCCGATTTGTGTCAATATGGAACAATGCTAGGGCCGCATGGTGTGATGAATGTGACCTTCTGTCCTACAGACCCTTGTATAACCACAAGTCTAAGGAAAAAGATTGCTTAATGTATATAGTTCTTGTACCTTGCAAAGGAATGTTTTAGCAATTCGTGTCAATAGAGAGCTTGAAGGGAAATGTATTTGTAGGCTTTTCCTTGAAGTCTCTGATATCTGGGGGGGTCAGAATAGCTGCTAACTAGTATGACTGTTGCATGGGACACTATGCAAGTCTCTGATATCTGGCCAGGAGACTAAGGAGATGGGGAAAGCTGAAGAACAACTAAAAGACAAAGCTTGCAGGGGACGCTGCACCAGTCTCTGCCATACAGCCAAGTTGGACAAAGGAGAAGGACAAGAGGTCTGAGATAAGGAGGATTGTTCACAAAGGGACAGGTTATGCATATGTACAGGAGCATTGGGAGACTTCATGTATATGTAACTCTTTACTAGATATAACCAAAGCAAGTTGCCACATTAGGCATGCACAACTTTGGTGGGACTACCCCCACCATGCTGCCCAGAACTGAGTAAGCATGCCTACTTTACAATCTTACTGATCGTGGAGTCAGCTTTCTGTGAGTCATTTTGTCATCTTTCTGTGAGCCAGGCAGGAGACACTCTGCTCAGCTGTGGGATCGGCTGCGGAGCAGACGCCCCTAGGTGCACCCCAAGTGTTTTGCTTGGAGGGGACTCCACTCAGCCGCTCACTGCAGGAGCAGACAAAGACCTCCTGAAGCTGCAGACAAATGGTATGTTTTCAGCTGCTGGAGGGATATTAACTGGAGTGTTAATAATTGTGTGTCTTATTCTGAAATGTCCAGGTATTTTGTGTTGAAAGTATTTGCATAAGTGGAAGGGTTTGAAACAAAGTGTTCCAAGTCGCTTCACGAAGAACACAGTCAGAGACAATACTTATTTGGGTTGGTTATTATTCTAAATTATGTTCTTGTAGTATGAATGAGATGCGCTAGAGGCCTCTTTGTGTGATTGCATGATTGTGCAGTGTGAGTGAAACACAGCATCGCCGCAAAATGAGTGCGGAGTTTCAATCCGCGGTTCCGTGTTCTCTGCGAGGGGACTGGGCGGAGACGAACGAAGTGCATGACAGACTGAAAAGAAGTGCTGTTTTATCCAAGGTTTGATTGGTGGTGCCCAATATATGGGCCTGGCGGTGTATCTTGTGAGCCTATTTTTGCTCTTAAATGCTTTGAGTGTGACAAGAAGAAAAAGGCGGGAGCATTATCTAAGTAACTAACAGTTGAGAAGTGTTGATGTATTTGCTGTGGTGTTTGGTCAGTTTCCCAAGTACTGTGGGGGGAGGGGGCTGACTGATTATCAAAGCAGAATTGAAAGAGTCATTTCTTTGGTGGTTCGGGCTTGAGCCCTGGGAATTTGGTAAGAAGGGGGAGAGCAAATTTATTTAGGCCTCAATACCTTTTTAAACCCCAATATTGACAGATACACAGGAGTGATTCCTTGTTTTGTATGGGCTTGCTATCAAAGTGCTTGAGGAAAAAAATGGCATTCGGCTCGAAATTCGGTCCTGTTGAAACATAAATTTTTGTGGAAAAGGTGGTAATGTTTGTCTAGAAGACAGAAGGCTGAGTGCTTCAGCTGTTTTCCTGAAGTTCCATGGATTTATGATTGGAACAGGGCTCATTAATAATCTGAAATAGTAAAGTTTGTATGTGGGAAGAAGCCTTTAATCCCAGAGAGCTGGGACACTGGGGAAGATTAGAAAAAGTAAAAACCTGCAGTGAAAAGGTTTGTGTGGAAATTGAAACAAAGGACAGTAACTAGTAAGGAATAGTAATAAATAAAAGGGAATGGGAAATCAAGGAAATGAGTAATATCCAAAACAAAGATGTTTTAAAGAAAGCCTCCTTGGGTGCATATTGGCACGTTGGAAGGATATTGTTAGAACTGGGGGCACAGAAAGCAAGAGGACTTTCACCAAGTATTGCAATCACTGGTAGCCACTGTGTAAACTAAATGGCCACTTTATGGATCAATCGACCGTAACGCTGTCTTGCAATTAATGTTTTGAGGAGAGAAGGAAAATACAATGAAATGTATTCTACTGACGTTGTTCCAGCATCTTAGAGGGAAAAGGAGTGGAATTAAGTTGACCCCTGACTGAGCCTTTGGTGTTGGCATGAGAAAAGTACAGGCTGGAGAAAGATAAAGGAAGGGTTAAAAGAGTTGTTGAAGGTGTTAAAGGTGTGGCATGTAGTATTTAACAGAGCTGTTTGAAGTACCAAATGGTACTTCAAAACTGTTTGGTACTTACCAAATGGTAAGTACCAAAATCTGGTTAAATTTGGAATTGAGAATCTGTTCCAACAAGATCCAAAAGAAACCCCTATGGAATTTCTGGACTGACTCTGAAATGCAATGAAAAACAAAACAAAGCAAACAAAACCGGAGAAAATAGGGGCTAAGTTAGAACAAGGAAAATGGATGCTACCAGACAGGTGAGAGAGATTGCCAAAAGCTTATGCGAAGCAAATATTGAGACGTTTGCATGCACAAACACATTGGGGTACAAAGGCATTAAGTGATCATTTACTTAAACAATTTGGTTGCATTGGGATTTTTGAAATAGCAAAGCAAATTGTACAAAGTTGCTTAACTTGTCAGAAGATAAATAAGAAAGTGTTTCGACAAGCAGCCACGGGAGGGAGAAAAAACAGCTTATAGGCCTTTTGAGAAAGTACAAGTTGATTTGACTGAATTGCCTAAGGTAGGGAGGATAAAATATCTATTGGTAATAGTAGATCATTTAACACAATGGGTAGAAGCTTATCCCGTAGCACGAGCTACGGCACAAATGGTAGTAAAAATTCTATTAGAACCCCTGATACCCAGATATGGGATAATCCAGTACATTGATTCCGATCAGGGCACACACTTTACTTCTAAAACAATAAAATTATGTCAATCATTAGGTATTCAGTGGGAATACCATACTCTGTGGCACCCACAAAGTTCAGGGAAAGTAGAAAGACCGAATCAAGCAATAAAACAACAATTGGCTAAATTAATGATTGAGACACAAATGCCATGGTCGAGATGCTTACCATTGGCACTTTTAAACATAAGGACTAAACCACACATTGAGACTGGATTGTCACCATATGAAACAATGTAGTTGAGGATCATAGCATCCAGAAACTTATAATTTATTGGAAGGAGATTACAAGAGCTAAGAGAAATTTGAATTGTTATAAATGAGGTCTCAAGTCAATCTGAATATTTATAAAAAATATTTCTAAAAGGTATAAAAGGCAAGTAAACAGCGCTGGGTGTGCGGGGAGTCTACGTTCCACCAACATGCACACACAAACATCTAACATCCTAAATATACAGAACATTGCTTAACATACTAAACACAAGAATGCCTATACATATGTGAAATCAGAAAAGGTAACAAAGAGTCCTTTAAGTTCCATGACTTAACAGTCTCCATTTTCCATTCCTTTTCTTGATTACTAACAAGTCTCCATTTTCAATTCCTTTTGCACAATATGTCTCGCTTTAAGTTGCCAAGCAACTCGGTCTTCAGGCCTTATGTATCCTGTTCTTCCCGAATTGAAGAAAAGCATATCCATCTCCTTTTCAAGGCCAATAGGCCTGGGTCAAAAGGCACGTCCAGGTCAGCAGGGGGCGTAACAGCAAAGGCCTTCGATGGCTGTAGCAGCAGAGGGGCCCATGGCGATGGCATAGCAGTCGGATCAATAAAGGAGCCCGCAGCTCCCTCACTATTTGGCAAGCCACACATTTGTGATTGTGGCTTCACATGGCTCTTTAAGGCCTTAGGGATAGCTCGCCAGGTGTCCAGCAATCCCACTGCAACCTTGCCATTTTTAGTTGCAGAGTCCCTCACCTTGACCTCAGTTTGGTCCCATATTTCAGGCTCATAAACTGTCCGATTTTTAATAAGTAGAATAAACTGTAAGGTTACCAGGACAGTCTTTGTTCCTAAGGACGTATGATTCCCCATAATGCGCAACTGCTTACCAGTGAGAGGCAGTTGTGTGCATGGGTCCGCTTCTCTCCAGCTCCAGTGCGCCTGTTTCCAGAAACTTTCTGTATGAGCTTCTCTGAGCAGTTTGAGTTTGGCCGAACCTATCTTCATGAGGCGATCAGTGTGCCTGTTCCCGTCCTGGTCTCCATTCTCCCAGCCTGTTCCTCTTCACTTCTTTGTCCTGCTTCTTTATTGATGTAACTTCATTGTGCTGCCTTTTTCTTTTTTTCTTCTTTTTTTTTTTTTATCTTGAGGGCAGACTCCCCTTGTATACCCTTCTCTCCACAGCAGTTCTTTTCAAAACAACTTTTCATTGGTCAAACAAATTTGAATGTAACAACAACAGCAAACACCCAGAAACATCCATGCCTTAATAGCTGGAGAACAAGAGAACCACCAGGAGAACAAGAAAGCAGAGACTGCATGGAGTCTCCTGAATCACCCTTCTTTGTTCCTTCTAAACTCTTTTATATTCCTGATGGCCTCATCGTTAAGAGTCTAATGTTATCTCAATCATGGGGTTTTCCAACACCCATGGCCACATTCCCAGATCTCCCCCTTCTTTATTAATATCAACCATTTTCTCGACACGAATTACCACTCCATATATAACAAAGACCTCCAGGGATGGTGACTCCACCACTTCCCTGGGCAGCCTGTTCCAGTGCCTCACAACCCTTTCGGTAAAGAAGTTCTTCCTAACATCCAACCTAAAACTCCCCTGGCGCAACTTTAACCCATTCCCCCTCGTCCTGTCACCCGGCACGTGGGAGAACAGGCCAACCCCCACCTCGCTACAGCCTCCCTTGAGGTACCTATAGAGAGTGATAAGGTCACCCCTGAGCCTCCTTTTCTCCAGGCTGAACAAGCCCAGCTCCCTCAGCCGCTCCTCGTAGGACTTGTTCTCCAGGCCCCCCACCAGCTTCGTCGCTGTTATATATGGAGTCCTGGTCCCCAGTCCGTGGATTGACTGATGGGAAGTAGTGAATTAATTCCCCTTTTTGCTTTGCTGTGTGCACAGCTTTTGCTTTTCTTATTGAATTGCCTTCATCTCAGCCCATAAGTTTTTTTTTTCATCGTATTTTCTCCCCCCATATGTCTACATACCTGAACATAAATGTGTACTCCTCTGAGCTAATTCACTTAGTAAAAATAGGCCAAAAAAAAAAAAAAAAGAATCATCCTTTCAGATAGTGAAAAAAAAAATATCTGAAACTTTAGGTTAGAGAATTGTTATCAATTCCTTGAACTTGTTATTATTATTGTTATTGCACTGCATAGAGCTCCCAGGGAGATAAGGGTGATAACCATGACAGATGTTGGCCAAATATCAGTGAAATACAGTCCCAGCCCCAAGGAGAGCACTGGCCTTGGTTGCAGGTCCCTAAGCAGTCAGGTGGCCCATGCTGTGCCATTAGGGACACCTGAGGAGATCTGTCAACATAAGTAATGGCAGCAGAGCCCCGAGTTCAGTGTGTACAAGACGTGGCAGATGGAGTACAAAAGCAAATAGGATGGCTGGCAGCAGGCATCTTGGTAATGAACCCTCATGCGAGATCCTCTCCCTCTTGCCAGGCTGTGCTCCAAATTGTATTTGCACTTTTTTTTTTTTTCCTTAAGTATCTGCAAATGTAAGCCTGCTAACCTCTTGGATAAGATAAGTGTCTCTTTAACTTCTCGGTGTCTTCTGAGTTTCAAATAGAGATTTTTTTATTATCTTAATTGGTGTCTGCCTGTTTTAATTAGGCATCACATTTAATCTTACGCTACTGACATGTGTGAATTTTGGTGCAGAGCAAAAGATGTTTTGTTTTTGGCATTAGCAGCAGAAGAAACATGAACTGCAAGAAACAAGATGACCATGTTTGCAATCCTAATTTTTCATTTTTTTTCCTTTCACCGTAGACATCAGAAATTCTCAGATATTTTATATGCTCATAGGTCCTGGCCAAGACATTGTATGACCTTAGAAAATGTTTCATCCTTTTGCAGCAATGAGAAAAACATTTCTGATCTAAACACCAACAGGCAGAAAGCAATGGTCTGTTCCTCTTCTCTGAAGGTCTCAAGCCTTTACCTGTCCAATTTGACCTAATATCAAAAAATAAGCAAATATATAAATGTAGAAATAAATCACCCCTGATCATCTTGTTTGGGAACATATTGCAACTTCCACAGGAGCTGGCCTGCATTCATGCCCCAGGGGGCTCAATGGAGCCTCCACAAGAGTTGTGTGGCTGATGCCAAAGCTCATGGAACTTGCCTGCTGAATTTGCTGGCTGCCAGAGGGTGGTGAGGAGGTAACCCAGCACCTAGGAAATAGGTTTTATTTATATATTAAACAATAGACACGCTCAGTGATAAAGCTGAAAAAACACAAAGGGGAAAAACAAACAAACCAAAAAGCCTTCAGAACTACTTGGGGATAAAAAAAGGGGGTAATATTGACAGAGGTGGGGGACAGATTTGTAGTGTACAATGGTGCACAAGCCAGGGCAGAGCAGCTGTGATTAGATTTTCGCATGTGCCTGCATCTGTGTCCTTTCAAGGGATCTGAGCGGTTACAAAAAGCATTATGTTTTGCTGTTGCTTTTTAAGGCGTGCACTGTGGACAGTCAGAGACACAATAATTCATCTCTCGCCCTCCGCAAGGTCATGCTGGAGCTCTTATTCACCAGCCCAAATTTGACAGGACCGTCATTTGTCCTAGTGGGAAAGCGCAGTTCCCGTGCTTTTCCCTCAGTAAAGTGCCATCATTAAGACTGCAAGAGGTAGCATCCCATCTGTAGGCAATTTATCACTGCCTGAAATAAATCTTCCAGCTCTATCTACAGCTGCCATGCCATGTGGCCCAGGGAGAACAGGTCACTCATGAAATCTGATGGGTAGGTACAGGCAAGCCAGCAGAAGAAAAGCCCACTCTGGGCAGGTAAAGCTCTGTGCCTCCAGCACCATCCTGTAAAGTGATGTTTTCTTTTTCTAAGAAAGGGGTCCTGGGAGCCAGGCGTTGTCAGAGCCAGGCCGTGAGAGGTCAGGCAGGCCCGCAGCCCCCTCCTCCTCTGCTGAGTATGAAGGGGCTGTGCAGTGACTTGATGGCATGTCGTGACTGCTAAGGCAACACGTTAGGGCTGCAGTCCCAAAAGCCAGTATGAATAGAACAAAACCCTCAGCCACAAGTAAATGGCTGTTAGTTAAAAGAAACCTGAAGGGTTTCCTGAGTATATTTATGTGACGGAACAAGTTGAAAACCTGATTATTTTCTTTGTTGTTGTTCTTGCTGTGGAAAAGTCTAATATGTCTGCAAGAAGCACGTTTCAAGTGAGCACAGGCAGTGAGCTCAGTCCTGTAGCATCTGAAAACCTGGTGTGGGAGCAGGGTGAAAGCCCAGGCCCTGGGTGCCCCAGCTGCATCAGCCACTGCTGGCAGGGGGAGGGGAGCCCTGGCTGCACCACAGCCACCGTGAGGCCAGGAGGGCCCCAATACCCTGCGGCCTGATCTGGGCCCATGGATGCTGCCTGGGAGACAAACATATGAGGTTATATCTCTGCATGAAAGCACAGAGATGTGTCGTTGTAATACACAATAAATGTTTGTTCATTGTCTTTTGTGTTATAAAAACAAGGAGTTCTGTTTGAGGAACGGGAGTTGTGAAAACTCCCTGCTGAAGTAAGGAGCTGTATAATGCTTGGCTAGACACTATGAAAATTCTTTTGCTTAATGTAACAAAAAAGAGAACCCCCTCCCCTTCTCTCCTTCTGCATCTCAGTTGCCTCTTTTGTTCAAAGACCCTGCTGCAAAGCTCATGTAACCATCTCCTGATAAGTTGCTAAACTAGTGTATCAACATCCTGCCTTCCTGTCTCACGCTGGGCCAACATGACCAAATAAAAAAAGAAGTTGAACCACAACGCCGAGGAAGACTACGGCCTTCATCTTCACGACCACCAGAGGGACAGACGACCCCCTAGCAACAGTGCGCGCAGTCGCAGAATATACCAGGATGTGCTGCGTAATCCCGGAATTACCAAGATATAAAAAGGGACCCCGGCGGGGGTGAGGTGCGCGCCGTTGGCGGAGCCGAGACTCCCCGGCCGCCCAGCGCTGTTTTGCTTGCTGTTGCTTACTCAATAAATTCCTTTCTATTATTAATGCAATGCTCTCTGAAAATTAATTAAGGGGGCAACTTATAACATCGTGACATTGCCAGCTTTGACAAACAGACTCTTTTTCACAAAAAGTGAGATTAGTCATGGTGGCTCTCTGCAGAAACCACTTACATGGGGATGCATGGGCCATAAATAGAAGCTTCAGAGTTTCCAAATGTAAAGGCTAGAAGTGTATTTTACATACTTACTGATCCATTTTCCCATTCTTCCTCCTGATCTTGATAAATACTAGCAGAAATTGACTGTTTCCAGTAAGAAATAGCTCAATGAAAAAAAAAAAAAAAAGAACAAAGAGTTAAAAGGGGGAAAAAAAAAATGAAAGAAAATAGTCATATTTTGCTCAAAGGTGTCTGTGGAAACAGTGTAAAAACCAAAAATTTTTGAAACTGAAAATTCCACCATGTGTGCTGCCAGTGTCCCTGTGGGGTCATCGGTATTTAGGGACAGGAGAACAAAGTGAGAACGCAGGGGACTCAGGACAGTCCAAGGGGCAGGCAGCAGCAATCCCTGCCACACCAAGCCTGCAGCTCCAGGACTCACACCCATAGCCCAGGGCTGGATCCATCTCACTGCATTTTAACTTGCAGTCTTGTGTTCACTTCTAGTGTTATGGGCCTGACCACCGCTGTCTTATTTAAGCTAAGACTTCTTAAGAGTAAGCACAGGTTCTGAAAATGGAGCAAGACACGATTGAATAAGGCTTCTCGGTTTACCCCCTGCTTTTTCCTGTATTAATTTACATAACCCTCCCTTGCAATCTCATGGGAATGAAGCATTCCAGGAATGGCCAGGCTGTACTGGGACATGATCCTGAGCCACGAAGGGTGACTCGCTGCCCAGCCCCATGTACGTGTCCATCCGTGCACCATCTGCTGCAGACCCGTAGGTCTTCCCATGCAAGGTCTGGCTTGCATGGTGTGGTAGGAGAAGGGAAGATGGTGTTTCTGAATAAACAAGTTTAGTGCAAAGTTGCATCCTGCAGTAATTTATTGCCTTGGAAAGCAGGAATATGAGGAGGAGGAATATGGGGAGGAGTATGAGGAGAAGATAAAACAGATGAAATCTGTTTATTGCTGTGTTGTTAGAAGTTCAGAGTAACTGCACTAACTCCAGAGACGTTAGCAGCGCAAAGTAGCTATGGAAAAGAGTTTTAATATAGAGCAGCTCAAGGCAAATTCCAGCCTGATTTATTCTGTATAAGCCCAGAGCCACTCCAGTGATCCTGGGACAGATAGCTTAAATCGAGAGTGCTGCCACTTATTTCAGGGGAAGCCCTCTCTGCCTGCAGGGACACAGCTGAGACCAGAAATCTTCCTCCTACGTGTGTCTCTAGGTTCCTTCCCAGCCCATGTGAATGACCAAATGAAGCCCTGGCCATAGGGGAGCACCTGCAGGACAGAAGGGGCAGAGGTGGTGGGGCAGCAGGGCTTGGGGCAGGTCCCAGAGGTGCAGTGGTCCCTGGGGGATGCAGGGGTCTGTGGATGTCACCCACCAGGGAAACACTCAGTGAGGGGGGTCCATCAGAACCATCAGCTGCTGGCACCAACTGCAGAAAGGTCAGCGTTCGGGGCAGGTCAGTAGATCAAGCAGCACTTGAGGGCCTCCCCAACACTGTTGCACCATCATCTGTAGTCAGTACAAAGCCGAGCTGCCCCTTCCGCAGCCTCTCTGGGCCGCTCATTCACATGTGTACAGGCACAGTGTGGTTGGGGAGGAAAGTCCCCAGAAATTTTGGTTCTGCTCCACCTGGAAACCCTGGCAGTGGAAAGCAGCTTCACCCGCCAGCACACCTCTCAGAGAGCCCCCAAGATCTCCCCACCGCTCCTGCCTCTGGTTTTCCCACTTGCCCTTCTGGCTTCTGGGGTTTTGTCCTTGTTGGGGCTCAGCAACCACGACGACTGCTCAACGTACACTGTGCGCAGTGCCACTTTCCCACAAGTGGTTCAGGTTTTTTTCAAGAGGAGGAGGAAGCGGGTTTGCCGTTTTCACAATGACTCTCAGCTGTCACGAAGCAGGGGAGCAAGAAGGCATTAGTTCATCCTAGAGGATTTTAGATGAGGGTCTGCAAATTTTAGGGCATTTCTGAGAGGTCTGAAGAAACAAAGGTCCGAGATTTTTAGAAACTGGTTTAATTTTCAGGTTGTGCTGGCTGTTGCCAGCTGAAATATCCAGCCATGTGAGTCTCTGCAGATGGCAAAGTCAAGTACCTGCAACCCTCTGAGGGATGTAGCACCTTGAGAGGCTTTTCAGATGAGTAAAAACATCATGTGTCATGGCTAGCCCGTCCAAGCAAGGGTGACTAAACTCTGATTTTTCAGTTTTTTTGATGCTGACCACTATTAGCTAACAGAAGAGTTTGACTTCTCTGCTAGTTTCAAACAGAAAATCTTTTGGTGCTGGAGTTGTTCTGCACTCTCAGTGCCCCAGATCCCACTGCAATGTGCACACAAGTGAGATTTTTTTCAGATTTTGCCTTCCATTTTCTTGATTTTGGCCCTTCTTGGTCCATATGGTCCAGTCTTCGTGCAGGTCTCTTTGCGTGGATGCCTGGGATTAAGTTCATGCCTGGGATTAAGTTCACTTAGGGAATTTTATTAAATAAGTGACTCCCAGTGAGTGCACCTGAAATTATGAAATCTGCAGATGTTGCTGGCATTATCTATTGTGTGTATTTGAGTGGGAGCGGGTTACACGTGAGAGTAAAAAGGGCTGGAGTTTAATGGGCACCAAGATATCTCCCATGAAGCAAGAAAAGATTTCTGTTAATCAGAGGAAAACTCCTGAAGAGACAAAGTGTGATGTAATCAGTAATCAATACTGGCACAGATGGGTTAAATTCTCAGCCCCTGGACCACAGGGTGAACTTAATTCAGCTCCTCCACACCTGCTGCAGTTAAAAGTTACATGTAATTTTTTTTTCCCACCAAAGTAGCAATAATTGGGAATAAAGCTTTTCTACACAACACAGCACCGTCTGGCTCAATAAAACAAATGAAGGTGAGCACTGTCTGCATGTAATTTGAAGAGCAAACACAAAATCCCATGGGTATTATTCTGTCCAGGCATTGCACTGCCAACTTGACTGTGTGGTGCCCACCCATGCTGGCTTCTTAAGGGGTTTCCAGAGAGGGCAGGGAGGTTTTATGGGGAACCACACAGGAGGCTGGGGAGCTGAAGATGCTCAGTCACTGTGAAGAAGCAGGAGGGCTGGGAAACATTGGTGCAGCAGTCCTGGGGGGCTGCTGGGAATTTCTCAGGGAGCTCTTCTTGCACTGAGGAGGACTCAGGCCAGAAGGAAGACATGTATGCTCTGTGCGGGAACACTTTCTGTGCCCCATCCCTGCTGCTGAGCCTGGGGAAAAGATAGAAAGGGCAGGCAAGCATCCTCCTGGAGCCCTGGAAGCCAGAAGGGGCTTGGTGTCCTGATATGACATTGGCCCAGGGGATTGCCCACAGCAGGGTGTCTGTCTCTGGCTCTCCTCCCTGCAAGAATGACTGTGGGTTCATGCCTTAGCTTCTCAAGAGGTCCTCAAGCATCTCATCTCAGAGCCAAGTCTATCTTGTATTTGGACTGGGAGGAAAAACATCAGGTCTGGTATTTTAACTGGTGCCAAAATGTGTGCGTGCACACACGCACATGTGTGTGCATGTATAACTTGAAACATATTGCTCATTTAATCCTTATTATACGTACTTGGTAGACGACATTGTGCCAACTCCAGAATAGCAGGAATAACAGCACCAGGAATGACTAGGTTTGTACAAATTCAGCGAGAGGAACAATCTGTTCTTCCCAACAGCAATGTCTCCCTGGTGATCCACCATCCCGGGCACCAGAGCATCGCAGGGAAGGCTGTGACTCCCTCAGCAGCCCCCCACATCTGCTCTGTGCAGAGCATGCCGCCAGGCTTCCCTAGGTGGGTTCAGGAGTGTTTCCTGACCAGTCTCTTGGTACCACTCGCTGGTTGCACTCAAATAGGATGCCATGTTTCCCCGTGGGCAGCTGCTATGGCACAGACCTGTGATTTAGCTGCACGCTGCAAAACCAGTGATGGACAGACCATGCCCCACACAGGTATCATATTTTAAACTGGAGATGCTTTTCAAGGAGCCTGCAGCACCAGTGCACAGCCTCCCCATGCCGTGCTGTCCTCTGCCATGAAGCTGGTGAAGCTGCCCCAGCATGAACAGAGCTCGTCCCCTGCTCTTAGCCCCAGCCCCAGGCTATGGTCCTGGTGAGCAAAAGCAGGAGGACAATGCCCCAGAATATGTTTGGAAAGAAACCTTTCCCCAAAACACGCTTTGCTCTGTGTGCTCCACAGTGATGGCTGTGAGAGCAGCTCTGGCTGCATCACGTACTGACCTTTTGTCAAGCAGCTGACTTCAGAAATCTTTATGGTAATAATGAGTCAGTGTTTATCAAAGAAAAACCTCCTGCTCTGATAACAGTAACATGTACGTAATAAACAATTTTAATGTCTGCGTTCATTTCTCTGACTTCTGATTTTGTGTTTTAAGGTGTTTTTTGAAATCAGGCAGCAAAAAAAGGCCATGGTAGTGCAAACACGGGTGCAACCGCTATGCTCAGAAGCCAGCTCTGCAGGTACGAAGCAGTGTCACACTGCTACTGCCTTCACACACACAGAAAGGCTGCATAGTCCCCGGGGGTAACAGAGGGCCAAGGACACCAGTGTGCACCAGTATCATCCCCGTGTCCTCCCACAGACACAGGGACACCTCAGCCTGCCTGCTCCTGCCACACCTTCATGGCAGCACATGAAGTGACACCACTTCTCCCCCTGCTGTGTGTTCTGCCCTGCTGGTACCACAGCCAGGAGCATCCCTTGGCTCCCCCGTGGGACCACGGGGCCTCTCCTCCACTTCTCCTGGGGCAGAAGACCTGCAGACACGGAGAAGAGGCCTTGTCTGCCTGTTGTGAAATGAGTGGGGTGGAACACCACTAACAGCCTTCGGAGAGGTAAGTGAAAGCTGCTGAAGTGCTGATGGATTTGGGACAAAGTTTTGATAAAAAGCAGATGGCACTTTTAGTCATTCCTTTTTTTTTTTTTTTCCACACAGCAAGTGGGGCCAAACATTCAGAAAGTTGTCTGTAAACATATCACTCTGTTTTACAACCACCTCAAAAACTACTGTGAATATGGCTTTAATAACACAGGCGTCCCCTGCGGGCCATGGCCTGCCCTTTATCGGCCTCATGTCTGTGCTTGGCAGCCCAGCACCATCACTTGTCTTTGATGCAATTCTGCCGTGCCAGTTGTTCCTGAAATAGCCCTGTTCCCTGGCAGTCAGGCTCAGTGCACGAACTTTATCCTCTTCCCATGCATGCTTTGTAGCAAAGATTCCTTTCCATGCTCAAAACCCTCACCTTTGTGGGAGCTCTGCTGGATGATAGAAACTGATAACACGTTCATCCTCATTTTCAGCCCCTCAAGACCGTTCCTGCCTGCTGGGGTTCGGCACCATCACTCTTATTCAATGCAGGTTTGAGCAAGCCATGGCTGCCTTCAGCCAGGTGTGTACATTGGGTGCCATACACACAGGTCCTTGGTGCCCAGGACCAAGGCAATGCACCTCGACCTGCCTGTGCATACATCGTGCATCATTAGCATCAGCATCCTGCATTAGTTATTAGTTATTATTAGTTATTAGACTGCAGGCTGGCTGTAGCAGGTGATGCTTGCCCAGTCCCACACTGTGGCTTCCCCCAGGCCAACTCTGCCTGACCGCAGGGGTCTGGGGGTTTCTAGCTAGAAAAACTTTGAGTTGTTGAGCATAATGGGGTTGGGGTATGCTGACCTATAAGAGCACTTGCAGTTAATTATTCTTCATTTATGCCTGTTTTTGGAGTGAGCACATTTTCTGCATTAATTTCTTGACATGAACATCAGGAGCTGTCAGACTGCGAGAAAGGCTGGGTTTAACACATTTTGCTTTTTCTGGAAACATTCCTGCTTGGAGCCTGCACAGCAGCTCTGCTTGACACCTCCTGGTTTGCCATACAGCTCTATCTCGCAGCCCGGAGTCATCCTGCAGCCAGGAGGGACAGGTGCAGCTCAGACACTGAATAAGTGTGTAGGAGACACTTCTCTGTTTCCTTTAATGCTGTAAATTACTATGTGATGCAAGCCAAAAATAACTCATTCCCCTCCTAAACCATACAAGCTCGGGGAGCAGAATAGAGGAGCTATCTGACCCTGCAGGGAAAAGGGGCTGACGAAGTCTCTATAGGAGGGAGAGCAGATCAGCATCCCTGCACTGGCTGGTGCTGGGTGAGTGTCTGGAGGGGCAGTCATGCCCTGCTCCAGTTCCAAGTCCCTGCCTTCTTCAGCCTCCACTGCTGGCTTCAGCAGGCAAGTGGTCTTGGTGCTCCATTTACCTACAGGACCTTTCTCTCATTTTTGCATTTCTGCCAGAAGCATGGTGAGGGGGGAACTGCCACCTTCCCTGCCCCAAGTCTTGCCTCCACAGCCAGCTTGGCTGCCCAAGGAACTGCTCTAGGCAATGTGGGCAAGAGAGTTGGGATGATTTTTGATCTGGATCTGCTCCCCTGGATGGCTGCCTGCTTCTTCTGCCCCTAGAGGTGGTGCTAATCCCACCAAACAGCCTGGGCAGAGCCTCAGCTGCTTCCCTGCCACCTGCTCCACAGTGTTAATGGCCACAGAGGCCCCGAAACAGCTCCTCTCACAAGAGGAAGTATCGCTGCCACATTTGGGTCAATGAATACACCAAACCCCTGAGGTGCAGAGGAGGCCTGAGTGAAAGTCAGTTAACCCAGCTTCCTCTGAGCCACAAGCGCAGTCCCTCCCTGAGACCTCCCAGCCTTGTGGCCAAGCTATTGTTGGCTTAACCATGGCGTGAAGCAACACAGGAGGCCCACGAGGCCCTAAGGAAAGAAATGTCTTTTGTATTCTGTAAAAGGTTGCCTGCGTGACAAGATGTCCCATCAGTACTGATATGCTGGAGTCTTGAGGCAGTGCTCCAGAAGTGCTGCCTGCAGACATGTGCTAGGGCCTCTGCACCTACAGGGGCATGCATGGAAAAGCTTCTGTTGCACTCACTAGCAGGGAAATTGCCTCAAGTCAGAGAGAAAAACCCACCTGCAAAAAGCAGTCATCTTTCAGGATTCAGAGCCATCACAGCTAAGAAAGTGGAGTATCTCCTGATTTCTTCTGTGAACAAACGTACTAATACCACAGAGAACTTGGTGGAGCATTACACTTCATAGCTGCTTGTCTGCTGGGATGAATTTCAAGTGGAAGCAAAAGGTTTCGTGATCCAATTGCCAGACCCATGGACTGTCCAGTCCTTAGGGTTCCTGGTCTCAATGATGATTTTCCCTTTTCCCTGCACAGGTTCACAAGCTACTTGAGTGAGCAAATGCAGGTGATTACAGCAACTGAACCATAATTCATTTCCAGAAAATGGATGAGTTTATTCACCTTGCAGATTCAACTACCTAGAGACCAGTTTTCTTCAGCTCTCAAACCAATTCCTGCTGTAGTAGCAGTTCCAAATTTGAAGAGTGGTTTCTTGGGATAAAGTCACTGCAGGTCTGGTTTCTGGCTGTGGCTTCAAATGCAGTTAGAGAAGATGTGAGGAGTGGCATACTGAAGATGGCACTGAACTGGGCTTTCAGGAGAGTGAGGCAGGTCTGATTCACAGCTTTTTTTGGTGTGACACTGGGAAAGTCACATAATTAACCACTGTCAGCATTCACTGAACCTCCCTGCAGAGATGCTGGATCCCATCCCAGCACCGAAGATCTGATTCCTGTCATCGTTCGACCACATTTAGTCGCCTTTTGTTTTTTCGTGTTGTCGTTGTTTTTTGTTGGTGTGACAGACTTGCCCCGCCAAGCTGAGAAAGCTCGGGGAAATAACCACATGGGTGCAGAGAGGGTGAGTCATGAGGAGCCCGGGGGCTGGCAGCAGAGACCCCTGTGTAGGGCTGTGGCTGTGGGAGGTGGGGACATGGCTTGCTGGCCGCAGGGATGAAGTGGGCAGGTGTGGGTGACTCAAGTGACGGCTGCTGCTAAACAAGAGCTCTGAAGGTGAAATCGGGGGGGGGGGGGGGGGTTACTGGTAACACCCGGGAGTTTTATGGGTCATCTCAAATCTTCAATTTCCTTTCTATACCCTCCTCCTACTTGTTCTTGAGAACCACACTTCTTCTGCCCTTCATTTTTTTTTTCTTCATTCACTCTTACTCTCTTCTTCCATGTTTCTTCTTTTCTGTGTTTATTCTAGCTAAATGCTAAATGCTCCTTCTTTAGCCAGCTGATGAGTGTCATGTGAGTTTTCTTTCATAGACAGACTGGTGGGAAAATAACAAGTGAAAAAATAATCCTATTACAGCACCAACTTCATGGAAGCATAGTGGGTAGGGTGCTGCCTGGCAGGGGAAGTGTGGGCCTCCATCCCCTTCTCTGCTTATTAATAACATAGCATTCTCCCTGTTTACTAATAACATAAGTAATAATTACCAAGCACTTCATATTAATTGAGAGCACTTTACTTGAGAAGCGGTTTTGTGAAAACAGCCCTGTTTATCAACATCTCTGCACACATACTAAGCTTCTTGTGTTGGTTGATTCAAAACAGTTCATAGAAACTGTTCTGATAAGAAACTCAAAAGCTGGCTGACATTATTACAGAAGACGTCTTTGGAAATATTATGCTTTCGTTGAAAATAAAATATTAAAAGTATAACCCAAACTAAAAAGATTTTCAATGGGGAAAAAAAAAAAAAAAAGTCATCACCATTACTACAGACTTTAAAGCTTTCACTCTACCCATTTTCCAACATTTCCATGAGCTCTAGGTACTTGGCCTGTGCGACTCTCTTTTGTGCTGTTAATGTATTACAGTTTCATGAAAGCTGCAGTACAAATTTGTTCAAAGAGCACCCAAGCCATGTTTTCACATCAGTAAAGCTAGGCACATTTTGAAGCAGCATGGCACTGCCACTGCCACCACACACACTTATGGCTCAAAGACCAGTTATTGGCAGCTGTGAAGTGTCCGGGTTCCCCACAGATGCAGGGAACCATCCCATCAGGGCATTCATGAAGCTGCTGGAGGGGCTTCAGGTGTTTCTGCCCTTTCCCTACTTGTCACCATTCCCCTTCTGGACCTTATAGCCAGCGATAGTGAGTGGGAGCTCACAGCCCTGGCACTGAGTCCGCTAACTCTGTGTGGTGGTGCAGGGGTTTGGTGGCTGAGCTATGCTGGAGGTTTTCCCCTGCCGAACATCTGGGAGCACTCGTGCTCTGCTTCACCTGCGGGCCCAGGGGAGCAGGGTGCTCACCTCGTGGGCAGGACCCAGCTGCTGGGAAGCACCCGTGTCTTCCCTGGTGCAGAACCGCACCTTGAGCCACACCGGGCAGTTTCTGCTTCCACCAACACAGATAGTTTTAAACCAACAGTGTCGAACTTTCATTATGCACCCAAGCCTCCGTTGTAACCTAGCTTATCCCTAAACAGCGACCCTTTCATTTTGTTTCAAATTGAAACTCTCAGGCAAGCCAGAAAAGGTTTTTCAGACCTCTTCTGCAAACACACAGCTATTCCTCTGTGTGTACAACAAGAAGTGTGCAGAGACGAATGCAACATCCTTGCTTCTGTGGGACGCATCTAGGACTCAGCTGAGCCCACTGTTATTTCAGACATCTGGGGCTATCACATCTGTATCCAAAAGCACTCCATGGCACTCACAAGCTACTTTTAGAAAACAAGGTTCTGTATTCTTTGAAAAGTGTCATAACTAGAAAAGAGACACTGTGAAATACTTTAGTAGGGTGGTGTCTTCAATGCTGTGTCCCTGTCAAAGGACCAGGGTGAGAAGAAATAGCCTCAAACTGAGACATATGCTGACAAAAATCAGGAGCATTGCATCCGAGGTCTTGATAAAAGCTAATTAACACTTGTGACAGCTTACATCCTGTCTGACGGTGGAAAGGAAACACACTGTAGGCGTCCCGATGCTGACATTCATGCCTGGTATTTCCCCAAGCTATCACTACCGCACATGCAGCATCACCGGCAGTGTGTCTGCGCACAGGCTGCCCACACCTCCTCCGGGCTGGGACAGCATCTTCTGTCTGACAGGGGTCTCAAAAGGGCGAGGTGTGTACAGCCCTGCCAGGCCCATCAGGAGTGTCAGTAGCCCTAAGCATTGCTTGGGGTGTGCCAGAAGCTCCTCAGGACCTCCAGCCAGGTCCTCCCCATGCTCAGCAGCACAAAGCTGCCCATGGAGGTTTGCTCAGATGTTCCTGGCATGGCTCTGCCTGGGCCAGCAGCTCCCCAGCACCATCTGGAGGCTGGCATGAGCTGGCAGTCCCCAGCAAGCAGCCTGGACTAGGTCTCCCTGCTTGGCAGGGCGATGGCATTGAACAGCAGAGATGTCAACAGGTCACCCCCGTGCCAGGTCGCCCCCGTGCCAGGTCCATGCAATGTGCCAGTGTTGCCATGGCTGGAGTTTGGCATCTCCCTAGCCTGCAGGGGAGGGCACTAGGAAAGACATCCTCTGCCATGGGCACGGGAGGATCTGGACATGCTGCTGGTACATCCTCACTCTTGTTATCTCCCTTTCCCACACAGTAAATTCACTTTCCCCCTGTTCATTGCATGTAGTTCCAGACCTGGACATGAGGCTCATGCTAGGGGAGTGTTCAGGAGGCTAGGGACATGATATCAGCACTGTCTGCTTACTGTCACTGGGGCTGTATGCAGCACCACAGCCCTTCAGCAGGTCTTGCAAGACTGCTCCTCATGTCTCTGGCACATGACTGCTTCTGGGGCATGTAGGGCAACCGTGGCTTCTCCACAGATGCTGGAGACTTTCACCTTGATCACTGGCAATGCTCTCCCCTGTGGGGATGAAAGGTTTGTTACCAAAGGCAAAGACAGAATGGTTTCCTTTTTGAAGACACATCACAGAGCTGCATGTTTCCTTTGCGCTCACAAAACCAGTGCTTGCCTCTTTCAACGTCACTGGGCACCAACCCCAGGTGAAACCAGAGCCTGGTGGAAAGGCAGGCTGGTGGAAAGCCAGGCTCTGCTCTGCTGGCTCTCATGGCAGTGGGCTAGGCCCGGTCACCTCGGCTAGGCCTGGTCACCTCTTGGCTGAACTGAGCCATATAACTCTTGTCCCCCCCTTGCTCAGGACATGGTCCCTCAGGCAAATGCCCTCTCCCTGACAGAGAGCTCCCAGTGCTCACTGAAACTTGAAGAGCCAGGCAAGTGTCATCTCAGCAGGGTGAGATAGGTCCAGGCTTGTTTGGGGGTCAGACTCAAGCTGTGCCATGGTGTCAGCCCGTACAGGCTATTTCAGCCACCAGCATGAATGGAGCCAAAGGATTTCCACCCACTCCACTGCTGTGCTCTCACATCTGGCAAGCTTTTAAGCCCCGTTTTAAGCAGTTAATCACTGCCAGACAATTTCCTGCCAGCTTAGCATCCAAACTCAGCCAAGCTCAGGTGCCTGCAGCCTCATGTGGCTGCGAGAGACCCAGACAGGCTCAGTCTGTAAGAAGACCAAGGTCGAAATGGGTAAGCATGATCAAACGACTCTCATCACTACATGACACCTCCTACTCCTACTCCTTCTCCCATCCACAAATCACCTCCCACAAACAGCATCTTTTGCTTCAGTCTCCACAAAGCTGGCTGATAGTAAATGTCAACCAAAGCAGTGAAACCTTTGCAAATTTGCCACAGGCCTGAGCTCCCTGACACCACACGGCCTGCACTGCAAAAGAGGCTCCAGGAGGAAGCAGCACATCCCGTACATGTGGGTGTGCTCCTCTCATTGCACGAGGGGAAGGTGTTACTGGAGCATTGCTTGTGTCTCTCATGCTGCATATGACTCTGTCACCTGTTCTTCAGGGGGAAAGATATGTGGCAAATTGTGGGTGAGGCGGGGGACAACCAAATGAAGCTGAAGTTTTCTGACGTGGGCAAACTTTCATGTGCCTTGAAGGCAGAGTTCACACCATATTGCCCTGACTCTGCTCTCTTTGAGGTCCCTGAAGATTTGAGTGTTACCAGTCAAGGAAACCACATATAAATGAGGCAGAAATTCCAGCAATGCTTCTTAACCTCCTGCAAAACAGACTGGGAGGTGTAGGATCCCAAGGCAGAATCAGCCCAGTTCACAACATGCTGGAGGTTCTCCTTGCTTCTGCTTCCAAAGATGTGCCATACCTATGGGATGAATGATGGAAGGCAAACAGGGAACAGAAAAGTGTCTTCAGCTATGAAGCCATGTGTGAACTTGCTGGATCAGGTGCCAGAATGGAAAGTCTTGCCATCCTTCTCCTCCTTTGAGGTAGTAGCTGCATTTTTCTGCCTTAATGTAACTGTCTATTGACTACCCAAGCCAACTGAGGACCCTGGCATAGTGTGAGTAGTCCTGCACTTTTTTATTATTATTATTTTTAATGGAAACATAGGATCCTGAGCTCCTCTGCAGTGACCACGTAGAGGCATCCTGGCACTGGAGGGTGATGGAGAGGTGCCTCCTGCTCTTCCTTGAGTCCATTGCTATTGCCAGGTTCAAGTGAGAAGATAAGAGCACAGCTGTCCTCCTTCCATGCCACAGCTCATGACCATCCCACAAGGCTTCCCTTGCCTTGCATTCACCCAGATGTTGCAGTGAGGCTTCCCAGCTGTGTCTGATTTCCCAGCATCACCAGAGCTGGCCTTTATCTGGTGACTATGGCAGCGCTATGTGTTGAGCAGGTGTCCTACAGTCACTTGGCCCAAGCAAAAGGTCTCACACTGTAGTCTCAACATAAATCCAGAGGTGTGGCACTGAATTCCTCCAAATCAGAGGTTGGACTTGATGATCTTGAGGTCTCTTCCAACCTAGAAATTCTGTGATTCTGTGATTCTGTGAAAGGAACTGGCAGAACAAGGATAGGAGTGCAGAAATTAGCCCTATAAAGCTGCAGCCTGAGGCAATGCTGCTCTTTTTGCACAGGAAAGAAATGGCAGTCACCAAGATTTCAAGCACTTGGTGCAAAGCAAGGGATTTGAGGAAGTCTTTGAGCAGGACAAAGTACTTCCCAGGTGCACAGCGTCTGGATGGCTATTTCATTTTAAACCAGTTACAGGCATAAAGGCAAATTATTCAAATAGTTAAAAAACAACAGCTTAAACTATTGTTTTTCTAAGCCTCTTGTACCCACTCTGATCCCAGAAAACTCATCCAAAAAGACTCCTTATCCCTGTCCTTGCTGTGTATCAACAGCATGCCAGTCCTTTCATTCTTAGAAATACTCTTGATCAAAATTGCTCATCTCTATGAGTCTTCATCTCTCTGCACTGTGCCTTCATATAGGGGAAATTTATCAACAGCTGTAGGTTCACTTTAGGTTTCCTTGAGATTGCAGGTGTGAAGCTGCACAGAGGTCTCCTGAGCCTACAGGTCTGTCAGTAACACAAAATGGGCTTTGCCAGAGGGTGGCACAGAGCTTTGCCCCTCCTCGTGTTGGCTGTCCACAGCCTCGTTTTAATTTGCATAGATAAGGGAAGCAAGGAGAGGCTACTTATTGTAAAGTCTCTTGCAGCTGTTTATTAGCAAAATAACTACTTTCAGTGAAGTCTCCTTTGATTTTACCACAGTCTGTGGATGGGCAGCCTGCAAATATTAGCTGTTTTTACTGCCTACTGCTCCTTAGTGAACTCATGGGGCTGTCGATGGTGCCTGGTCTCTCTCTCCTCAAAAAGACTTTCCCCCTCAGTGCGTGAACCTGTCCAAAATGGGGATGTGCAAAAGGGATTTGTGAGCCATGACACACAAACTGAATTATTGTGATGTCCTGTAGTGTCAAAACCCTGATGTTCAGGTGTATAAAAAACAATTAGCAGAAGTATAGAGACTAATTTTAGCTCAGAAATGTGTTTGAAGCATTGGATGTGAAAGACTGTGGACACTCTGGTGTCTGCACTTTCTAAAGGGCTTGGAAATTTGGCAAAACTGTAGAAATATCCCATAAAAAGCTGCTGCAGGCTTTGATAAAGCTCTGTAATGAGAATATAAAGGATATCAGCCCAGGTAGATAAAACAAGGAAGGTTAGGAGATGACTCAGGGTATGTGTGTGAATTTACTCACAAGGGGGAAACATCTGCCACCAGGACCTCTTGAATTTAGCAGAGGCAGGCATTAGGAGAAGTGGCAGCTGTCTGAGCTGGGAAAAGTAAAATATGGAAATAACCACACAGGTAATAAACAGAAGTATTTAACTACAGCCAGTGACACTTTTTTCTTGGCTCTGGATCTCAGGTCCAGAAACCTAGTGAGAAGCACCTATCTGTCCTTGGCTAACACCAATAACCCTACTTCCATGAAACAAGGTATATACACTGATTATGTCTCACAAATATCAAGTCAAATCGCAGAATGTTTTTTCTTACTTCTTATACTTCTGTATTTTTATCTCTAAAAATAGTCCCTGAAAGCCCCTACCTTAAGTGCTTTTTCAAAAAATAACAAAAATAACAAAAAAAAAAAACCACCTCTCCAGTCAGTTATAAACAGAGGATGGGAAAATCCTACACTTGACTAATTGTAGTACCGCGACCTGACTTTGTCTTTGGGGATTTCTCAAAGTTCAGCTTCTTCATGAGTTAAGAGCCAAACTGAAAGTGAAAATCTGGCTGTGTTTGGTTGGAGCTGTGTTACACGAACCGCAGGTGAGCTGGGCAAATCTGCCACTCCGCGTTTACTGACATGAACCAAGCAAAACAAACAGGTCTTTTTGGAGCTGGTTTGAGGAAGAAACTTGAAAAGAGTCCAATTTCTTAAGAACAGCTGGCTCAGAATCTCTGTTTTTGGAAGGCTGCTGGGGACTTTCTTGGTGAAAATGGAAGAGGTGCAGGAAGTTGACTTACATGGTAAATGGCTGGTTTTCAGCTGAGGAAACCTTAATATTTTTTTTCAGTGAAAGGATTTTTCATTTGGTTAAACCTCTTACAATGCGAAAGTCATTTCCAAAACAGTTTTAGTCTTCCCTTCATTTTGTAAAGAGACAAATCATATGAATTTTCCCTCAACACTTGTGTCCCTTTGACCTGGCTGGGGCTCAGCACAAAGCTGTCCTGGGGGAGCACCTGCAGCATCACTACTCTGCTCATGGACCCAGACCACGCAAATGGACACACTACTGCCCCCATCTCCACCCCACCAAACTTCAGAAAGCCTAATGCAGGCTTCTCTAGGCTGTTTTGGTTAGGTTGTGAATATATTCCCCAGGAAAGCAGTAGCAAAATCGTAGTTTCAGAAGAATTACTGATGTTACTCAAAGCTGTAACCTTTTTGCACCCGCTATGCTGGGGCTATAATCTGCCTACACAGCGACCTGGTCCCCAGTTAGTCGTGGTGCCCTGGTTTGGCTGAGCCCCAGGCACTGTGCTATAATAAGCAACATTTATAATAATTATAGCAATGACTAGATCAACATGAGCGTCAGTCAACCATACCCACCCTCAGACCCCCAGAGCAGTCTCTCTATATTTAACATACTGACACAGTCACCTTTCATTAGCAAAACAGTTGATTGACTCTTTATCTAGCATTTAACCGTCTGTCACTGGCTTTCGTATCAGCCATCTGATGTTGCCCATTTTATTTGTGAAAGGCAAGCATTCATTTCTGAAGGGTGACTTGTACAAAGCCTGCGCTCACTTGAGGAAGTCATTCACTGATAGCCACAGCTCTTGCACTGCACAGTCAGTCATGGGCAGCTCTTCCTCCTACTCCACTTTTGTGTTGGGACTTCTCCATTCAGACCCACATAACACTCTAGTCCAGATGCTACCTAGGGAGCAGGCCCTGCCAAACAACTGGGTGTGGAAGAAACAGCAACTCTGCTTATTTTATAGAGATTTTGAAGCATAATCATTCAAGAATATACTTAAAGCAGAAAGGGAATTTCCCTGGACAGGCTTGGTCTGAGGGGGGCTGCTAACAGTCCTACTAGGGAATCCACAGCACGGTAAAGTAAGGTCAAACCTTTAAATAGATTTCATCTGCTTCACAGACCATAAATGTTCCTCTGGATTCTGCCGAGTAAAGTGCTCATTCAGGGTCCCATTTGTTTGTTTGTTTGTTTGTTTGTTTTTGTATGTTTTGTAAATGGAGGCAAATGAAGAAAGCTAGGCACATGGAGGGAAGCTATGCTTCTTAAGCCCTTTATCCTTACAAAAATGCATCAAGAGTCTGGTACACTGTGTAGGTCAACATTCAGAAAATGCTGCCACTCAAGCCAGGTGCCAGCTGGATTCCTAGTAATCTAGTATATAAATAGAGCTGGTTAGGGACTTTCAGCAAAGTATTTGCCCAGCGGACCAGGACAGCTCTTTTGTAGCAATAAAAGGAAAGGTTTTCTGAACCCTAGCAGACAGCATGTGTTATGAAGTACAGTGTTCTCTAGCATCTAGGGGAATTTTTTTCTTCTTTGCATCTGCTCAGTATGTGCGTTTCTAAAGTCTGCATAGCTCATACATCTAGTAAAAATGATCACATCCTCCTTCTATGTCCTGTCCAGGTGATTGTTGTGAATGCACCACAAAACAGGCTTATTTCCCTGGCAGCACGGGAGAAAGGGACTCTCTGTCTCCCTGAAAAAGGGAGGATGGGAGAATCGATCCTGCCTTTCAGAGAGGGCTCATCTCACACAAGGTCCAGCCTTACGGTATTGATATCCTCACCTGGGCTGGTTACACCAGCTCCCTTTCTAGTGCACAGAGGGAGATCCCCACCTTTAAAACTTGTTTTAGACCTGCTTTAGGATGAGATGATTATAAACAGCTGGCTGGCCGTGTTTTGTTGTGTGGGTTGAATGCCTAAATGCATGCATGTATGGGTACACACACAGCCTCCCACCCACCCACACACTGACAATATGGCAGTGTACAGCAGCACACTCAGTGTTCATGTTATCCACCCTGGAGAAGATTTTAGCTTCCTACAGAGCTTCCCTGCATTCTGCCCTTTCATTCTTTCTTCCCCTTTGCTCCTTTCTGGCAGGAAGGATCTGCTTTTATTCTTGGGAAGACCCTCAGCTGGGGTAAAAGTATCAGCTAAGCTCTAAATCCTGGGGGGAGAAAAAGATACCAACTTTCTGAAAGAATTTCTGCCATGGTCTGACACTGAAAACACTTTTAGACAGCCTTTCTCTTTGCAGGGGTAAACATGCAGCCTTCTCACAGGTCAGCTAGCCCACCACAGCTCTCTGAGTTATCGCTCTCCTCCTACATTCAAACAAGTTGGCGTTTCTTCATCAAGCCTGCACTTCTCAAATTACTCAGGGGGAGCTTAACTTACTGGTCTGAAGGTCTGGGAAATAACAGAGGCTACACCTCCTGATTCAGCCTCAGTTGTACTAATGGACAAAGTGGCTCTTGTGTTTCTCATCAATACTATTCATTTCTGCTGAGAAGTGACTTGGCAGGGAGAGCTGACTGAAAAAGAGCAGAAAGATCTAAATGTATTCCTATCTAATTTCTTCTCAAAGTCTGTTCAGATGTAGTTTTTCATTTCCATTGTTTGGGGTAATTAAAAAAGTTTCAGTTATTGTATTAGATAAACTTCCCATCAGAAATCCCCTGATAAGCAGAATTCTTACAATTGATTTGCAATGTCACTTTTGTGATACTGAGATATGGCTTTGGTCTTTTTTCTGCTTAGAAGCACAAGGAGGAGCAACAGTCTTTCCTGGATCTTTAGTTGTGTTTTTGTTTGTTTGTTTGTTTGTTTGTTTGTTTTTTTCAGTAGAACTGTCAACAGTTGTTAATTTTGTCTTTGTTTTTCTTGACCTCTTCTTGGCTGACAGAAGAAGGTGAATGAAAACATTTTCATCTACCTTCTTGAAGCAGACACATGAAAAAAGCTGAATTTTAAAGAGCCTTCAAGGAAGAAATTGAGTAATTAAACACAGAATTTTGACTATATGGTAGTTCAAGCATTTTTCATCTTGCTTATGTTATGTGAATGAACTAAAGCAATAGTCAAACCCATTAACTCACTTTGTTAGTCATTCTTTAGCACCACAAGCACTGTTTTCTGTATGCTGCTCTTCAGAGAACAACCAATAAAGGTCTTTCTGGATATGACTGAGAAAACTGAGTGACATGGAAAACATTGGTTTTGGCAGAGAAGAAGCTCTTCTGCCTACAAGGACAGCAAACTCAGAGTCCTGCTGTGAATATTTAATGCAAAAGGGCAGTGTATGTGTCACAGGTTGAATAGATCAGACAATCATTTCTTCATTGATGCTCTTTGGAGGTAGGATAAATACAAGAAAAATACTCAGGGTCCCTACAATTAATCTGTCCTTTGAACAATGTCCTCTTTTGTGCACAGGACAGAAGCTGACATACTGGTAAAACTGAAATGATCGCCAGCATTATTATGATTCCTTCTTTTTAGGCAAATGGTTCCTAATTAAATAAGAACCTAGTTCAGCCTTCTCTTATACTTCTTTTGTCAAGAGAAAATAATGCTAATGAACCAGGGTCTTGGAATAAATAGTTTATTTGTAAAGACATGAGCATTTAAGTATTGCATCTATTTCTGAAGCAAGTAACAATAGTTGCCATTAAAGGTAGAAACTTGGATTAGGTGGTTCATCAGTCTGATACGATCTGCTCACTCCCACACTCCTACGTTTTACGGACACTTTTTTTCCCCCATGAGATGGCTTAAGCCAAAAAATTCATCTGTATTCAAGTCTTCCACAAGCTGATGATTATCTGGATACAGAGGTTAGCTGTGGTCACCTGTAGGGGCTTCCCACCACCACACGTCTTCAGAGATCTTACTTTCAATTGCAACTACAAGCAGAAGTTCCAGAATAGCACAAGAAAGGATGTTCCCCAAACTGTTTCTAAAATCAGGAAGTAGAAGAAAGCTGTTAAGACCTCCAGAATTAAAACAAATGCTAACCTCATTCACAAGGTATGCATTCTTGTTGGGTGCTTCTGCTACCCAGGCTTTTGGGCTTCCCCACTATTAAGTAGCTTTAAGGCTTAAATACAATGTGATAGGACCATTCTTGGCTGTTCAGAGAACCACAAAGCCTCATGATCAATCCACAGAACAGGAGTCTGCAGATTGTTTGAACCTGTTGCTTGGGGATTAGCTCCATGGACACCTCAACACAATCAGCATGGAGAAAGGTCGGGGTAGTCCCCTTACATGGGCTTTGTGTGGCTCAGAACTGGTTATGCACTGGTTTCATCTCCTTTCCAGCACAGAGCGTATGGGCTCAGGGGCAGGAGGTGTCTGGAGGTACCAGATAGAGCTCCCTGACCTTTCTCCTGGCCCTGGGTCCTGGGGTCTGGCTGCAACTGCTTCTAGGGTAGGAAATACTTGCAAAAGGCATGCAGGCCTGCTAAGTTTCATACTCTGGAGAGATTTGTTTGACTGACCTCCTCCAGTCTGTCTCCAAGGCTGTTTGTCTCAAGACTTCACACTAAGATGCCTCATATGGCAGAGACAAGAAGCACAGAGAGGTCTATGAGCTGGCTGGCAGGTCCCCAGGGACCATCCAGGACTTGAGGAGACCTAGAGAAGAGTGTGGCCACTCTGTGTGTGTCTTTTTGTCACCTTGCACAGCCAATCTTCTCCATCTCTCTTGTGTCCTGGAGGTGCGAAGTATGGCAGAGGTGCTGCTGTGCTGAGGTTGCAGTCAACGAAGTCTGTCAAGCAAGGGGAGGCTGAGGCTCCTCAGGAACACGGCAGGATGGCTGAAGTGCCCCAATGAGTTGGCTTGCTCAACACAAACCACACTCAACATATTTGAAATGCAGTCCGCACAAGTGTAAGCAGTAATCTGCAGAAGAGTTGTTTGTATCTGGGTTGACAAATACAGGTTTTCAGAATTTCTCATGTGTATTCTGATTTCTGAAGGTCTGCAAAGGCTTAAAGTCATTTGTGAAAGTAACACCACAAGAGTGAAAAAATTCAGCCAGGGGTGATGTTGACAGGGACACGAGAGAGAGAGAGATTTTGCTTCAGTTTGGGCTGACTCAAAGACATTTACTGAAGCATGAATTTGGCAACTGTGGATTTTTGTCTGAGATCCCAGCTAATCTGAAAACCCATCTCTGGCTTTTTCAAATATCACTGTGATTTGTAATTCTTGACTAAGTAGTCTGTTAGAATATATTTCCAACTGCACCCATGCTAGTATTTCCCAGCCCCAACGTGCAATGTAAAGCTAGCAGCTGACCCTGCCCCAGCTTTTGCCTGAGTGAACAAGAAGAACATCAAGTAGAAAACACAGCCCTAGGTCTGTGTGCACAGGGCTCCCCAGGACTTTCCTGAATGCTGACAGCCACGGGCATGGACTCAGGCAGTGATACCTCAAATTCCTCAGCACAAATGAGTTGCAGTGAAGTTAATCTCTGGCTGCAATTTTGTCCAGGCCTAACACTGTGCAAGTAAGTCTGACCCTTGCTGGAATAAACCTGGTAAACCCTGCCACAGCTGCTGTGAGGATAATGAATGATGCCCAACACGTACAAGCAAATGGAGAATTCTGGTCATGGGAATGGACAGGGATTTGTCAAGTTTCTCAAACAGCAGAAGTCGCAAAGTTGTTTTCAAACAAATAGCACAAGCCAAACTGAGTTATTTTACAGGTGACAAAACGAAGAACTCATTTAAAAGAAACCAGGCATTTAAAAGAAACCAGGCATAGCTAAGTTGTAGTAAACTTCAATGTTTGCACAATAAGCCACCAAGTACTGAAGCAAGACACCAACCAGCCGCCATGTATCACATGATGCTCACAGTCACATGAGCCAGCATTACAGAGAAAATCTCTCTGATGTTCCTCTCAGGCACATGAGTCAGCAGACCTGCTGCCACGGCCCTTGTGGAAGGTTATCTTCCCCATTTTGCAGCATCATGTATTCTCAAACCCCTATTTCCAAGTATCCTTATAAAGAAAGAGATATGCAAAGGCCCAAACAAGGGGATTACTCTTGACACAAACCTTGACCAGAGAGGAAAGATCCTTTCTTACAGCTGTCACTGAAGACAGAGGTCAGGGCTGAGTGGGCCCCCAGCTGC
Organism: Netta rufina; assembly: GCF_964035555.1. Lineage (NCBI taxonomy): Eukaryota > Metazoa > Chordata > Aves > Anseriformes > Anatidae > Netta > Netta rufina. Next base: position 57,627,305 of record NC_140125.1, read on the forward strand.
TTGCAGCTGCAAGACCATTCCCAAGGGGTTCCTGATGAGACTGCTCTAAGGTGGGATCCAGGATCCAAACATGGGTAGTAAAGGGTAGAGATAAGAAGAAGGATACCATCTCCTCTCCTTCTTGCTTCAGTGACTGGGGGAGCACAACAGATCTTTTTCAGCATTCATACAAATGAGTTGCAACAGGCACTGATGCTAGGCAACTATGGTTGAGCACTGGAGAAAATAAGGAGTCCACAGAGCTACAGAGACTGTCTTAGGAGAGCTGAGTGTTGGATGTTACACCCACCTGCTGAGAGGCATTTCCATGCCTCCTGCCAGGCCTTTCAACCTGCAAGCCCAACACAGGGCTTACCTATGGATGTGGCCTTTGTAAGGTACCAGCACAGTCTCAAGACCAGATGAAGTGGTATGAACAGGCTTTTCCAAAGAAGGGGAAGTTCACACTATTGCACTCATCATTCTCCCTTGGCCCACCCCAACAGTTCCCAGGAGTAAAAGGTAGGCAGACAGCAGCAGCAGATTTGCCATTATTTTATTCCCAAGCAGCTATTATAAACCTGTCAGGAAAAACAAACAAACAAACAAAAAAACACCCACCATCACCAAACCAAAAATTCAACCTAACCAAGACATGGGAATCCAAAGCTTCCTTTGTCATAAGGGAGGCATGAGAGCAGTACAGACCAATTCCACCGAAGGGAACCTTGGTAAGTAAATGAAATGTATCTTGGTGCATAAAAGAAGAGTGAGAACTACTGCTGAAGAGAGCAGTTTAAGAAGTTAGAGTTAAGGTGGAAGGAAAACAGTTGTGTTATTTCACTAGAGCTGCACAACGAGAATGTCCTTTATCAGGAACTGACAGAAGCTCTTTTCTATAGAGAAAAGCAAGATGAAGACTTCATTCACTTCCACTTTATTTCTTCATCTGAAAGATGGGCTTACTCCAGTTTTCCTCTTAGACTGAAGAAAGCATGCTGTGCTGTGTATGCTACTCTGAGTATACTACATGCGTACCATCCATGTATGGTGCTGTGGGAAATACTCAGTATCTGAGCCAATGGTGCAAGCCCCTTTGTAGTAAATGGGAAGAAAAAGTCATCTCCAGCTGCAGAAACCCTCTGATCTGACATAGGTTCCTACCTTAGGAGGCATGGGTTGCTTTTTTTCTGGACTGTGGAGGAAGTCTAGCTGATGAACTTGGATATAGATGTATCAGCTTAGACAGAGGAAATACCTGATATGTGTTATGCCCATTACCTTTTGCACTGGCACATCAGGTCTCTTTGGATCCTCATAACACCCCATTTTGTCAAAGGCTGAGATTGGCTGTGTCCACAAGCAATCTCAGACTTTGCATCCTCTTTGGGTGAAAGCTGTTATTTTGTGCTCGCGTTTGAACAGCACCTTGAGCAAGTAGAAGTTTGGTCTTCTTTCCTTCATCAGTTACTTTTGCCACACACAAAATTGATTATAATCATCATGTCCCAAAATGGAAGTATATGTCTCATGCTTCTGTGATTTCACTGTTGGGATACCAGAAAATGGCAGGCCGGAGAAAAAAGACAGAGATGTGTCATAGGTCAAAAACCATGGCAAAGCCAGCCAGCCTGTCTTCATAGCACCAACTGTTGTTGATTTCCACCACCTAAGACTCTGGGCATCCATTCCCAAGGCTCTGCCTCAATAAAATCACCCTCTAATAGAAGGCTGCCCTAAGAAGGTGACCTAGAAGTAAGTCCCTGCTGCTCCTCTCTGCAGATGTGACATGACTTTCTGCCTGAAGCACATGCTGGGTCCTGCTGAGGTACGGGTTTTGTGCAGTGAGATGGCAGTGCACAGATGTGAAGAGCACTGGGTATTCAACTTCAAATGTTGCAGTTCTCTTATCCTTGCCTGGCTCATCATCTTCTTTACTGTTATTTTCTTGTGAATTATGGAGTTATTTTGCACCATTGTACTGGATTGTATAGCATGACGTTTATCTACCATCCTATCTGGGCTATCTCAGGCTGGTGTCAGAATATGGGAAGTGAAAGTAGAGGCAAAACTTTTATTTTGACTGTGATCACATTATTCTGGATTGATCTTCTCCCCTTTGTAAACAGCTCATGCAGCAAGTGTGAAGCATCACAACAACAAGCCAAGTTTGCAGGTGGGATAGGCAAAGAGATGTGCATGTGTAGGCAACTGGAACAAGAAAGGCAGATGTGCAAGGGTGCATCATCTGTTTACTCCACACCAGATGGAAAGTGGTCAGTCTTGGTCACAGAAAACCACATAGTTGCTTTCTCTTAGGAGTTTTCTAAAACCAGTTAAGTACCAGTCAACATCATTCCTCTTAGCAATCCAGTCTTCTTCAATTTCAGGCTGTGACAGCTCTGGAAGAACTGTACTCCCTGCATAAAATCTAGAGAACATGACAGAGCTCACCAATAAATGGGATCTATACAAGTTGTAGAGATACAGGACTGAAAGAGACTGGAAAGACTTCTTCTGGCTTTATGCGCCTTTGCACCAGACAAGTCTTTAGTCATTTTGTGATTTGCTGCTGTTAATGTGCTAAAGAAGGACAAGCAAGTCTGCCTTTTACCCCACCTCCTTTGTCCAATGCCACGTGCAATGGAGAGCACCTCTGTGGGCACGACATTTTGGTACCACTGAGATGTGACCATGGTCCTGGTCTCCAGCCTCCCTTTCTGTATGATCAGGGAGATGACCCCCTGTCTCTGTTCCCCATTTGCATGTGGGGATACATGCAGAAACCGAGGTTTTTCCCTCCTCCAAAGTGCTGTGAGTTGAGAGGTAGGAGTATGCTCTCGGAGCACATCGCACCACAGGCCTTCCCCTACCCTTTAGCCAGCAGCAAGGTGAGGAGACTTTCTCTACGTAAGTATCTATGGCAGTCAGAGCAGAGCCCAGATGATGGGCTGTTGCTCACTCAGACATTGCTGTGACTGATCTAAGGTACTATCCTTACACTGCAGGCCTGGCAAGAATTATATGGATACAGAGAGGCTCAAGGTAAGCAGCAGCCTTAAGTTCAGCAGAAGTAGGAATGGGGAAATGGAAGGGAAAAGACTGTGTGTATTTCCTGCCTAAAAGCAGTGCTCCTTCATCCTGGAATGGGACTTGGCTGGTGCAGGCACATCCAGCACCAGCATTGCTCCAGGAGAAACTTACAGCAGGTGCTCGGAGCTGAAGGGATTTAGATTCACTAGCCCTTGGTGACTGGCATCCAAACCCAATTCTCCATGGCTTTTTTGGCCCCTATTCAGTGAGGAATTCCTGATCCTGTCAGATATGGGAGGAAGAATTGGCTGAGGAACACTTTATCTACCCCATGAAAAGTTTCTGAGTTGTAACATTTTTCAGAAGAAAATTGTATTTGGATCGGACAAAACTCCAGTCTTGCAAGGTATTTCCCAAGAAACAGGAAGCGCATATTTAAGAGCTGCACTCAACTAAACAACAGTGGGAAAACTAGGCTGGAGAGAAACTTAATGCCAGTCCCAGAACAACCACTATTGGGCCACTTCCCCGTCTTTTGCTTCAAACTAGAAAAATGAAAGTTAAATTCACTGGGTGCGTTTTTAATTGCAACATCGTTTTCTGTGATGTCGGTTAATGGATGTTTGTTACATTGGGCTGTTGAGATAAATATCTCCACAAACTGAGGAAGTAACTGCCTTACTGCCCTCTTGTGAAACATGTTCCAGGAAATCATGAGGGAAACAGTAAGTCTAGTGGGGAATCCATTTCCAGGAAAAAAATCAGTTTGGATGGGCCACAGACAAGAGAAGTTGAACAGTGTGGAAGGCAAACCTAATCACAGCAAACTGTGTGATATCTCAAAGCAAGAATAAAGATGGGTTAGAAAGCATCGCATGGGTTGCAATGAGAGGTATTCAAAAGTTCTGAGCTAAGAAAGGTACAAATATTATTTGTGTTTATCTTAGGCCAACTCATACATTCATTTCAAACACAGAATGTGACAGGGATCTTATGAAAAAAAGAGATATCCAGTCATATAACTGGAGGCATTATCAGAACTCATGGACACAGGACAGCTAACATAGTTTTGCCCAGGCAACCATAAAGTGAACGTTTCCCAGTTTGGCTCAACAGCCAGAATCACTTTCTCTTTTCAATGCAATTTCCCAGGTCTTTACTAGTAAGAAACGAAAGGTGTCTTTATTACTTTGTTTTGCAGGTACATGAATCCTTTTACTTCATCTTTCAATGTCTGGGAGCCTGCGTTTGAAAGCTGCATATCATTATATCTAACTTTCACTAGCATCTAATTTTCTTACTCCACTTACCCTCAGACCATGGTCTGAAAAGAGATGAGAGAAAAAGAGAAGAATATCACATTTTCATAGGTATTAAAGAATTACTTTTCTTTTCTAACAATTATTTGTCATATCCCTGAAGATGTCATCCAAATGCCCTTGTCACAAGCCCCCCCACTATGCACCATCTGAGACACTTGAACCTTTCATCATTGTAAGGGTTGTGTCAAAAACAAACAAACAAGTCATGGTAGCTCACACCAACCTGCTGTCTCAAAAATAAGAATGTGTATTTGCATCTGAGAAGTTAGCCCGCTCCTCACCCAGCATCTCTGTCAGTTGCTGCCTCCCTACCTCATGGCATTATGTATGTGCCTGAGTACAGGTGGAAGCTGTTCAGCTAACCAAGCCATCTCCCTCCTCCCTGATCTGTAGTGGCTGTTTTGACATCTCTCAGATATTCTCAGATCTCAGATGTCTTAGATCTGAGACATCTCTCAGATATGTGCTCAGATATTCTCAGCACAGCAGCTGCTGCTGTTGCTGGATTGGTACTGACATGAGCTTGGCCTTAAAAGTTCCTGCATTTAGTTGTTATTTGGACAGGCTGGTGAATAGTAATCATGTTAGCCAGTAACAGTGAGGTGAGGCCCTGCGATGACTGGGGAGTCTACAGCACAAATTAACTATGACACGTACAAGTGCTGTTAGGCATCATCAGATAATATTGGTTCATGTTTTTCTCTACATTTCTGTTATTGTTGTATATTTTAGGGGCACATCAAAACACCTCCTGAACTCCTGTGAATCTTTAGCAGGATTCATATTTTGCTCTTTGTATTTCAACGCTACTTATTAAAGTAAATGGTACGTTGCTCAATTTCCTTTTAGCACGCATATCACTTTACTACATCAGGTTTGTGTAGAAGGAAGGACTTCTTCTGCTTGTGCACAAGATAATTAACATGGTAAAAGTCAATACAGCATGGCACCATGATAGAGACATGACTAAGATCTCAGAGATCCAGTCTCCACTTATGCTAAAGGAAGCTACACTAGGGGAAACATCTCACTGTGCCCCCATATGTTATTCTAAGGCAGGGTTTTGAAAGTAAGAAATATGTCAAGACAATTAAGTTCCCAACTCCTATTTAAAATCGAGGTGCTTAAGTGATTAAAAAGAAGATATGTCCTCAGATATTTTGAGGATCTGGTCCTTGGCTCCACTTCCTCAACAGAGCCCTCAGGGGTAACTCCCCAGCACGATGTGGCCCGTGGCTGCCAAAGCCAGCTCCAGCCTCCTCCTGCTGAAATGGTGCGGAGGGCATGGCAAGGGAGATAAGATCCCACAAGTGGGTAAATACTGTTTCCATCCCCTCTTCTCTTCTAAGGAACAGATATTTGGCTATATAGGGTAGAACCCTCATGTGTATCATTGTGAAAGAGTCAGTAGTTTCTAATGGAAATCCCCCATTCTGAGGACAGAAAAAAAAAAAAAAAAACGGTCAAAATACTAGAATATTTCAAGACAGAAGGTTTTTATGGGTGTCCTTTCATAAGAGCACAACCTGACAACAAATTTTGGGATTTTTCCCCATTTTTGCTGTCACTTTTCCCTGTTTAAAATTAATTTTGAACACTACCTACATCAGAATGGTGGCACTTCTTTATCTGGGTTGCATGGGGACCAAGGCTGCAGGAGTCAGGACTTTTTCAGTTATACCTGCACCAATACAGACACAGCAGCACAAACCACTGTGAGGGAAGGTATTTTTGGCGGGAGAATTAATGCTGCAAAATTTCCAAATGTAGACAACTTGTGGTACCTTTCATTTTGAGAAAAAGAGAACCAAGCAAATTGCCTTTTGGGGAACTAGAGCTAGGATCTGCTAAGCAAAAATAAAGAAGAAAGAAAAAGAGAAGGAAAAGGAAAAAAACATAGTGTCTGACTGTAATTTCCTTTTTAGAGGATTACCACTGTGTAAGAATTTAAGCAATTATTTCCAAGTTGAAGATTATTTTTTTTTCAATCAATATAACATAATTCAGCATCTAGAAACCAAACCAGAAACTACAGACATCTTTTTTTCTTAGTTTCTTTAAAATCACTTTATCTACACAGAATACTGGCCAAATCCTAGCCAAAATTCTCTCAGTCTTTTTTTTCTACACACCAGGCACTAACTTCCAAAGTGTTTGTAGGAAATTCATTGCTTTGGAGAAGAGTAGATCACTTGCCTGTTGTGACTGAAATTAACCTATACACTAAAACTTACTGGGGGTGGTAGAGGGTAAAAGAACAGCTGGAAAAGAAGTGGAGTCACATAACTGTTGCCTGTGAAACTGGGAGCCTGAGATTAAAAACATAAAAAGGACAAAATCCAGCTAACTCTGGTAAAAGTTTTGTTTGTCTGAAGATAAAGATTTTGACATAGCCTCTGCTGTGACTGTGCAGGTATCCCTGTGCCAGGTCCCAAACCAAAGGGCAGGCAAAGGGAGGGGAGTTACCTGCAGAATTTATATAAAATGGTTAGGTCTGTTACCGTATTGAATGGTCATTTATTTGTGACATTGGTGTATTTCCTCATGACAATAAGCTGCATGCTTAAAATAAGTGACCATTTGATTTGGCTAGAAGGTTTCACATCACATTTCGATGTGGTAAGTAGAACTGCAAAGACCCTGAGGGACACAGGTAATGCCTAGAAAGTAACATATTGTCCTCACGGATGATGCATTTAAAATGCTTCCATTTGTCAAAGATTTCTCAATAAGGTTAAAATTAAGGTCTTCTCTTTGCTATGTGGAACATAGGAAGCAGAAGAGGCAACAGCTTCCAAACTCTTTACCAGGTTCTCCTGTATGTACCACTTTTCACTGGTAGATATCAAAGCATCCTACACTGTGCAGTGACCTTTTATTTTCTGCATGTTATTTAGGAGAAATTGAGACAGAAAGAAGGCAAGCTCTGTTGTGCAAAAAATCAAGGGCAAAACAAAGCATCTCCTAGAGTTAAACCACAGAACCCCAATGCACTGATGTAATTACAGTTTTTAGCTGGACTAAAAAAACTGTAATTGGGGTATTACTGAACTATTTGTTTCACGGGTAAGCCTGTTTAAGTATCATAGTAACTACTTGTTTTCTTGCCTGTGTCATTCTTTAGGATCTTTCTTTAAGGTCAATCCAGAAATATTATCTGCATTGCTTATTCATGTCAGTCTCACAGTTATGACAGGTTTACATTGCAGCACACTCTCATCCAAAGAAAACTCTGGGAATGTGCAGTTCTGGAAGTAAACAGAAATGTTGCAGGGAGGAGGGACCACTGCTGGGACATAACGCAGGCCTCCGAAACTCCTCTTCTAGCACATCTGTCTCTCTTTAAATAGCACAGACAGGAGTCAATTACAGTGATATGTTGCATTTCAGTGCCTGAGTTTAGCAAATGTTTTAGCTGAGTGTAGCATTGGAGTTGACTAACTCAGAGCTATCATAATTTCAGGGTGTTATGTTTGAAAGATACACTCTGGGCATCTGTGTGTACTGCAATAGCACTTGTTACCTACCGAGTGGAAGTAAGACCACCTTTCAAATGTAACAGCATCTTAGGTTTGGCATGACTTATCGAATAGTGGGTGTTCATTTTTACTTTCTGAATATTATTCTATTAACCTACACAAGGACAGGGAATACTAACACTGAAATGATATGGTATTTGGCCTACAGAAATATTACAGTCGTTGCTGGACTCCACATCTTTTGGTTTAGTATCTTGATATCTGATGGTGTGTAGAGGTAAGGGGGTTCAGTCTCCCTTTGGAAAAGGAGTAACTATCTTGTTTCTAGTAAATTTCAGAGCATTTACTCTCAACTTGTCTTTAGATTGAAGACAAGTAGGTGCTTCTTTTCAGACCTGGGAAAGGGCCTTGTACCTATATGAGTTGCTCTGATAAAAGATATATCCTCCCCATTGCAAACTTTCTTGCTAATACTAAATAAGGCAGTTCATGACTGTAAGACCACACGCAGTGATTGTTTTCAGAGTAAAAAAAATCCCAAAGAAACATGTTAATCTGATAAATTGGTGAAAAGGTAAAGGTCAAACAAGCCTTTAAAAGGAAGTGGAAAGGGAGAAAAAAAAAAATCTTCCATTCAAATCTCAGCCACCACTGAGCTGGCAAATGGACAAGGTGGCAAGTAGTTGCCTTCTCTTCATACTCCTTACTGTCATCTCTGCAGGACTGCAGATCTGAAAGCAAAGGCAGGGTTCAGAGCAGGAACACAGAGTGGAATAAGCAAATACAGACATAACAGCACCTGGTCTGAGTGGCAGCAGCAGTAATTAAAAGCCAATTTTAAGGGATGCAGGCCTGAACAGAACAGCTGTCGGGCTGAACCCTCTCGAGCAATGAGTCAATACAGCTGAACTCATCACAGAAGACCTTCCGACAGCCCCTGCTTTGCTCTCACTAGAAGGCAATCCCAGATCCTGCTCGGAAAGACCCTCTCTTTCCAAGAGAGGAAATCCTCTCTTGTTCCCAGCCTGAAAGAGCCACTGTGCTTTTGCAGATGCAGAGGCTGAGATCTGGCTGCCCTGGCTCTGCATGGTTCCAGTCAGTGCTGGTGCCTGAGGATGGTCTGCTGTGGTGTGGGGCACCTCCATCCTCCCCATGTCCCCTCTGCAGAGCAACAGGTCCCCTTTGCCCAGAGACCTCCCAGTACCCTGTGGTAGGAGCCAGAGCCCATGCCAGGCGAGGCACTCGCTTCATGAGATCCTCATAAGGTAGTCCCGCTTCAAAGTGGGACAGCAATACAAAAACGGAGTGTTTATAAAAAGCAGCAACACAGCAGCTGTTGCTAGTAGCAACAAAATGGCAGTCACCAGCTAATATGGAGATGTTTGCCTTGAATTTATCACCAGCTAATATGGAGATGTTTGCTTCGAATTTATCATCTTGATTTTGATGGGCGGCCAAAATTCATGAAGAACATTTTATTTTGCTGTGTGTGGATGTGCATACACAAGGACAGAGGGCACGACAGCAAATAAGGCTCCCAAGTACAGGACCAAATGTACTTGGGGGGGCTTGATTCCAGCCAGCAGAGATACGCTTGGAAAGATTTACCTTGCTGATGCTGCATTTGCCTGGAGGATTGAGTCAGGTCTGTGGTCATAAATGTTTCCATTCATGGTTCATTTAGTGCTGATGAGGATCTGGCATTTCTGCCCATTACCTAGGAAGCAGGTACAACACAGGAACAATGCACTCACAAGGGCATCGTTACAATGAAGAGTTTGGGGATATTCTGTCATAACGCCAGGGCTCAGGGAAACCCAACTGGAGATGAAATTCCAGCTACTTCTGGTTATTCCTCCTGGGTGCATCCAGTGAGAGCTGTGTTCAAGGAAATGGGCAGTTTCTGTGCCTGGAACAGCTCCCGTGCTAGCACTGGATCTGGGAGGTCTTGCCGCTCCTGAGCCTGGTTTTCTTCTCTAGCTTTGTATCTGCGTGATACATATACAAAGAATCCCAAAATTACACTCAGAACAAGTTTTCTTGGTTTTATTCTGGACTGGTTCCTAGGGCATTGGCAGCCTGCAGAATTTTTTTATATGTGTGTGTGAAAGTAGGATGACTTACACCTGAAAATCATGTGCAAGTCAGAAATCAATGTGAAATCCAGGTTCTCTCATTTCCACTGATTGCCATTTTGAGGTTTGAGATTGTTTTGATGCTGAAATTCAAAGCAAAACACAAAGTGCAGAGGCAGGAGAGATACAAGCCTATGTCAACCAAAATCTAAAAGGAAACACTTGCATTAATCCTGAAATGCAAAATCAAGATTCACACCTCTCTGGTTTCGGTAAGAAGTAAGATCTATACCTGAGAGCAAATGAACCTAGCAGAATAGCACCATAACAGTTTCTGATTCATGAATGGACAACAGAAAGAAGCAAAATAAGTGAGAAACCTACTGGAATAGCATTACCACCAACAAAATGAGTAGCATCCCACTTTTGATCCTTTTTGAGTACCTTCAACCAGAAACCTCAAAGAGAATTGAATTGAAACCTAATTACATGTATTCTCTACGGTTTACTTTTGTTGTTGTTTATTGTAAGTGAGCAAGGGCTGAGATCTGCATCTTCTCAGTCAGAAATAATGGGCAACCTAAATTCATGGAGGCCTTAGTGCTGGCCACCTCAGGCAGCCCAAGGAATGAGTGGCTCTCAAGTGCCTCTTGAGATATACCAGCAAGCTGAGCACCAGCACAAATCCTTTGAAAAATGATATAAATACACTAGTTCTCCACATCTAAAAAACACCCTGTGGAAATAGTCAGCTGATAACTTACAAAAATCTTTACAGCTGCCAAAATATTCTTGGGGGAGGAGGGAGTACCCATGAAAGATCAAACAAACCATCCTGCAAAACAAGAGCAAACAAGAAATGGGTGTCACGGGAAGGGCACAGAATACTCCCCAGACTGTATCTACAGCATTATTTTTGTTCTGTAACTTCTTCCTGTGCAGTAGTAAGCCAGCATACAGAAGGGTGGTGCACCCACATTGCAGTCTAACCCTGATATCTGATTAAGGATAAAAATAACAGAGCAGATCTGGGAAAAAATGACAGCGGGTTTCACTTTCCAAAAGCAAGGGTATCATGAACCCAGGTCCCACATGACTAAAACTGTAAGAATTCAGCATCATTCGGCTTCATGGATCTGGCTTTGAACTATTACTGGTAGAGGGTAGGGACTGGTCTGATTAGAGCTCAGACCATGCTCTTTTCAGTGATCAAACCTTGGACTGTGCCTGTGGGATGTAGGCAACACACTCTGGAGAGTGGCAAGAAATGACAGCTGCATTCAGAAGATGTGTAGAAATGTGCCCCATTCCCTGCAATCCTCACACTTTGTTCTTTGACTCAGTGCACAGATCATGCAGAGCTTTCATCCCCCTCTCTCCCCTCCCCAGAAGAAAAGAGAAAAAAAAAAAAAAAAAAAAGGAGAAGAAGAAAAAAAAACAACTCTGACTTCGGCATAATTGCTTTCCTTATTTTGGTAAATGTTCCTACTGTTCCCTTGGGAGACTGCAATTGTGCCAGTGAAGCTGAAGCTGGAATACAATTGGTTTTCTGTATTGAGAGGCGCTGGTGCTGAACTTGGCTCTTTCTGTGGGATTATATACGGGCTTGAAAGAGGCAGTGCTCCAGGCACATCTTGTTGTGAGCTTCTCACAGCTATACTTCTGCTGTTTTCTTGCTGGAGAGACGACAATGGCAGGTTTCAGGATTTGTTCACACACTCCCCCTTTTCTAAGAGCCGTCATGTCAAACATGCAGTACTGTGGTGCTGAAACAAACACAAGTGAGCTATGGCTGGGATTTTCCCATTTGTGGTTTGATAAGAAGAGAAGAAAAACAGACATTTCCCAGCCGCAGCAGATTAGTTGTGTCTTTGTTCTTTTGTTTACCACCAGCTCTTGATTCTTTCCTTCTCCCAGCTGATGCTGCCTCTTCATTGCTACAGCGCTGGGTTCTTTCACGAAGCCACTGCATGGGGTTGTTGCAGAGAGAGAAAACGTCTGGTTTGATTGCAGTTAGAAAGATTTAGTCACCATTTGGTCTGTGTTGGCACCGAGTAATGTATAAACCCTCTCTCCAAAAGCTGGCTGGACAAAGTGCTTGGGAGTGGGCCACAACAGCAGCCATGCCCTGGGAGGGAAAATGGGCTGCCTGAGCATGGTGGGAAGCAGAAGCATCAGTCTGATGTCCTGGCTCATACACAGACAGTACCTCAAACCCCTGTAAATCCCCCTGCCCCACGTCCTGACACTTATGTCAATGTGCCTGTGTCTTTGAAGGGGAGTGCATTCACTTAGGGATTGCTTGGGAGAAAAACATCACTCGCAGACAGCTCCAGCTCCGTAGCGTTACTCCATGGCTTTTCAGGATGCCTGCGGTTCGGATGGGCTGTGCTTGTTTGCAATGAAATAATCTGCTTTAAAATCCTTCTGGCACAAGTTGTATGTTTGTGAAACACGGCATACAAGAGTCATAAAAAACAAATGAATTCATGAGGGTGAAAAAACAAACAAACAATTTCCATATGTACAGGCAGGCCTATACACATGCCTTCCATGTACAGTGGCCATTATATCCCCCAAATTGTTAATAAATGGGAACTAATTAGACAGAGATACAGAAGAGCGTGCTAACTGGCAGTCTAGGATGTGCTATCAATACACCCCTCATTACCGTAGCTCTCCTCCTGGGAAATTCAGAGCATTATGCCCTGTGTACAGCTGTGTCCTATTTGTAAGCTGAGCTTCTGGCCCAGCTAATCACCCCCCATTAAACTCTCATTTTCTTCACCAGTCACACGTTTTCCAGATCAAACCCTGTGTCTTAACCGTGGAACAGGCTGAGCTCAGAAATAGGTCTGTATGTGCTGCTGGAAGTGAGGGCAAAGCAGAACTGAATGACAGAGGTCCCCTATCCCTCCTAGATGCTTAACAGACAGAAATATTCAGACACACACTTACCAGACACGTACTGAAAAATAGATGCTCCTTGTCGCAGAAGTCCTGCTGGGACTGTCAGCAGGGGTGCTGCAGCTGCCACCAAGCCTCAGAAAAAATCTATGAAACCTTTCTATGCCTCTTTGAAATGCTCAAGAGGACCCTGTGCAGGATGGCAATATTTTCCTAAGGATGTAAATCAGCCCATGGAATTTAGTAGGAAAATGACATATGTGCTTTAACATCTAATGGGGCTCTTAATTAACAAAAAATCAGTTACAGCAGTAACTAAACAATCACTATTAAATACGCAGTTCTGTAGAGTAATTGGTTTTGACTCATCTAACTCAGTTTTATCCCTAAACAAGACTACAGAATTGTGTACCTACAGAAGCACAGGAATTATGACTCTCCAGAGGACTTGAAAGGTCAGCCCCACCACCTCCACAAAACCAGAGTAGCTTTCCTTTTCCCCTTCTGGATGCATCTCTGTCTAACCAAAAGTGAATTTTGTACTCTGGATTTCTGCCAAGCAGAACCGAGCTGAGACCAGCTGTCTGCTTCACAGAGATGTACCTGGGCCAATAGTCCAAGGGACAGATCTGATGTGGTTATGCAAAGAGTGGCTCGCAGGGTGAATTCAGCAGCGGATGTAGCCGTAACGGGCTACAACACAGCCTCAGCTCCGGCAGATATGAAGCAGAGCATCCTCCGGAGGAAGCAGCAGAGAGACCACAGTTCCACACGCCTCCTTCCCTGCTAAATCCACTGCTGAAACATTCCCAGCCCTTTGGTGCCCAGCTCTAGCCCTTCTGCTTCATTAGAGGAAAAGACTGGTACCCAGAACACTGTATCACAATTTGCCCGTGTCAGGGAATCATCAGAGCTCACTCCTGCATTTTACAAATCACGAGTTTTCATGATAACCCTGTAAAGTAAGTCCTGCTGTCATTATGTCCCTGTCCCTGATGGCTAAACTGCAGTAGGGAAGTGAAGTGCCCATGCTGGAGGGAGTCAGTAACAGACCCTGAAAGGTACAGGGAGAGCACAGGCAGATTTCTCCTGGATTTTTTTGAACTCTTCATCTGAATTAATTATTTTTTATTTGGATATATACACACAGTTCTAAGAAATATTTTATTTGAGAATTTTTATTACATACTGTTATCCATTACTGTATTATTACATAACATCACTTCTATAAAAATAGAGTAGCATTTTAAAATTGGAGTGTTCTCCTTTTCAGTCAGTTTATTTTTTAAACTTCACTCATCTTCAGCAATGAAAACCTCACCACCCAATGTAACTTTATCAGATAATCCATTTCCAGCCTGTCCAGTCCTTGGATACTCAAGAACTAGCTGGCACTTGCAAAGTGTGTGCCTACATTTGCTTTCAGACATTAAGCCGTTGCCAATAGTTTTGCAAAAAAAAAAATATATATACAAAAACATTTCTCCGAATCTTGGCTATTCCACCCCCCCTTCTTTTTAAATATTCTAAGCATAAGTTGATTTGTCGGCGTGCCTTTATGCTACCAAATCTCAGGTCTCCGGGCAGTCAAAGAGCAGACGGCACCCGCTGCCCTTTAGCAGTGAGCAGCTGCCCACACTGCAGCCCCCTCTGCACATCCCACCTCACTGTCGTGATGCAAGATGGAACCTTTACCTGGCAAGTGTCTCATCTTTTCCATGCATAACAGCTACAAGCTTGTCTTTTTTTTTTTTTTTCTCTCTTCGTCTTCTTTAAGGAAAAAAAAAAAAGAGTAGCTCCTCTAAAAGGAAAGAGGAAGGCAGAAATTTCACAGAATCTCAGTCCTGCCCCATGATGCTGCTTCCTGCCTGTGAATTTCCACCTGCTGTTGTGCGCTATATAAGGCAGCACACGTGGGGTAGAACTGTTTAGTCGCCTCCGTCTGTCCAAGGGATTAGTAGCAGTGGGGAGTGATGCTGCCTCTCCTTTCCTCAGCAGTTTGCGGGAGGTGAAGGAGCTCTGGCAGGACTCGCTCCTTGGGTAAGTAAAGCCTGGGGATAAACGCGTGGTGTCGGGGTGTAGCCAGTGGGGTGCTCCAGAAGCAGCTGTACAGAGACACACACACAAATAGGGGTCGGGCAGAGGCACCCACCACAAAGTGCAGCTCGTAGGCAGAGCTGCCTGGCTTGCTCAGCCTTGTGCTGGCACGTTAGCAACAACCTCAGGCAGCTGTCATTGCCTGATCGCTTTTTTGCATGGATTAAAAATGGAAAGTCACTTTTTTTTTTTTTTTTTTTGATTTAATCAAGAGGCGCACAGAGCACAGGACTGGCTGCCTTACAAAGACAGGCTTCCAGCGAGCGCTGGTTTACGACTGACTTGGGTGGGATATCTTGCTAGTTTGGCATCATACTGAATTGCCAGCCTGGATTGCAGGGGAAAAAAAAAAAAAAAAAAAAAAAAAAAAAAAAGAAGGGTGAAGTTTTACAAAGCTCTGTGTCCATTTCTTTTTCAATAAACAGGCAAACAAAAGGACCTAAGGAAACCAGAGCATCCAGAGATCCCCCGATTAAACTCCTAATGAAAGTGTTAAGCAGCTGTAATACAGTGAGTGTCTTTATTTTTTTCGGCTCTGTCAACAGAGTGACTTTGAAAAGCCCTGATTCTAAACTGTAGCATTAAATTACTCACGCACGGTCTTTGTTTTCTTGCCTAGTCAAAGACACTAAATGCTGGCAACATGGAGAGTTTGATCGAGTGCCCGTCAGAGGTAAGCAGCCTCTCCAGACCCCAGGTCTCCTCCAAAGGGGTGGCCCCTGGGGGAGCGCAGTGGGTACGGGGCAGGGAGGAGAGCAGGCAGAGCCCTTCGAAGGTGGATGTGTGCAGAAGAGCCCCAGGCTCCCGGGCAGTTTTGGGCAGGATCCTAGCAGGCTCTGAAGCCAGTGAGGCAGCAGCCCCCTCCTCACTGGAGAAGTTGGGGAGGAAATGTCCAGCAGCAGGAGGAGGATGGAGAAGGGTGGGCTGTCCAGCTTGTTTCCAGCTTTTGTGGGTCAAACAGCAGCCTAAAGGAGCACTGGGGTTGTGAGTGGCTGGGCAGGTCAGGGGGGGCTGGCTGCAGCATAAGCCCTTGCCACCACCACCACGGTTGGGCAGTGAGGCAGTGGCACAGCTGGGCGCAGGGGTCGTTCAGCAGGTGTCTGGCTTGCTCTGGTCGCTCCCTGGAGCCTCTCATGTTTTTCTGTGTGGCTGTAGCAGCTCACTCACGGCCCTCGTGTAACCCCGGTGCTCTTCTTGCAGGCTGATGCCAAGAAATGCCCCCTGTTGGGACCAGCAGACCCCGAGGATGGACTTTGCCACCTGGCTGGTGAGTTTTAAAAACAGAGGAACTGCTTTCTTGTACAAAACGCTTGCAAGCTGGTGCTCCTGCAGAACTGCCCGCTCCACCTCCCCCGGCACAGCTCAAGCTCAGCACCGTACAGGGGGCGGCTCAGCCCCCGTGTGCCGCCGCGTGCGGGCGACCTCTCTCCCTTATGTACCGTGGCAGATGGCAGTGCTGGGTGCCAGCCTGTTCCTATTCCGTGCTCCTCAGAGCAAAGCCTGATTGTGTTGGGCAGCAACAGAAAGGAAACGTGCTGCTTTCTGCCACGAGCATCGCCGCTGGGGCGTGGGCCTGCCAGTGAGGGCCGCTACCAGCGGTTACGCTCCAGAGCAAATAAACCCCGCTGGCAGCAGCAACCGACTGCCTGCGCTTGTTTTCTCTCACCCTGCAAAACCTCAGCACCTGCAAAACAATCTGGAGGAGACCATTAGCAGGGCGGGTCTGGAACAGGCTTGCATGCCACACCATTTCTCAGGAGAGTCAGAAGCAAGGGTTTTACATGACCCTAACATTGGGTTACTTTCTCACAGCCTTTAACCCTTGACTATCGAGGACTCGTGCTAAGCCACAAATACAAGTCCTGAGAATTTGTATAACTTCATTTTGGAGTAGAAGACAAGTCTTTTAGAGTAAATTTGCAGAGGGCAATGCTTTTAGAAAACTTTCTAGCAAAAGGATTCTACTGATAGGGAAAAAGCACAGCTCTTAGCAATACAACCATCATCTCCAAAGTCCTAGCATGCCCTCCTCTTTAAGGTGCAGATGCAAAACCCATGCTATGAGATTTGTGACCCTGAAGCCAATGAGGCCCAACAGTGATGATCTGGAGCAAGTATCACTATCCAGTGGCAGACTGGCAGGGGGCAAGCTCTGTCAGGACAACTCTCATCGCAGCACTGCGACTCTGGAGCTGGCAGAGCAGGAGCCACGTGTTGCCATTGCAGCCTGTGGAAAAGGCTGAAAAGCACGAGTCCCGAGTTCCAGCCATGCCCTTAGACTGAGCATGGTCATGTCTGCATAGTGAGAATTGTTGCCATTGCAAGCTGCCCAAGTGACATATCTGCCTTAGATAGTTATCACAGAAACCTCTGCACTATCAAAAATCTCTATAAACATCAAATATTTGCTGTTATTGCTGTGCCTTTTGTGTCCCCGTTCTCTAAGAGGAAATAGTGACTAGAGAACAAGAAAGAAAAAAAAATCAGCAAAAAACCAACAGGAAAGGTGGTGTCCTTGGAGGGACGGTCACAGCCCCACAGTTTCAGCAGTGGTTTCCTTAGCAACAACTTGGTTTTCTTTTGGTTTAATTTGAGTTGCTGTTTCGACATACATCTCTGCTCTTCATTCTGCACCACACAGCGCTGCACACAGATGAAAGGCAGCACAATTGCATAGTTCCGTGTTGTTGTTTTTTTGTTTTGTTTTGTGTTTGTTTTTTTTTTTTTTCCCAGAAAAACATGTTTTTTTTTGTTTGTTTTGCTTGCAGCAGATGGAATGAAGAAAAGAAAGAAGGTGATATCGTGGCCGTTTGCTCTGAGACGAACTTCTGCCAGTGGGGATTCCCCAGGGCAGCTGGACTCTGGCCTCAAGATTGCTCTGTTTGGCCAGCCTCTGGCAATTATTTGTGGGGAAGATGACACGCTGCCCCAGCCAGTCCAGGTAGGCAATCCTGGCGGTACATTTATCATACTTCTGGCTTTCAGTGGGATGAGGGATCCCCAGCACTTGTGCTGCAGTGCTCAGGAGATGAGTGATTTTGGTGTTTCCCCTTCATACACACTTCTGGGAAGCTCATGGCCCATCCCAGATGTAGAAAGAGTTAGGTCTGTGGGTTTTGTCTACCCCGTGCAACTTTCACTGGAAGTAACTTTGAGTGGAGACAACCCAGGACCAGGAATTGGAGAAGCAGATATGCTGCTTGGTATAAACATCTGTGATTTTACAGAAGTCATGTAAATGAATCTCTCAGCACTATAAACATACAGAGATTTCTATATTTTCCCCAAAACTTGTTCAGCTATGGACTGCCACTGATAAATAACTATAAACTATCTTCTAGTTAAAAAATGATCTTGTGATAGTTCTCCCACTGAGATGGTTTTTCAAATTTTCCATGCTTTTTCCTCTTCTAAGCAATATTTGCTAGGCATTCAGCCTGGCTTGGGGTGGGGGGGGGGGGATTTGAGCCCAGGTTTCAGATTTGAGTCTCTTGTTTCCTTCTGGAAGGAAACAGGGATGGCTCCACTGAGGTTAGTGGAATTCACTGGTACAAAAGAAGTATGGATAAGGGGGAAAACAGTTTATTACCAGTATAATCTGCTTGGAGATAGAACTAGATGTTGACCTGTGTAAAACGAAATGTACCTTCAATCAATTTTTTTCTTCTACTTCTAAAGGAGTGTTCACCTGCCAAAGGACCTTTCTTCATTCACAGTAACAGTTCTCCCATCCCTGCCTGTTTTTTTTCCTGCAGGATCTCCTCACTATTTTGTATATGAAAGGACCTTCCACTGAAGGGATATTCAGAAAAGCTGCCAATGAGAAAGCACGAAAAGAGTTGAAGGAGGACCTAAACAAAGGAGAGAATGTTGATTTGAAAAGCAAAACTGTGCATCTGCTGGCAGTGGTCTTGAAGGTGAGTTGCTCTGACTTTCTGCTGTGGGTAACATAGCTAATCTGCACAGGCACAGTTTAGTGTTGCAATTTGGCTTAGGTGGGGCTCCAGGGTAAAAAACAGAGTGAAATCAAATGAAAAGTTTCAGACATGGGAAAGTTCGGCATTTCCCTTTTCTACTGGCTTTTCAGCTCCACTTCTTCTGCCACTGATTTCCTGTACACCCACAGGAAACTTGTTTCATTCTTCTCCTCAGCAAGGAATAGTCAGATTTAGGGGTGAACAAAAAGCAGAAAAGAGCCAGGACCTCTTAGTGTACCAATGCAAGTGTACTCAGCATGTACTCATGAAGCCCG
Organism: Netta rufina; assembly: GCF_964035555.1. Classification (NCBI taxonomy): domain Eukaryota; kingdom Metazoa; phylum Chordata; class Aves; order Anseriformes; family Anatidae; genus Netta; species Netta rufina. The sequence continues at coordinate 57,646,449 of NC_140125.1, forward strand.
CTGCTCCCCAGTGCTGATGGTCACCTTAGGGAGCAGACAGCTCCTGCTCCTAGGGAGCCCAAGTTGTGGTGATGCTGTCTGTGTACACAGAGGAAAATGTCCAAAGCTTCATCTGTATCTCTTGGCCTTGCAGGACTTCCTCCGAAACATTCCCTCCAAGCTCCTGTCAGCCGACCTGTATGAGAAGTGGATGCTAGCACTGGAGAAGCCAAGCAAGGAGGAAAAAATTGAAGAATTGAGAGAGTAAGTGTTGTAACCAACATGTTTTGTGACCATCCTCCTCTGGGAATCAAGCCTCATTTAAAATCCTGTGGTGCTGCTCAGCTGCCCTGTGGGGCTGGCTCAGAGGCCAAGTGGCACAGGGAGGCGCTCCTCTCGCAGCAGCACCTCCTGAAGGCATTAGGGCTCACCCTAGGGATCGAGAGGCCCAGCAGGAGGAACAGGCGTGGTCACCATGCAGGCCACGAGGTCGGCACATGGGGCCACCTCTGTGTAGTGCTCCTCAGACAGAGCTGAGGTGGAGGCTGGCCAGAGGGCTGTGAGAGCCGTGGCACGACCGCAGGCCTTTCACGTGCTGTCAGGAAGCCTCTGGTGACACCTCCTGACGCCACCTCAGCTGCTCAGCAGCACGGACGCTGTGACGCTGCCCTTCGGTCAGGACCGTGCAGTGCGAGACCTTGTAATTAACCGCACGCAGCTGCCGCTGGGGATTTCTGAATGGTGCCTCTGCTCAGCAGTGGAAGAAGCGCACGCCTTCCTCTTTCTGGAGGAAGCGTCGTCTGCCTGAGTTTAACTGAGACTTGCTCAAACCAAGAAGTAGCGGCCCCCGCACCACCGATTAACATCCCTTTGTGTTTGTGCTCACTTAGGGTGGCCGACAAACTGCCCAGACCAAACCTCGTCTTGCTCAAGCACTTGCTCTCCGTGCTGCACCGCATCAGCCAGAACGCCGCCAGCAGCAGGATGGACTCCAACAACCTCGCCATCTGCGTTGGCCCGAACATGCTGGGCCCGGGGACGGACAGCACGCTGCCGCTGGAGGTGCAGAAGGAGATGAACGACAAGGTACGCTGGGACAGACCCGAGCCCTGCACAGGGATCCCGCTGCCAGTGCCAAAGCCACACAAAACAAAACCGCACCGCTGAGAGGTGGGGGTGCCCCAGGTGCCTGCGGCATGACAGGCCAGGCTTCCCCTCCTCTGAGCACAAGCAGAGGGTGCCCTGCAGCCCCCTGTGCTGCACCACGGCTCCTGGGCACCTCGCACCCAGAGAGCACAGGGCACCCTGCGGGCATTGCCACCCACGCGCCCTGGCTGATGGCCTTCAGCTTGTATTGGGACGGGCCAGGCTGGGTGCACTGTCAGGCCTCACACTGTAGTGTGGACTCGGTCTCTTACTAGGCAAGGATTTTTGACCATCCTTCTCTGTGCTGCCTTTCATCTTACATTAGGCAGGAACAGGAAGAACCGTGCAATATGTTTTCAGCACCTTTGACTGAATTATGATTTTCTGTGTGCAGGTGACGGTGTTGGTAGAGTTCCTCATAGACAACTGCTCAGAAATATTTGGGGAGGACATTGCCTGGCCTGCCAGTGCCTTGACTGAGGAGTCAGCGGAGCACACAGACAGCTCCACAGGTAAGAGAACGGACTGGGGATTATGACAGACTGGTACTGCTGCTCCTAATTCTTTAATTTTATGTGGGAATACGTCTGTGGAAACATAGAGTGTTGCAGAGGCTTAAAGACACTTGTTCTGCACTTCCACATGAATATTTTACCAGTAGTTCCCTTTTATTCTCCAATGGTCAGTAAAAACTAACAGCTGCTTTGTCCCCACAGAACACCTATGTGCTGCTCATCAGAATGATTCCGCCTATGACAGCCCAGATCCTGAAGCTGAATGCAGCTCCTGTACCTGTGAGGTGGGACATCCCAAAGGGAGAAGCACTGGTGTGAGCAGAAGATATCCAACATGCATGTCTGCCAGTTCACTGACTAGCTGTAAAAATGACATCAGCACGATGGACAGGAGGTACTCAGAGCCAGACCTGTCCTTTCAGAACCGCTTTGAAAGCAGGATAAGGAAACAGAAACTAAACAAAAGTGAGGACAATTTTCCAGTACAGCAGAAACAACAAGGATTGGAGAATGCGGCACTGGAAAAACAGCTTGCAATCTTACCTTCCCAATTATCAACAGACTCTCTACCCAAAACATCCTCCAGTTGCTCCCTGGAGAGCTCTGATGGCTCAGTCTTCACCAGTTCCCCAGTAGTTTCACCCTCTAGTCCCAAAAAAACTTTTTTAAATAGGCCTCAGTCCTTTTGCACCAAGCCCAATGAAGACTGCAGCACACCTCGGCGAGAGATCAAAAAGCACTCTATGTCATTCTCTTTTGCAAACCACAGGAAAACACTAACAAACCCCCTGAGCTGGGGACCTGGAAAAAACACAGGCTTCCAGAGAGACAGTTTCACAAAGAAAGATCAATTCTCTTGCAGAATTGTCCAGGAAAACAGCCCTGAGGATGACAAACCATTGCCTGTGCCATATCAGCAAAGGCCACGTTTCAGGTCAGCTGATGAGGTCTTCAGAGAGGTAGACCAGAGGAATCCTGGAAGACCACCGTCTTACGAAGAAGCTACTAGAAACTGCCTGGCCACTCATGTTCCCTCCTGCAATCTCACGGTTCAAACTATGAGGTTAAAGGTTTCAAACCAGGACGCTTTGCTGCCTGACCCGTGCAGCAGCTGTGCTCAGGGCACAGCCTGTGCAGCTCCAGGGGATCTACCCAGTGAGAGAGTTCCTGCAGTGAAGGATTCTGATGGAGAAACTGAAACTCTCAGTGTTACTGTTGGAATAAACTCCCGCGTGAGTTTACCTGTGACCCCTGGAGTGTACCGACTGAGAGCTATGTCTGAATCCTGCCAAAAGAACAAACATGAGTACGTGGCTCGGAGGTGCAGCCAGCCAATTTTTGAGGTAGACCAGATCCAGTATGCTAAGGAATCCTATGTTTAAAGAGCCTATCCCCCCTCTTTGCACTGTGCAGAGTAAATATTGTAAAAACAGATATCTTGCTCATCCTTTGTAAGATTTTACTTTCAAGGGACCAAGAATAAGCTAGCTCCATATGAACTTTTTTTTTTCTTGGAGGCTCTTCTGAACTGTTTGTTGGTTTGACGTGTCACATTCATCCACCGTACAAGGTGGGGTGGGGGGAGACCTGTGTGTATTATTATGTAAAAATATGAGTAAATATGCTGTACATAACCTTTTGTGTTTGAAAACTAGTTCATAGTTGATAAACAGCATTGTATTTGTATCCATAAAAGGACAATTAAAAGGTAGGCAGGTCCAAAACCTGCCCCACCTTCCTTTTCTTCTCTGTATGGTCACAGGCTCTATGCCATGTGTGTTTGTCAGGCTGATACAGTGCTTTGCTGATTTTCTGCATTAAGAAGTGGGTTGGCAGTTACCCCAGCAGGGGAAGAGCTTTTCTGTCATCAAGGCCATTTCTGCACTCTTCCCTAAAGCCCTTTGTACCTGCTGCCATTCCTTCCTCCTGCTTGCTGGTCATGAGAACGATCTGACCACTAACCAGCATTAGTATTGTGTACTGAGCCTGGGTTTAGAGCCACCGAAGCCCTACAGGGTCGTTATGGGCATGTATCAAGTAAGCCTCATGTGGTCTGAGGTGCCTTTAGTTGAAATGAACTCAACAGCTAATCAGACAGAGAGAACATCTTCGGTTTTGCTCTTATATGAAAAAAGAAGAAGAAAGAAATCTTGTAAGGAAACATTCTAGATTCCAGCTTTAACTAGTCAAAATTACAGTTTATTTGTAAAATGAAAAAGAAAGAAAGAAAGAAAGAAAGAAAGAAAGAAAGAAAGAAAGAAAGAAAGAAAGAAAGAAAGAAAGAAAGAAAGAAAGAAAGAAAGAAAAAGCAAAGAAAGAAAGAAAGAAAGACATTTCCAGGTATTGTCCTTTTAACCTTGTAAAATGACTAGAAGTGCAATGTGTTTTTACATGTAGGAACTTGTTTTGGTTAGCACTTACTTTTATGGCTCAGTAAAGCCTTGAACCAGGAGCAGGCAGACTTTTGTTTTTCTCCTGTGTAACTTCACTACAATAAAACACTTTTCTGCATGACCACCACACTGTCCATTGTCTCCCTTTAAAACACTCAGGCACTGCAGGTATTGTACCTACTTTTATACTGTTTCATGGCACTGCAGTTGTGTGTGAATGACATGACATCTCTAAGTGGGAAGGAAAGAAACTGACAGGCGGTATCTCTGTTAGTGATGTTGTAAGAGACTGCAGGCTAGATTTTGGGAACAACTCTGTCAGGAAAACAAGTTACACTGCCACATAGCAGCAGCTGTCAGTAAGAAGGAGAGGGAGTTACAATGAGGTGATGCCGCTCTGAAAGTGGCTGGTTGGAAAGCAGTGCACAAGCATCTCAAACAGGGTATTTGCTATGTGTAGCTGTTCACAAGACAGAGAGAAAAGGGGAAGGGAGTCCCTGGTGTGACAGGAAAAATGATGCAAGGGCCATAAGGGTAGGTTGCAGCTAGAGAACATGCCACCTCACTCAGCCCCTGAAAGCAGTGGCACTCTGCTCCCAAGGAAGCCAAAAGACAAGGCTCTGCTGTGAGCTGCAAGAGGCACTGGCATTTTGTGGAATCCACAGCTCTTGCCTCACAAAATCACAGCATGGCTGAGGTTGGAAGGCACCTCTGGAGGCCATCTGGTCCAACACCCCTGCTCAAGCAGGGCCACCTACAGCTGCTTGCCGAGGGCTGTGTCCAGATGGCTTTTAAAAATCTCTAAGGATGGAGACTCCACAACTTCTCTGGGCAACATATTCCCATGGCTTCCAAAGCAAAAGAATGTTTTCTTGTTTTCAGATGGAATTTCTTGTGTTTTAATTTGTGCCAGTTGCCTCTTGTCCTGTGTCAAACAGAAATGCCACCTTTGTTTTGTAAAATACACAAGTGTTTTGTGGTTGTGGCAGAATGGGTGTGAGAAAACAATCCACATGCAGTGGAAAGACTCAGAAGGCACTGAACAGAAAACACAAATTTCAAAATATACTTAAACAACAACCCAGCTACTTCTTCAGTAGCTGACACATTCTTTTTGACTGTGAAGAAGAAAGGATTCCAGAGAAAATTAAGGATCCCAGAAAGAAGAACTCTTTCTTTCTGGCCCTATAACCACACCAGAAAACGCAGAATAAGTACAGACACTTCACCAGAGAAGAGGAAAGTCTCCCTTTAGGTCCAAGGAGGTGCCCTAAGACAGACATGACAATCATACTCAGAAAGCTTACCTGGGCTCTAAATACTCGATACACACGGGACTAAGTCTTTCAGTTTCTGGCTAAGAAAGTCCATTCAGAACTTGTTTTAGGGCACTTCAACAGAGGGGAAAAAAGGAAGATGAACATATCAGAGAGGAACTCTACACCTTGTTAACAAACAAGGGTAAAGTAAAGGAGTTTTATAAAAAGACTGGCCCAGTTCCCCTCACCTTGCTCTTGTATTTCTTCAAATCCACGAAGTACCATATGATTAAACAAAATCTGAATGTAAACAGACCCCAAAAGAGATGTATTCCCTCATTAGCAGACAACTTTGGTCTTCCTCCATCTCTGAAAACTTGCCTGTTCAATCAGCATTATTTTCATGTCCTGTCCCTTCACACAAGTGGTTTCTCCTCTGTATAAGCACTTAGGGGGCCTCAAAAGGCTAGGATGAAACACAAAACAGAGAGCTTTGCTTTAGCACTTATTCATCTGCCTTCAGCTCAGAAAATAGCTTTATCTTGCTACCAGTGCACCCTACTGCATTCAGGGATCCAGCCCAACCTTCCTGGCATCCAAGAGAGGAACATTTAACTGCAACATCTAACAAGTGAATTATCTAAGTGACTCTGCCAAAGCTACCTTTGACTCCCTAGTTAGAAGGATTAAGACCCCCTTTATAGCAGGGTCAGCTGGAGCTGGATTTCAACACAAGAGATGAGTGATAGCACTAAGGACCCTATTTTCCACATATTATTCCATCATTGGTCTTGCATCACGTGCTTCACACATACAATTTTCTAAATAAGTTTCCTGAAGACACTTCAAATATACAAGACATATAAGACCAAAAGAAGAAAAACAAAACAAAACAAAACAAAACAAAACCCACTATATTAAGTAGAAGTTCCAAGGCTTTGGATTGTAAAAAAGATGATGAAATTAAGTTTAATGGTGCAGCTTGAGTTCAGTTTCTCATGTTTGCATCCTGCTGCTGTTTTTAATCACATGCTGCACTCTGTTCTTCCCCACAGGATGCACCTGTTCCGGGGAGGAACCTGCACCGGGGAGAAACCAATGTTGTGCGGCAAAGAAGAAAATTTTCAGCCTGGGATTCCCCAGAATGGTTTGCCCAGCAGGGCTTTGGACATAGAAGTACGTCTCATTTCTAGGATTTGAAAGAGCCAACAGAAGAACAAAGGAGTTCTTCATGGAGCAACACACTGCTCTCCTTCCTTCCACATGTTGTGCACCAGTGAGCTGCAAACTCTTGTTCTCTGCCACTTGAATGAGGACTGCTACTTAAAGCAGAAGTCCATTATCATCAACTCTACGGCCAAGCATTAGCGAAGGTTGTGAGAAAAACCATGCCTGCAGGTTTCAAAAGCTTTTGGAGTGGGACTCAGGTGCAGAGTGCAGGCCCTTACATTTAGCTATCCTGTGTGCAAGCATTTGTGTGTGCTCGTGTCTCATCATCTGCATAGCCTTCAGTTGGTGATCCCTCTGGATTCCTGTGACTGAACTGAGCACAGGTGAAATTCTCTTGCCTGAAAGTAGGTTTCTACAGTCATTTGGGTATCTTAGGGCACCTCGAGGAATTTTTTAAGACATCAAAAGTGGATGCAGCTCTGAATGTTTAGGCAACTGAATCCTTCCCGAAAATCTTCTTGAATTGTGATGGGAACTTAGATATAGGTCTCTATAATCTAGGGCTAATACCTACCTTTGCTGACAGCAGAGAAATAGTAAAACTTAGGATTTTAATCTCCATCCAAGTCCTCAAAATAAGTGTTCTCTAGCTGGTGTAGGCCCTCCTGCTTGTCCTCCCACCAGAGCTTGAGTCCCTGTGTTCCACCCTACCCCAGACAAACCTGACTCAAGTCTTCTTGTTTCCCACTGCTGACTCTCCATCTCTGCCTCATTTTCATTGCCTCCCCACTACCAGGCTGCATTCCTCACCTTCACAAATGCTATTTCTCTCTTAATTGAACCAAATCCAGTCTATTCCTGTGGACTCACTGCCAAAGGTTTAATTCCATTTCCATTCTCTCCATTCTCAGACCCCCTCTTTTCAGTCAGCCAGTTTCAGTTTTCCACGTCCAATTCTTCCACATTTTTCCCTCATGTCTGCACTGGTTATTACTACAGTAAGCCCCACCAACACTTATCCTGTCTCAGTCTCACACACACAAACCAGTATCTTGGAGTTTTCCTGCCCACACTTTGTGTTTGGCACTTAGTTCTTTGCAATACAGACACACAGATTTCTTCCTTCAGGTGCACTTTGATCTTTAGGGTTTCTTACACTTCATCTAGCTTGGTGATACAAGGTTCATAGTTTTCTTCTTTGGAAAGTTTTCTTCATAGTTTTCTTCTTTGACCTTATGGAAATGGAGGACAAGACTGCATTCCCTGCATTGACCGGTATCACTTGGAGTTCAACAGTTAATATTAGCGAAGGTAGGGCATGGTGTTTGTCACCCAGAACTCTGTTTCTTTCAGGACTAAGCCACTCTATAGGATGTGGCTGTGCTCCAAAATGCTAACATCTAAAATAAAGACAAGAACATCAGATTTTTTATTTATTTATTTATTTATTTTGTAATGAAATTCTCTCTCTTCAGCCTTTTGTCTAGAAATAGATCTTTATATTTTCCTGTGGCACTGAAGTCAAAATGGTTTAGGGATTCCTGCCTGGACTATATATGATTTTAAAATGGTAAAAGCTAATCACAAAATTGCTGCCTTGCAATTCAGTGACAGATTGCAGGGAGTTCCATGTGGTCCATTTTCACCATAATGTTCCCTTTTGAAATCTGCTATCAAGTGCCTTCAATTACAAGAAAAAGAAGTATCATGTGAGACAAAAAGCCACCTAAGGAAAAACGGTATCTGATTTTTAGTCTGGGAACAGTTCTCGTTTCTCTACTGCCTGTTCTGCCTTTGGTGCTAATCCATCACAGGAGAGCGGTTGGTTTGCTGCAGTACCGCACCACCCCTACTTGTTCCCAGGTTGACTCATTCCTCACCCGTACACCACAAGTCACAATTTCAGCTTCCCCTTGCTCCCAGGCAGGTCTCTTGACTCAGGAAACAACATCGTTGCCATACTGAGGCCCAGAGATTACACCACTCAGTTAGCAGAGGGGTGAGCTTTGAATGAACAGGTAGGCAGCTTGGGACCCTGAATGACAGCCTACAGCAGATAAAAGAGTTATCAAATTAAGGAGCTACTAATTTCCAGTGCCTCTTCTCCAAGACCCTTAAGGGCAGGTGTTCCCTAAAAGAAGATATGATTATGGTGTCAGGAATCATCTCCTACCATCTGAATGTATCCAGAGACACTTCTTCCCACAGGATTCCTACAAATGGAACCCCTTCTACTTCATTAAAAAATAATAAATAAATCCTGAGTGGCTCACTGCCAAAACTGTGACAATAACAGGATCTTTCTTCCCTGAAATCCATTAATTTATTCCCTCTCTCAGGAAAAGAGGGTGTTTTCAGGTGTCATTCTTACAGTTCTGCATTTTTGTTCAATGTAAGTCTTGTTTTCAATAATGTGCACGAGTTATTTCACCTCCCTACTACAACATGTTCCAGACAGCAGTCCGGCATCTCCATTGCTTTGCAGACTCAGGGGGCAGTAAGAGCTGCATGGAGCAGACACGAAAAGCTGCTTTTTTGGTCAAATTCCCTCTGTAAATAAGAATTTGTTTGTCTCAGATGGAAAGCACCATAGAAACTCATTCATCAATCTAACTTGGAAACTCAGCCATGAGATTGACCAAGTTAGCTTTGAAGTTTGCTTGGTCAACTGTGTGACCCAGCAAGCATTTTATATCCAGAACTGATCACATCCAGCTGCAAAATTCAGGTGATTATAACGTGCTGTTAAACTGCTAGCTTTAGCTAGATCACAGTTACTGCGACTATCATGTGTCTCCACAAGGACAATTTCTGACTACAGGAAAAGGAAACCCACCTTGGTTAGGCGCTCTGGTTACATTTTTCTCTGAATTTTCTTACCAGTCAGTTCTTATCGTGTGTGTCATCAGAACAATGAGTGAAAACTTTAGAGGAACTTCTGAAGGCTAAAAATTCACAAGGGGAAGCAACTTTTTCAAATGGTCTAATGATAAAAGAAAGAAAAATCCAGGGAAAAAGGGCAACTAATAATAAAAGTCTAATGATAACAGAAAAAAATCCAGGGAAGAAGGGCATCCACTGCTGAAGAAATGATACAATCTTCATATGGGCAGCTGACTCTCGTGTATATAGAGACCGCAAGTCTCTTTTATTTTTTTTTTCATTTTTTTTTGTCTCTTTGATACTTAGAAATGCTAATTATCTTGTCATTTTTTTTTTTTCTGTAAAATGTGTCACTTATCATTCTAAATCAACCTCTTTCATTTGATGTGATAAAAATACAAATTTAAATCTCACTTCTGAGTGAAACTTCTACAAGGGTAGAGGAGATCAGAGACCATTTTCTGCTTCTAACTTGAGGTGCTGGCATGTGAATCTGAACAAACAGCTCACAAATCCTGAACGGGGTTTGACTCGTTGAGGTCTGCTTCCTCTGCTGGGTAATAATAAGAAAAGGTTTCTATGAAAGACCTGACACTTTCTAAACAAAACTTGCTCTTTAGCCAAACAGCTTTTTACAGAACTGATCCAACGGCTGCTTGAAACTCTTCCTTCCTACAACCCACAAACCTCTCACCAACTTCCTTGACAGATGCTACAGACCAAATCCCAGCCCTGCACCTTTAGTATTGCACAGGTCAAGTTTAAAATTATAAAACACTATTTTTAAGGTTTTACTTTATTTAATTTTAAGGCCAAGCCCAGACAGAACCCAGGTGATCAGAGAGGATAATCCTGTGATAAAGATGAGAGATTTGCCTTCTTTTCCTCATGCTTCCTGCACAGTCTTGGGCCATGCAATTCAACCTCATCATACACAGGGAATAGGCCTGTATGTTCCTCCATCCACTGAAGAAGAGGTTTCTTCACTCACCTTTCCCCCTTCTCCTCCAGGTGTGAATTCTGTCTTGCTGTCTGTGGTGGTTTTACTCAGGTGGGCATCTGAGCTCCACCGCAACTGCTCTCTCACTCCCTCTCCTCAAAGGGAAATGTGAAAAAATCTAATGAAAAGGTCTCAAGGGTTGAGATAAAGACAGGGAGATCACTCAACATCTATTGTAATGGGCAAAACAGACTCAGCATAGGGAGATTTGCAAAGTTTATTGCCTATTACTAACAAGCTAGAGAAATGAGAAACAAAGGAAAGAAACTAAAAACACCCCCTCATCCACCCTCTTCTATGTCCTCCCCCCAAGTGGCACATGGCAACAGGGGAATGGGGACTGCGGTCAGTCCTTGACGCTTCACCTCCACCACTCCCTCACTGTCACTCTGCCCCTGCTCCACGCAGGGTCCCTCCCACGGGATGCCATCCTTCCCCATCTGAGCCTGCAGGGCTGCCCACAGGCAGCAGCTCTTCAAGCACTGCTCCCACACGGCTCCGTCCCACGGGGTCCATCCATCCCCCAGGGGCAAACTGCTCCAGCACGGGTCCCCCACGGGTGGGCGGCAGCTCCCCCCAGACCCCCTGCTCCTGCGTGGGCTCCTCTCCACGGGCTGCAGCTCCGGCCCGGGGCCTGCTCCTGCGGGGGCTCTCCATGGGCCGCAGCCTCCTCCAGGCCACATCCCTCTGCTCCCCCTGGGGCTCCTCCACCCCTGGGGGGGCTGCAGCGTGGAGATCTGCTCCATGTGGGACCCATGGGCCGCAGGGGGACAGCCTGCTCCACCAGGGACCTCTGCACAGGCTGCAGGGGAACTGCTGCTGCCTGCCTGGAGCACCTCCTGCCCTCCTGCTGCACTGGTTTTGGGTTCTGCACAGCTGGTTCTCACTCCTTGCTCTTCCAGCTGCTGTTGTGCAGCAGTTTTTACCCCGTCCCAAATATCCTCTCACAGAGACACAAACAACATCACTTATTAGCTCAGCTCTGGGCAGCAGTGGGTCCCTTTGGAGCCGTCTGAAACTGGCCCTTATCTAACATGCGGCAGCTTCTGGATTCTTCTCACAGGAGACACCCCTGCAGCCCCCTGCTAACAAAAACTTGCCATGTAAACCCACTACACTGTCATAAAGTTGTAACTTCATTCAAGTGCAGCTGGAGAGCTTTGCATGCGATTCACCAACCAGTTCCCTTCAGCACAAACAGCTATGAGGTGAGAAAGTAACCACAATGTCATTCAAAAATTTTGCAGAGCCCTGCACTCAGAGGAGTACTTAACATTACAAGGTTAACATGACAAGGTATACAAATGCATATTTTCAATTTGCATAAAAGTAGCTCCTATGAGCTACAGACACCAGAAAACACAGCACTTGAGAAGTTTTTGGGTGTGTGAATGAGAAGAGCAGTCACTTTTTAAGTGATTGGGAACGTTGGTCTCGAGATAAAGGCTGGAGACTTGTTGTTCAATTATTTGATATCAGGGTCTATGCTTTCCACATGCCTCCTGCACTCTCTTGGAGTGTGCAGTTCAACCCCAGTAAAGCAAAATAGTACTGCTCTGTCTCCCAAGGGCAATTTATTTCCAGACGGAAAAACACAGATGATGCAGTGATGGGGCAACAGAAGCAGATCAGTCTTCTGCAGGTTCAGTGTAGTTGAACAACTACCCACAACTACTCACAATACAGGGAGATGGAAATTAAGGCAGAGCTTTCTGGGCAAAAGGAAGACAACTTGGAGTGCCTTGTTCAAGGAGGGTTCAAAGAGGCTAGAGATGGGGTAATGGTGCATGATTGACTCGAGTTTAAATAGGAAAGTCACCAACAATTGATTTTCCAATTAGCGGTTTAATGAATGATAGTTTAAAATTAAGTGTGCACCACTCCACCCTCTAAAATGCTTTCTCACTCCTCCCTAATTCTTTCTAGTCACTGTGTATGAAGTCCCAGGGTGGAATAGGGCAAGGATGCAAGCCTTTTAAGCAAGTTTGTCATACTGAAAGGCATACTTGTGGGGAAAATTGAGGGAAAATGGTGCTCAGTTAGAGGTCAAGTGGTAGGGGAAAGCAAAATTGATAATGGTGTCTTGAAATCATCAGTAATAAAATACTGGCTTTGCCTAGTCTTGGAGAAATGAAGGCTTTCAGAATGGGAATTTCACAGCCCTGCCCAGCCCCATCAGTACTGGGGTTAAGATAAAGCTGTAATGTTACAGAGACAAGGAAGTTCAACTATTTTGGCTTGAAGACACGAGTGATAGGATCTGCACTTTTTTCCTATCAACAATTGCAGATCAAGATTTGCAACCCAACTGAAAACAAAAAACAGTAATCTCACCACTAGGACTCGAGTTGTTTAACGCAGGTAGGATGGTGGCTTTTTTTTTTTTTTTTTTTTTTTTCCTTCTATGCCTCTCATTTGTCCAAATTTGCAAGCTTGCACATATTTTTTAAAACTAAGAGCCTCAGTTAGGGCTAGGCCTATGTGTAGGTAGTGGCTGTGTATCACAGACACATTAAACCCAGTGCCTAGAAACAGCAGCAAAGACGATATCTGAGGGCTGACAGTTACCGACCGTATGATACTGGAGCAGTATTGCTGATTCCCTTTGATCGTGTCACTGCAACAAGACAAACGCAGGTTTCTGTGCACTTCTAGTAATCGATGTCCAAAAGCATTGGGGCAAACAATACACATGCCCTCATCTGGGCTCTGTGATTCTTTCATCTTTGCAGTCACACCGATGGCTTCCCATGCTTATACTGTGTTTTTACGTTTCTGTCAGACATCTCAGGACATTGCTTAGCAGCAGCACAACGCCTTCCAGGATTTTCAGTGCCACCCCAAGCACTTCTAACCCTGAAGATTTGCAAAATTTGGCAGGGTAAGGCCCTGAACAATGTGATCTACCTTTGAATTTGTTCCTGCTTAGGCAAGGGGCTTACACTAGAGACCTCCAGAGTCCCTTTCAGTCTGGATTGCTTTATGATTCTGCAATGCCTGCTTGACACTTGCACTGTGTTCCTGCAGCCTCCTGTCTTCTTGTCCCACCACCCCGCTGTTAGCCATGCAGTTCACACGACTCCCGTTCCTGCACTGACTGCCAGCTGCCCGTTAACTGATTATGAAACCATTCCTTCCTCTTTTCCCTCGCCTCCCACACTTTGCCTTTGCTTGTGGTAGTTTTTATTTATCTGCTTATACATTTATTTTCTACATGGCTCTGTTACTACACAGCTTCTTCCCCCGTGCCTTGCAGGCTTCCTGTGAAGTGCTCTCTGCTACTCGGAGTCCTCATCTGTGACTGTCCATGGGGTGTTGTATTGCAGCACAGATCCCTGCCATAGTAACATAACTGAGGTAACGTAAATAGCTTTTCATCAGTGAGTTACGTTTGAACCAAAGATTTCTGAAACAAAGGCCATGGGTATTTCACATACTCAGCAAAGTTATCAAAGCTTTATATCGCTACCCACACAGATTAAGAAGGAGCTATTGTTATAAATTAGACCACACAATTTACTGGTCTATTGAAATTATTTTATTAATCAAGTAAGCAGACACAAGCAAAACAGCGCTGGGCGGCTGGGGAGTCTCCGCTCCGCAACAGCACACACCTTCCCTTTCCAGGGTAGCTATTTTATAGCAGTCGAGTTCCAGCTTATCGAGACCTATTGAACTGGCTGAGGCTGCGCAGTTTATTGTTGAGAGGGGGGGTCGTTGTTCCTCTGCTGGTGTTCACACGTTGTGCTCGTATTCAGGTGGGGGTAATGAAGCGGCAGACAGGATGTCTGGTTTCACTCAAGGATGTGTATCCAATACTCCCTCCTGTTATCTGCTTGCTTTAATCCTCCCCTTTACCAAGGCCGTTAATTTGTACAACCTTATCTCTTCAGCAGTTTCTCCAAATTCCTCAAAGACAATGAACAAACCCCCCACTAATTTATCACAATCCCTCCTTTTTCTTTTTCTAACATATTTTGTTCATTGAATTTTTGCAATATTTGCTTGCTGAGCATTAAAGTTTCTGTGTCTTCCTTCTCCTGCTCAAGAAATTCATACTCAGCACGCACGAGCATAAGATGAGCTGCCTCTAATCGGCTTTTCACAATTGCGATTACTCGATTGAATATACATGGTCCAAAAGTCAGTGCTAATATTAATAACAACAAGGGCCCCGCTATGGTTGATAGCAGGGTAGTAAGCCAAGGTGAGTAATTAAACCAGGATTCATACCAATTCTGACGAGCTTCATTTTCCTTTTTGCGTTTTTCTAATCCTTCCCTCAATTTAGTCATTGTATCTCTTACCACCCCAGTATGATCTGCATATACCCAACATTCTTCACGTAGGGCTGCACACAGTCCTCCTTGTTGTAAGAAAATCAAATCCAACCCTCTACGGGTTTGGAGTACCACTTCGGATAATGACCTAACCGATTTTTCCAGAGCTGTTATTGATTGCTCTATACGGGCCAGATCCTCATCTACGGCAATGCGTAGAGAAGTAAATTCCTGGCTTTGTTTTATCAGGGAAGCAATTCCAGTTCCTGCACCTGCAGCCCCAAGGGCCATTAAAGTGGCTAAGGTGACAGCTGTAATAGGCTCCCTCTTTACCAGATGGTATTCAGCCACTGTGTGATAGGTATACATATACTCTTCAGTGTGGTATAGAATCCTTGGTATAATGACCACCTGTACACAAAAATCATGAGATATGCTAAACAATTTTAAAGATAGGCAAGGAGTGACTCCCAACAATGAACATACCCACCTAGTGTTATTTGCAGGAATTAACCATTTGTGTGTTTGGTACACATTTTTTTTTTTTTTTTTTTTTTTTTCAGTGGCATGGCACAGATCATTTTATCTCTTGGAACTGTGCCGATACATCTACCTTTTCCCGTAACTTGGGTCAAAGTTATCCCGATTTCCTGACCCCAATTGCACTTGGAAGAATTTGAATATGGGGGCTTAACACTTACACATAGCCAGTACCCTTCAGTTATCTCCTCGGGTACAACCCCTTTCTTTTTTTCACAATGCTTGGAAGCAGTGTGGGAAAGGATAACTGTCAACTTATTAGAAAACACTGTAGTAGGTTGGGCAGTCCCAGGTATATTTACAGTCTGAACAACCAAACCTTCCCCTAGTAACTCTTTATTAGGCCCGACTACCTTGGAAGTCTCGGGTTTTCCCTTCTTTATTAGGATGAGTCCTCCCCTATCTGTTCCGTGTTCGTAAAATCTGACATTTTTCCTAGTACCCAGCTAGTATCGTCCGAGTTTGTTATATTTATATATAGAACCTTGCAAATTTCTTTATTTCCGTGGAAGGTTCCTGTATACCCTATACCATGCCCTCACCACCTGTAACGGGGATCCAATTGTCGGTTACAACTTTGCAGCCCATATCCCACTTGTAAGAATTTATCCCGACCAGCCCCGAGTGTCCAGTCTGTAGCAATGGTTTCACACCCCCGGTATGTAAAATAATACACGTTCAGGCATTTACAGTACCCCCTTCCCAGGTTAGAACTTGGGCAGAAATAAAATCCCACATATTCCCAGCATCGGGGCCTCGAGATCAGCTGACATAGTGTAGAAGTAAAGCTTGCCCCCCTGATCTGGGTTGCAATAACCTGTTGATCTTCGAATCGACTTAAAGTCCATTTAAAAGGTTGGTGAGGGTGGTGTTGAGTCGCTATGCAGGATGAAATCACTGCGAGAACCCCCAAATACCAATAGGAATGGCTGAGGCCCATTTCTTTCCCCACTTATTCACTCCTCTGCCTCACTCGTCAGTTGGGTTGCAGCCAACTACGAGGTTTTAGTTCTTCTCGGCAGCAGTAGTGTTCTTCAGGGGAGAGCCTCTACCTTAACCCACGGTACCTGTCGAGTTTGTCGCAATGTGAGCTCCAGGTCTTTGTTTCCTGGAGCGATCTCCCACTTCTCGTCACAGATGGGTCCTTTAACATGGCTGGCATGTGTCCATCCTTTCTCCGCAGTCCAAACGGCTGTTTCTGTAGTAAGCAAAACAACATGGGGGCCTTCCCCATCGTGGTGTTAAAAAGAGTCTCTTTCAAAGTCTTCATTAGAATTGAGGGTGATCAAGTGGCAATTCCAAGTCATAGGGCATACCATATAGCATTTCAAAAGGAGAAATTCCTACATCAGTTCTGGGCTGCATCCATATGTTTAACAGTGCAAGGGGTAAGCATTTTACCCAAGAAGCCTTAATTTCCAGCATAAGTTTTGTTAGTTGTTTCTTAATTTCACCATTCATTCGCTCTACCTTTCCATAAGGGGAGGGGTGCCAGGGGCTGTGAAAATCCCACTCAATCTCTAAGGCCTGCTTTAATCCTTGCAGTAAAGCTTTACACTCATTCAGTCACGTGGTCAATTAGGACAAACAAGTAACTCAGTAAAGTCTACCTGTATACTTTGGAAAGGTCAAAGCCCTGGCTCCCGTCCCCCTCTAGATAGGTTACAGAAGACCTTTTTTATTTACCTTTTGACATATAGTACATCCTCTGCATGTGTGCTTCCCTAAAGTATATATTGCTACACAGACATGCTTTCTTAGAACAACATCACACATTGCTTGCACCTCCCAACGACTCTTCTGATGTAAAACAGTTAATATTTGCCTCATTATCACTTTATTCAGCATTTCTCTCCCATTGGGGAGTATCCATTTTCCTTAAAATGATCCACATATTTGTAACATTAATACCTCCTTGGGAGGTTGTAATTGCTCCAAAACCTTTTTAGAATTTACCCAAATAGATAGGTGGCCCCTGTAAACCCCTGAGGTAAAATTGTCCACCTATATTGTTGCTTCCACCCCCATTTCAGAGTCTTTCCAGTCAGAGGTGAATATACGTTTGCTCTCAGGGCCTGAGAGCACTCCATTAATAACACTGTTATTCCAGTCTAACAATTTACTATTTGAATGCCCAATTTAATCATCAAATCCCTTCCCAACAAGTTAGTTTCCGCCTTGGATACATACAATAATTGCCCAGTGATCATTTTATCCCCTGGTCTCAGCTTAGTATTCCCCAAAAGTGGCACTGTTATCCCAGTACCTTCTACCCCCATCACATTTAGGGTTTCATTAGTTAATTTAATCCCTGAAGCTTTACAAGTCAGTAATGCCTTAGCTGCCCCAGTGTATTGGGTTTGCTGGCAAGGTTTGGGGGGGGGTGTGAGGGGTGTGAGAGTGGGAAACTTCAGTGGCAGCCCCCGTGAGAAAAACCCAGAAACCTCCCCGTGGTAGATAAGGGACAATTTCATCTGGCCCCAAAGAGGCCCACTGCTGCCCAGAGCCAAGCCATGAGCAACACAGTCCGTGCCTCTGTGAGAGCACATCCACGAAAACAAACAGACAAAGAAACGAACAGAACCCTGCGGCTCAACAGCAGTTGGGAGAGCGAGAAACCCCCCCGCAGACACCAAAGTCAGTGCAGAAGGAGGGGGAGGAGGCGCTCCAGGCGCTGGAGCTGAAGCCCCCCTGCGGCTGCTGGAGAGGCCCCTGGTGGAGCAGGCTGTTCCCCCCTCCCCGATGCTTGGGAAACTGAACAAACATCACAGCAAATATGCAAATATACCAAAACTTCTAGACTGTTACTTAGATAATGCCTACATCACCTTTCCCTGCTCATTCAATTTCAAACAGCTCTGTTAAATACTACATGCCACACCTTTAACACCTTCAGCAACCCTTTTAACACTTCCTTTATCTTTCTCCAGCCCGTACTTTTCTAATACCAACACCAAAGGCTCAGTCAGAGTCCAACTTAATTCCATACCTTTTCCCTCCAAGATACTGAAACAACATATCAATCAATATACCATATTTCATCCCATTTTCCTTCTTTCCACAAAAACAACATTAACTGTAATATGGTGTTATAATTAATAGTTCCATTTAGGGGCCACTCCGCTCCATCCTCTAGTTTATAAAGTGGCCACCATTGATTACAATATTTGATAAGAGTTCTTTTACTTTCTATACCCTCTCACCCCACTATATCCCTCCAATGTGTTAGGATACACCCTAGGGGGCTTTTCCTCGGGGTTTCTTTGCTTTGAACATTTCCTATTGTAATCTACAGTGGTTAATATTCCACTGTTTTCCTAGAAGCTCTTTACTAGTCAATCCCAATCCCTCCAAAATTCACAATATATAGACACACAAATAAAATCAAACCACTGTAAATTAACTGCCTGTTGACAATTACACTGAGGACATTTAAACCTGATGAGCCGATAATATGCCTGGGCAAATTTTGTTCCCTTAGACATACACCTCAATGGCAGTTCTTATATTTACATATTTACATATTAACATATGAATAAAAGAATACTTTAACAAAAATGCCCGGGCTTTTATATTTACAATATACAATGTACAGTTATTATTCCAGTTAGAATTATTCCTCAGCAGCTGCAAACACTATGCCAGTTGCCATTAAAGCTTGCTTACCCTCCTCCTGTCCTTTTCTTAAAATCTCGGACATCCCCAGAGTTAATGGGGATGGCCACATATTCCATTCCTGGCTGGGGTCCCCCCATCGCTATTTCTCGTAGGGGATATAATCCCTCCCTTAAAGCAGATTTCTGATTTCTTGCCCTGCTTCTGGTTACCGGCCCCTGTGTTTCATGATCCGATTCCGTTTCTCCTGAATTTGCTAATTCGGGGAGTCCATTAAGGACAGGAGCCGTTGGTGCGGGCAGTGGAATATAGGGCGGGGGCGATGTCGGGACTTCTAAGTCCTTTCTCTTTTTATCCCGCCCTCCTTTTTCTTTTAGAGGATATAGATGCGTCCTCG
Organism: Netta rufina; assembly: GCF_964035555.1. Lineage (NCBI taxonomy): Eukaryota > Metazoa > Chordata > Aves > Anseriformes > Anatidae > Netta > Netta rufina. The sequence goes on from NC_140125.1 coordinate 57,665,626, forward strand.
TATCTGAATTTATCCAGAGGTGCGCATATTCACTTTCTTCCAAACTAAAGGGCTCCTTAGAGTTAACATAAATATTGAGGGCTTGGCATACCCAATCCTCAAAGGAGCCGAACGGGGGCCAGAAAACGCTGTCCCCTTTGATGGGCTTGTTGCCCCACACTTCTATACAATAATAAATCATTTTAACTTTACTCTTTCCCCGCCTAGAAGGGGAATCATCCCAATTCTTAATCATTTGTCCTAACGGACTATCAGAAGGAACAGAGGGTATCCCTACAGCATTGGATCCCTCCCTCATGGGGCCAGAAGGCTTACTTTTCTTCTGTCCCATCTTCCGGAGCACCTTCACACACACACACACAACGCTTCCCCCTTTTCGTGGCCCAGTCCCTCGCGGGAGGTGGGAACCGCACTACCGAGGGGTCCGCACTCGCTTCGTCCGCACTTGGACGTCTCAAATGTCGTGCTCCGGGATACCCAACCCCAACCGAACGGAACACCGGCCTATACTTACCCACCCCGTGGGTCTTCGTTCGGGCTTCGTGCACAAAGGTTGCCTGGGGTTTACCGGTTTTATTTGCTTGTGTCTAATTTTGGGTTCGTCGGTGAAGGGTTTTGATTGAAAGTAGTCCTAGCGAAGGCCGCTGAAATCAGCGGGGCGCCCCCTCCGAAGGTCTTTCAATCAGATTTGCCTTCATCCGAGTCACAGCCCCAAATTGTTATAAATTAGACCACACAATTTACTGGTCTATTGAAATTATTTTATTAATCAAGTAAGCAGACACAAGCAAAACAGCGCTGGGCGGCTGGGGAGTCTCCGCTCCGCAACAGCACACACCTTCCCTTTCCAGGGTAGCTATTTTATAGCAGTCGAGTTCCAGCTTATCGAGACCTATTGAACTGGCTGAGGCTGCGCAGTTTATTGTTGAGAGGGGGGGTCGTTGTTCCTCTGCTGGTGTTCACACGTTGTGCTCGTATTCAGGTGGGGGTAATGAAGCGGCAGACAGGATGTCTGGTTTCACTCAAGGATGTGTATCCAATACTCCCTCCTGTTATCTGCTTGCTTTAATCCTCCCCTTTACCAAGGCCGTTAATTTGTACAACCTTATCTCTTCAGCAGTTTCTCCAAATTCCTCAAAGACAATGAACAAACCCCCCACTAATTTATCACAGCTATGACTATGACAGTAACACTTAATTGCTGTTATGTTTCACTTTGTTTTATTTTGTTTTATTTTGTTTATTTCACAGAATCTGCAAACATATTCTCGTCGCTTGCCATGACGGGGAGTACAGCGGGGGCACCAAGCGACGCTCACTCCCCTATTTCCTACCACACTACATCTTCGCCGTGTCCAAATCCCACGCCGCTTGGTGTGCGGGGAAAACAACACAGAACAAAACAAAATAAATAAATAAATAAAAAACCACCTCGGCGTGTGCGGAGAGCATTTTCGGCTGCCCTTCAGGCCCCGCCGTGCGCTCCAGCAGGCTCCCACCCCCTGGCACTGCGGATCAGGCTCAGCCACCGCCACAAGCTCACCCCGCCACCTCCCACCCCCTCGGCAGCTCGCCCACAGACGGAGGACCCACAGCGCCGCCCGGCGCTTCAGCTCCGCACTGCCCAAAACCCGCCCTAAAAGCCCGAAATTCGAGCCATTTCCGCGGCCCTCCCTCGGCCCTGAGGCCGCTAGGGGCGGCTCGGGGCCGCTGCCTTGGAGACGGTTGCGGCGGGGCGAGGCCCGAGGCCGGCGGCTGCCCGCCATGCTGCCCGCCCCGCGCCGGGGGGCTGCGGCCCCGGCCGCCGTCCCCTACTGCTACTGCAGCCCGCCCCGCGCCCTGCCCGCCCGCACCAAGTACCGGCCGCCGCCCGAGGCCGCCCCGCAGTGAGTGCCAGCGGGCTGCTCGGCCCCTGCCCGCGGGGAGCCGAGGTTTGTCGGCATCTCGGAGCCCCCCCCGGCTCCGAGGGGTTGCGCCTCTGTAACCGCGGGTGTGGTGGTGTTGTCCTTGCTGCAGGGAGAAGGAGCCCGTCCGCTATGCCAACCTCATGTACGACCCGAGGGTGGTGCGCGGCAACACGTACGCCCTGCAGGTCATCCCCGCGGTATGGTTTTGGTTTTTTAATGTAGGTCATACGAGCTAAAAGCTACTGCTTCTGTAGCATCACTTCTCGGGAAACTTAAGTCTTGGGGTAAACTCAAAGGAGGGGACTGACCCCCTCTGCTCTGCCCTATGCTTTGATCATATAAGAATTTAAAGTAGTCTGGTTTTAAAAAGTGATTTTGTGGAAATAGCTTTGTGTTGTTTGGTAGCTGTTTCTTATGGTAAATTTCACATATGTTCTGTTTACAAAGCTCCAAAGGTGTTTTCCTTTCAGTTGGCAAACACAGTACTGAATTTAAAAGTGAGTATGGGCTTCTTTTCCTTCATCAGCAATAAAGATCTTTTATCTAACAAACAACTGGACTTAAGTCCATTTGACCTTCTTAAAGGGTCACCTAGATACTCTCAACTGAACAAGAACATAACATTTTAATATGCTTTATCTTGCAAAGTTCTGTATATAATATCCACTTCCAAATAGCAGTTGATAGTTCTCGGTGTGAGATGCCGTTAGTACGTGCCTATAGGTAGCCACCAGACCTTATTAGTTTCATGCCCTACAGTCTTAAAGGGAGCTGACACTGTAGGGTCAGTCACCATGAGAAGCAAATCTGAAATACTATGCTTCTTGTGTTAAAAACAACAATGTTCATTTACCAACAGAGAGAAATTAGTAATATTTCCAAGTACAAACTGTATGGTAATGTATTTTTTACGTTCATCTCTGTCCAGTGTACCCATCTTGATCTGTTTGAGATTCAAAGGCAGAGAGAAGCACGGAGAAAAGCACTGGCTAGAAAGAGAGCAAAAGAGCAAGTGCAGCTAACACCTGAGCCTGTGGAAGGCAGAGAGCATGTTCACGTGCAGACAGGTAAAAGGACGGATTTTCTTTTCAGATCAAATTTTTAAAAAACTTGCTGATCTATATTCACTTACTAAGTGGATGATGCAATCAGTAGATTCACAGACAGCTAAGGTTCTCTAAGCCTCACCACTATAACCCCCCTGTTTTTAGTACTATCTAGTTATTTATAAACCATCTAAATAGAGTGACATTTTTGCAGAGGTTCTCTTTTTCAGTTCTCAGCATACATTCATGAACAGTAGTCAGGATTGCTTCATTTATTCTTTTGTTTTTTACTATCTTCAGAGATGTTCTGAATATGCCACAGGTAGAGGTGTGTTTTTTTTTTAATCATTATTTTTAATTTTTATTTTTCTAAAGAATGCAGTCATATCTAGGAATAAGATCACTATTGAAAGTTAATGGGGAAGGGGTAGGAGAAAGAGGATGGGCAGCGGCCCTAATTTAGAATAAGAGACTGCCCTATATGTGAGAAAATAATTTTATTTGTTGCAAAGCCAAAATATGGAGTAATCATGGGGTAAGTGTAATGCATTGCTATATTCCTCTGAAAAGCATTTCAGATTGGGCTGACTTACAAATGGTCAAACAGCTGTGGCACGTGCTAATCAGATATGGCCTTGGGTTTGTGAATGTTCCCTGTCCCCCAGTGCCACTGAACCTCCTATACCACCTCTGATGTATGCAGCAGCTTTTCACCATTGAAAAATGCAGAAGAAAGCTATCTGGTGTGGGTATCTTGGTCTCTTATCCTTCCCATTGACTAATGCTGATAATCTTAAGTCCTCCACAGACCTCATTTTATGAACCAGGCTATTTATCTCTGTAGTAGAGGACAGGTATAATTCAAGTTACGTGCATGCTGTTACAGATGTAACACGTGGTTACCTCAAGGTCGATGCTGGTGGGGCAAGAAGTAGACAATCATTCTTTAAACCCAACAGACACAGTGTTTTTCATACAGCGGAGAAAAATGTGGGGTTTTGTTTGTTTTTGTTTTTGTTTTTTTAATATTAATGGTTGGTAGATATATAATCATTGTCCCTGTTTGAAATTGCCATATCCCATTACATCTACCAAGAAATGTTTATTCTGCAAGGTGGGCTGAAATGGTCTAGACACTCCTCTGAAACCTGGTGATAGAAGTGTGTTTCTAGGATTCATTTCCAAGAAGGACGGGAGACATTACGAAGTACGTGTCCTCAGATGGCCTGCGCAGCAAACTGATCTATGCTTTAGGTCAATTTTTTTGTTTGTTTGGTTTGGTTTGTGTTTTTTTTTTTGCTTTATGGAAGACATTTTACTGCACTATTTGGATATAATTCACCCTGTACAGTAATAAGGAGCAGTTGAGACTTAAAATAAAAAAAGAATCCTATTTAGAGCATTCATTATGCTTTTATTTCTAGAGCTGTATTTGGAAGAGATTAGTGACCGGACAATAGAGGTTGATATGGAATGTCAAACAGATGCATTTTTGGACAGACCACCCACTCCTTTCTTCATACCAGCCAAAACAGGAAGAGATGTGGCCACACAAATAGAAGAAGGAGAGGTATGAAGCAAAGTGGAGTCCACAGGTAGTGTCAAAACATGTCTCCTATATGAAACAAGTTTGAGGCAAAATTGAGGCAAAATCAGGAGTGAAATTCTCCTCACAGAACATGCAAAAGAAACCATGCAAAACTAAGGACAGTGCTTCTCCATGTGCACTGGTTCTGACGCTTTCAGCTAGGAACTACAATGCTGAGAATGCTCTCCCCTGCAGAAATAGAGCAGAATAGCCCGAGAGGGGATTGGAAGGGCAGAAGGGAGCAGCAGTAGGGTGTAGGTGAGAGCTCTGCTTCTCCCTGGCAGTGCCCCGTGTGGCTGCAGTTTGGGGTGTGTGGTGTCTCACTCCAGCCCACTCATCACTTAATCCTGGGTGGCATTCACGCTTCCTGCCTTAGCTGACACTGGGCCCCCAGCTGCACTTCTCAGTACCCCCTTCAGCACAAGTGCTTTGTTCATGCTCCTTTGCTCCTTGCTGAGGTGTTGCGAGGGATTGTGCTCAGGGGTCATTTATCTCTGTCCCGCTGCCCCCCATCCCCAGCTGTTTGACTTTGACATTGAAGTCGAGCCGATCCTGGAAGTGTTGGTTGGCAAGACCATGGAGCAAGCCTTGCTGGAAGTCATGGAGGAAGAAGAGCTGGCCCAGCTGTGGGCACACCAGCGTGCCTACGCGGAACTGCGCAATGCCGAGCTGGCGGAGGTGCAGCGCCTGGAGGAGCAGGACAGGCGATACAGGGAGGAGAAGGTAAGGCTTACGAGGAGCAAAACAGGCCTGCCTGGGTGCCCATCAGGCAAGAGGAAAACACTTCCAGTACTGAAAGACAAGCTGTGAAGTAAGCTGGATGAATATGAAAGGGTATTGTCAAGCTTGATATTCCTCTAAGCAGCTGCACTGTTTGCTTTCATGCGCCAGCACTACCGTGCTGTTCTGTTCCTTTGGAGCAGTCATACTCGAGCAAACTGGCGTACTCAGACACCTGATCAGGAGGCCAAACCTGACAGCGTTTTCCTCTGTACCTGGTGCAGCTGTTACTCAAGACTTTCTTACGATAACTGCTAAATGGATAGTCAGAATGCTTGAAAATAAGAGGCACCTCCTAGACTTTCACTTTTCACATACCTCTCAAGATCTCCAAATGCAAAACTGCATTAGTAATATCTAGCAAGTAGGAATAAACAGCAATGGCAAGTCTTCAACAACCTTATATATTGGGGTTCTGAATATTTTCCTGGACCAATCTGAGTTTTAGTTTTTTCCTATGACAAATAGGATAAAAAATAGAAAAGATGAAAAGTTTAGGAAATCACCCAACCTCAGCTCATTCCTAGACCAACATTCAGCTCTATCTGCAATAACAAAGTAATGAGTCGAAATCAGTGCATGATACAATATCAGAGAAGGATTTCATTTAGCCAGCCGCAAGGCCCTTATTTAACAGACTTGACAAAATTTAAAAAGGTACACCAAAGGAATCCTCTAGTCCTTGTGGTACTCCATAGATTGAGTACAGGCTTGCTTTCTGTTGCAGGAAGCACGGCCGAAAGTACGACAGACACCAGTAGAGTCAGATCATGCTCCATTTTATTGCCTGAATAGCCTAACTTTTATAGTGAACTTAACAGGGGCAGACAGTGCTTCACACAAGATTTTTGGTCAAAAGCACTCAGACAAACAACTACAAGAAAACAACCCCACCTGCAAGAAAACAACACCCTTGTGATTAGCAGTCACATAGACCTTGTCTATGAAGCCAGCTGCTGGTCACAATATTTTTCTGAATTCCTCAACTGGGCGATGTGGGAACAGTCATGGGAACTTCTCATAGTTGCCCTGGTAGCTTGGTTTGCTCAGCTACAGCAAGTCATGGGATTTTTGCTGTTTCAAAAAATCCCTCAACAGCTTTCAAGCACTCTTTTTTTTTATGAGTTTTTGTGAAAGTAGGAGGCCACAAATACTGGCCTTTAGCTCAGGAGTCTTAAGTATTGGTACTCTTGTTTATCTTTACTATTTATGAATTTCACACTGTGATCATTCTTCAAAATCTGGATCAAAGGAGTAGCAGCTAAAGGGCTGAAAGTTTTACGTGCCATACTGTCTTGACAGGAACGTCGCAAACTCCAGCACATGCAAATGCTACAGAAACAGAAAGAGACGACAGAGAAAATTGCAGCTTGGGCGTTTGCTAAACGCTACTTGACTGATCTCATTCCTTCAGTCTTCAGCAATCTTCGTGAGAGTGGGTTTTTCTATGATCCTATAGAAAGAGGTTTGTCTTTTTTTTATTATTATGTGAAGTGAGTAATATGAAAGTCAAAACAGCCTTAGAATACAGTTTATTGTCCTATTATTTAGAATAATATAATAAGATTTCATTCATTTACATTTGTGGCTGCACAGATAGTTTTCAAACTCAGAGTTTTTTAAAAAGAAACATTATTGTTCACCTGTACAAGTTATCAAGAATAAGCAAGAGCTTACAGTTTTGCTTTAATGAGAAGAGGTGCTTTTGATTTGAGAGAAATAAATGGGTGGTTAGGATTGGTAGAGAAAGAAAGAGGGGTCCAAATTGTATTAAATGTATTTTGATAGGACAGACAAAGGACAGACATCATTCTGAATCTTCTTTAATGATTACCAAAGCAAAGGAAAAATAGTCAATAAGAATTAGGCTCTGAAAATAATTTTGGAGTTGTACCTCTGTGACTTCCAAGCTTTTAGAGTCAGCAGCATTTCTTATGGGCTACCTTGCTGCATCCCACTTCCCCAGTCCCTGCACGGATGCCCAGACCACAGCTTGGGAATGGAGCCATGGAGCAAATGCAGAAATAAGTGTGTTCTTCAAGCAGGACAGGTTTTGGGACCACTGCATACAAAGAGTGTGACTGGGGGAAGCAAGAGCTCCTTAGTTAGAGGGAACAAACGTTTTCAGCAGACCAGAAGCCAGATGTACTTGGAAAACAGAGCAGGAAATGTTATTCTCCTGACTTGTTCAGGATAGTTATTTTCATCTGACTGGAACATTACTGTGCTGCTCGTTTGTGCTTGCCGTTCGAGGGTGCCAGGCCCCTTTGAAAATCAATGGAGGTGAGAAGACTCTGGTTCAGGTCCGTAATAAGGAGGAACCTCAGTAAAGGAGGGAGGAGATAAGACACCCAGTAATGCCTGAGAGGGTTTCATCTGGCTCTTGCAAAGCAAGTGCTTTCTGGCAAGGATGTGCATCCCTTAACAATCACAGCAAATGAAAAACAGCCTTGAGATCCTGTTGTTCATCCTTAATAAACAGATACTTTTTCTTGCTTTCCTCCTGCCAAATTCATACAGATATTGAGACAGAATTCCTTCCATGGCTGATGACAGAAGTGGAAGAAACACTAGAGAAGAAGGTTCTGGGAAGGATGATGCTTGACTGTAAGTTACCAGATCCTGGAATATAGTCTGGGCTGCTTGTTTGTGGTTGTTTTTTCCCCAGTCAGAACAAATATGACATTTACAGGGTCAGTGTGGACTAAAGAAGGAATTAGGAAGAACTCCAGCGGCCAAGTGTGTTATTTTGTTTGTTTGTTTTGTTGTTCTTGTTTTTATTCTCTATTTAAATATGTTTTTAAAGTAGGGAAAACCACTGTGGCAGCCATCTGGATAATTGATTCTCAGCTGAAATACTGGAAGTGTCAGACATGCTGCACTACTGGCTTTATACTGTTAGAGATGTGTTGCTGCTGGAAGACACAACACCTCTGGCAGAATAAGAATAGTTAAAGCATGCCAATTCTTTTCTCTGCTATAAAAACTTGTTTTTCATGTGTGTTACACAGCCATCGTTGCTGTGTTGCTTTCTGTGTGATGCCTGATTTTGCCAATGGGACCAGAAAAGCCCACCCTTTCTAGAGCCACATGTATAACATGAAAGTCTGTTAGTGCATTTGTGTGAACTCCCTGAGCTACAGAGTAATGTGCTACTCCTTTCATCCAAAATGAAAGAAGAGAAGGATAATTTTGGCCATGACTGACAGAGAAGTCAGGTGACTGACACTTCTCATCAAAACGAGGGCTTACTTCTTCAGCAGTCAATAATCATGTCCTTGCTTTTGAAATAGATTTAAAATATCACTCTCTGCTGTCTTTCAGTCTAATTCAAGCTAAGTATGCAGGTTTGTCTATTGGTCAGTCTTCAGAGGCTGCTTTGAATACCTGGATAATATAAATTCTGTCTTGTGTAGAAGCACAAAATTATGATGAGTTTGTGTCCACCTTGGTGGCCCTAGGTCAAACCGCTTCTTATACTTGCATTGTCTTTATTCTTGTGGTTTTACCTCTGGCTGTGATTTTAGGTTTAAATTACAATCGTGTTCATTTCCTCTGGGTTAATTTTCAGTTTAACCAGGACCCTGAATTTCCTTTGTTGAGGTCCAGTTTGGATAATCACATCTGGCCTGTTAGTATTTTATCCTATGATACATGTGCTTATATGTTTACTCAAGGATTCTTAAAGCAGCTCTTCAGAAGGGAGGGAATTTTCTCTCATGTTAAGTAAGAAGTATTGTATGTGACCACTAAATAAACATCCCAAGGAAAATGTTGCTCCAGAATGCAGTCTTGATGAGAACATCCATCATATTCCTGTTAAATCTTTGTTTAATTTTTACTGCCAGTAACCCTGGTCTTGCACCAGTTCTTAGAAGTACAGAGCAGTTGGAGCAGGCTAATAAGTAATACCAGCAGCCCCTGTTTTGCTACTTATCCTTTGTGTATCCTGGCTTATACCCAATCACGCATTGTTGAATAAACATTAACTCTGCAAAAGGAACTGTGGATTGCCTTCTCAAACAAGTTTTGTAGAGGCAGACAGCCGCAGCTGAGATTGTGGCTTCTTCTCCATCTTATGCAAAAGCGTAGGAGAAATCTCTAAGGATACATTTTTAATCTATTTGAATGTAGAAGCTACTTAAATGGTTTGTTTATCCTATCACCATCCAATTAAAAAAAAAAAAAAAAAAAAAAGAACTACAAGGGAAGCACCCACAGTCTAAGGTGGCTGTGTTTGCCCTCTGATGACCATTCCTTCTTTTACTTGCGAAACTCAACCCAAGAATTAACAATGGAATTCCTTTTGGCACCTGTACATTGTCTTCTATATTAACACCTTCTTCCTTCATTGTTGGCCTTGTTATTTGCCATATTTAAATTATGTATTACAAAGTGAGTGTTGAGCTATTGTTGTGTTCATTGATTTGGAAGACATATAATGTTTAAAAAAAAAAAAAACTACAAGGGCTAAGTATCAAAAATAATAAAGAGCAGATGTTTTACAGCTGCTTTTCAGAAAGAGAAAATCTTTCTGATGACTCCCACAGTTCCAGTATTACGCTGTGCCAAAAACATCACACTGTACACAACCTGGCTGGTCCCCTTTCCTGGCAGGGTGACCTGCTTGAGAAGTGACCAGACAACAGTGAGGAAATGAACAAGGCAATCCACGTGAGCCATTTCAAATCACTGCTTTCAATGCAAACTGCTCATTTGGTTTCAATTAGGCTACAGCTACAGGGAAGATTTTTCTTATTCAAGTATTCTTTAGTTTTAGTGTTATTTCTTTTCTTTTTTTCCTTTTCCTGCGTAAGAATTCATATGTCAGTAACATATAAATAATTTCAAATTACAGGTTTTTTACACTGTGTTCGTTAATGGTATTTTTCTCTGTTTCAGCCTTGATTCGTACAGTGGTTGAAAAACGCTTGGATGCATTTAGCCAGGAACCTCTGTCTGGTCAGACCGAGGCCCCTGCTGAAGAGCCTGGGCCCATAGATGCAGCCCCGCAGGAGGCTGATGAGATAGAAGCTGCTGACCTGCCAGTCACAGCGAGTGAAGAGAGCGACCAACCTGTTGCTGAGGAACAGCTTTCACGTCGCATCTCTTTCCAGTTAGAGGAACACGATCAAGCAGAAACAGAGGACCTGGAAACTGAGTAACAAGGAGGCAAGTCATCGTCCTACCTATTTACAAGTGTCGTGCTGCTCATCCATTCTGAAGGATGAGCTTAAGCCACAGTAGAGCATTAAAGGATGTTTTCCAAATATTGGCCTTGCTGATTTCAATCTGAAAGAATCAAGGGAGGTTACTAGAGTAATGAGTGGCAGTGAAATACTATCCTCTTCTACACAATCCAACGCATCAAAAAACTGGGACATTTACAATTGAAAACTAATGCTGTCCTACAACCCATGCAAGGACATGAGAAGGGTGTTGAGAGCATCCTAGCAGCCTCTGCGAGTGCTTTGATAATATTTTCAGACCAGATGTCCTTATTTTGCTTACTTTGAAATGTAACTGCAAAATGTTACATTTTGTAACATGTTCTACAATGTGTAGAAATGTTCTGCAAAACTTAAATTTTCTTTCCACTCATGTTATTCTCTCTTCCCCTGACCAACTTCTATGGGCATCTCAGCAGGCGGTAGGGCAAAGGCAGCTCTTCCTGAAGGTCTTCAAGTTCAAAGTTCTGCCACTGGGCACTTGTGTCAGTGCAAAATCCCCTTCAGCCTCCTCCTGACGCCTGCAGCACTGGTGAGGGGCTGGAGCCTCGCGCTAAGCCCAGCCTCAGATTTCCTTCTAACCACCCTTCCATGCTGCTCCTCCACAATGGTACCAGACACAACTGACAGAAGGCACCTGCACTGCCACACATCCCTGGCTGCTCCCCAGGCAGCTTTACAAGTGGGGCATTCCTGCTCATAAATGTGCATCAGTGCTGCAATGCCATTTACTCTTTCTTTCCAGCACTTCTCCCAAACCAAAGCCTTCTAAGTTGCACCTCAGAGCACGAGAGAGGTGGTGGAAGGTGAAACACTGGCTGATGGCATTCTCCTGGTGAACAAGGAGATCTGAAGTTCTGTACTTTGGGTTAGAAACACAAAGAGGGGAAGCCTGCCAGTCTGTGCTCGCTATGCCTGGAGCTTTTGTGACCAAGTCCCCATGTGGACATGAGTAGAGGAGGCACCAGGTCCTGCAAGCTGCTGTTCCCAATTCCTGTGTGCTGCAGGGGGCCCACCAGACACAGCTGAATGCCAGAAGGAACCTTGTGCCTGGTTTCTGAGGGGGCTGGGAGGAGGACCCAGAAGCACCTGCCCTTCTGGGGAGAGTAACTCTGGTTTTAGAGCAGCTGTTATCATCCTCGTCCATGTTCAGGGTCCTGCAGCCTCCTGGTGCTGCAGTTTGTACCAAAGGCACTTGCTGAGGGTGTGCACCGCCTGTGTACTGCCACCAGGGCTGGGGTTTGGGCTTTCTGGGTCACCCTGCAGCACTTCAGTTTCACAGACACCACGGGGTGAGGGTGGGTGCATGCACACGTGTGTGCCCTCCCGTTTGTGTGCTGCCTGCTGTGTGAAGCTCTGGAGATTGTATCAGAGGGCTGGGAGGTGTGATCAGTTGATCCCTTGGCAAGGGTCCCAAAGAGAGGTGATGAGATATTTGTGAGAGAGTAAGTTGTCATTAATAAGGTGTCATTACTGTATTCCTTTTCTCAGACATGTTAGGCATTCATTGCCATTCATTCAGATGCCATTTCTTGAGAACAACCAACAGTCTGGTGGCAGGATGAGACGCTTTGTTCACCAGCCTCTATTCTTGGATGTTAACACCTGCTCTTTTTAACTTCACTTCTTTTTTATTTTTTTTAATTGAAAAGCAATGCCTTTCATGTTGGATATCTCTACATGTGTTTGTACTCACCCAGAATTCACAAGTGAGTGAAAACTGTGACAGTTACTGTCATTCCCACAACTAACCCGTCTCTTGTCTCTCTCATCTCTTTCAACCCCTTCTTTCATCTTTGAACTCCCTTACCTCACTCATCCTCCACAGGTACCTCCATTCTGCCTACCAAGAGGCTGTAATTGCTGGTTGGCTTTCGTGCTGAGGGTGATGAGGAAAAGAGGAGACATCGCCGATGAGAACCAAGAACACATGAGCCTTGTAGCTGACTTATAAGCATTCTTTATCAAACACCAGGAGCTGAATCATGCAAAAATCCTTGAGCAAGATTATCTCCTCTCTATTGCATTCAGGCTGCTGCAGAGGCTCTATCCTTCTGTTGTATTTGTGCAGACCTAGTTTAGACAGAAATAACTTAGCCAGCATGGCCTTGAAAGAAAGTTGAGAATACTTTTTTTTCTGTTTTTATAGACTTCCCTTTTCTTACAGGTTTTTAGAACCGTACTGCAACGTGCTCTATTTATGTCTTTGTTCTGATTTTAATGTATCTGTACCATTTAGGCATACTATTCTGGAGAGGAAATTGATGGTGTCATTTACTATTTATTGCCTGTTTCTTCGTTTGGAGGAAAGGAAAGAGGGGCAAAGGCTAGGTGATGAATTCTGCCTTGAATTGTAAAGGCTGGAAGGGAACTTTGGGGCGCTGAGAATTTAAAAACCTTCACACAAAGTGAATGTGAGGGGGGTTGGACCAATTACAGCCTTACCACAGAATGAGGAGGGCTATTTGAAGGTGGGAAGAAGCTCCAGTTGTAGAATGGAGCTTTACTTTTGGTGTTTGCATTAAAATCAAACACAGTGGATACAGTCACTACTCTGAGGTAAGTGATGAGCTGGTTTCCACAGGAACAGAAGGGTGTCCTAATGTGACTGGGGAGTATCAAGGTTAAGTTTGCTGTAATAGGTTATGTCTTACGGAACCGGAAAGCCATGGAGCAGAAACTTCATCAGACTCCTTATGATACTGTCCCCTCACAGCAACTCTCCCTGATCCCTGTTTTCAGCAGGAGCTCCTCATTCCTGATACCTGCTCACAGCCCCAGCGACGTCACACACGGGTGCGGGCAAGGGACATGGGGACAGTACATCTGGCACTACAGTGCAGGACAGGCTACAGCCACCCCACCATGACAAGGTGCAGGCGGGCACTGCTCTGACCTCTGGCAGGGTGTTCATCTGGCAGTGGGGGCTTTGTGCTGGGCCCTGGGTGTGCATTGGCCTTTTGCAAAGCCCACGTATGTTTACAGCGTGAGGAGCCAAGAGTGGTCACCCAGCAGAGTCCTCGGTGAGATCGTGGGATTCTGGGCTTCATAATTAATAAGCAACTTGATCAGTGGCACATTGGGTTAGGATGCAGGCTGTGGGTGCTCTCCCTGGGAACCACCAGAAACCAGGCACACCATTCATTTTGGTCAAAGAACCAGCTGTAGCTGTCAGGTACCCAGCGGGGTACTTTGGGGGTCAGTAAAAGCCCCAGACAGCTGCATGCATGCCCAGTCAGGCTGCTTGTCTTTGCATGTCTTTCCCAAAAGCTGCTGGTGACAATAAAACTGTGTCCACGTGGTTTCCATCTCTTGCTTTCTCTGCAAAGCAGAGCCAAAGCATTGCTCCAACAACCAGCTCAGCAGTTTAGCTTCATGTTTACTTCAGCAATTGTTTGAGAAGTAGGGAAGACATTGAGATTGCTTGTTTCTGATTCCGTTTGGAAATCCTCTTGAAATCCTCTTGATGCGGACGGACCGAAGCAGACTGTCCATTTCTCTGTAGCACAGTGACAGGCTGGGAGCAGTCTCAAGCCCAAAATTCATGGCTGGCTTGCTGCTGACAGAACCCACAGGTTTCAAAGAGGTGAGGAGAGAACGGATAAGGAAAATACGCCATGAAAACGCTTGCTAATATACACGTGCTAAATACAAATCTCGCCTTATCCATCCTTAATGGCCACAGCCTTGGGGGCCCGCAGGAGCTGCATTGCTCTAAGAGCAGCATGCAGCAACGGACAGCACTGGCTGTGATTCCTGTCCTGCCCTGCAGGAGACACCTTTACACCTCTGTGACGGTGCTTAGTGCCTTGAGATCCTGTGATCCAGTGCAGTTTCTCACTGCCGGGGTAGCTCCACTGGTACAAGGCAGAAGGTAGATATGGCCCGACAGCTCACTGCTCACTACAATCCCCGCGGCCGTAAACCTGCGATATTTCTACTTAATAAATAAATAAATAAATAAATAAATAAATCCCAAAACTTTCCAAACTGAGCAGGGCCCAGCAACCCCCCCCCCCCCCCGGGAGGAGGGGAGAGACGAGGGGGGAGGAGAAGGGGGCAGGCGCCTTGTCCCGCCCGGCCCCCTCCGCTCCCCCCCGTCCCGGCCCCTCCGCCGCCGCCCCGCCGCCAGGCGTCTCCCGGGGGCCGGGACGAGCCCCGGAGCCTCCGCTGGAGCCGGAGCCGGAGCCGGAGCCGGAGCCGCCGCTGCGCTCCCCGGCCCGGTGCTGGGGCAGCGGGCGGCGCCCGCAGAGCCGGGCCATGAGGTGAGGGGCGGCCGGGCCGGGCCGGGCCGGGCCAGGAGGGGCCGGGAGGGGCCGGGAGGGGCGGAGGGCCGGGGGCGAGCACCGGCCCCGGGCACCTGCACGGCCGCGGGGAGGCCATAACGCCACGGGAGCCCGCCGTCGGGTTGCGTGGTTTTGTGCTTTTTGCTGTTTTTTTTTGTTTTTTTTAAAACTCTTCTCCCCTTCGGCTGCCTCTGCCCCACGCCGGGTGTAGCGGGTGGGGGCAGCTCTCGGTGCCTCCCCCGGTGCGGGCTGCCCTGCGGCACGGAGCTGCCCGTGGGCTGGGGTCGGTACCAGGGGCAGCCGCGGGCTCAGCCCCTGCCCCCCGAGCTGCTGCCGGCTCGCCTCGGTCCCCATCCCTCGCTGCCGCCGGCCCCCGGGGGAGACCCGACTGCTTTCCGCAGGGGGGAGGAGGGATTTGCCGCACCGGACGAGTCGTTTGGTTGTTTTTTTTTGTTGTTTTGTGTTTTTTGTTTTTTTTTGAAGGGTCTAAGTTTGTTAATTTTTAACTTTCAGTTTTGTTTTGTTCTCGTTGCTCTGTGACAAGTCTGCGTCGCGCAACCAAATGACAGTTTGGGTTTGTGGTGGACAGGTGAGTGCAGGACAGCCAAAACGCTTCCCCAGGGGCTGGTTCCCGTGTTTGACCTGAGCATAACGTGCATGGATCTCCTTGCAAGAGGCTAACCACCTTTGTAGCAGACATTTTAATTATTTGATGAGAGCACAAAGTTGTATCTGTCTATAAAACGTGACCTTAAATATGATCTTCCACCTGCAGCTGATATCTTTAGATGTATGAAGGACAAAATCCAAGTTATGCTTTGGGTACCTGATACACGTGTATATATTGTATATATACATGTCTATATGTATCACCTTGATGACCAGTGTCTTCAGTAATAAATACAAATACCACCTACATCCTCTTTCCGAAAAGTGCCAGGAGAGGATGTGCATGGTGTTACTGCCAAAAGATTAGCAAATCCAGCTCTGGCAGAATGAGGAAGGAAGAAGCTCCAAATCTGTAGAGCACTCAAGTCTCCCAGCGCTGCAGTCACAGAACTGCCATCAGCCTGTGGGACCTGAATCTCTGTTCTACCAGTGGCTGGCAGAAGATGTGTTTCCAGTCTCAGATGCCTAATCACGTGCGGCGACGCAAAGCAACAAGTGGTGCTGCAAGGATTTGGCAACTTCTCTTAATTTCTGTGTGCTGGAGCCCTTGGGAGAAGTGGCACTGTGTGACATTGGTAGCACGAAGTGGTATCGTGATACTCCCTAAAGGTTTTGGATCAGAGGCCAGTAGGGTTTCAAAGAAGAGGTCTTGCTTCCTCTTCCCTCAACACCTGCCCTGACCCTCAGGTGATTTCTCTGGGGGGCTGACCGCTGTCCAGGGGGCAGGTTGACTGCAGCACTAGGAGAGGGCACGCACCTCTTCTCCTCCCTCACGTTGGGCATGGCATACTTCTCCTGCAAGACACCAGTATCTCATTTTCTTGCAGTGCCCACTGCGTTGTACTGACCCACGTGTGCAGCACCTTTGTTGTGCCCTGACCCTTCACTGGAGAGAAATACAAGTGTTGTCCTTGGGAATTCCCATTCACTGGTCCTTCCCATCCCAGCGAGGGCTTTGGAAAAGCTGTGCATCAAGCACCGCTCCACCCTTGTGCATGCCCAGCTGTAGCACTGTAAAACCCAAAACGGGGCTGTGCCAGGCAGGTGGCTCTGCATGCAACATGAGCAATTCCTCCGGACAGAAGTACGGATACAGTGACAGGGTCAGTGACAAATTGTGTGATTATTATTTGATATTGCGTGCGTTTGCTGCCGTGGTGCAGCTATGCATTTGGTATATTTTCCGCCATTAGTGTGCACTTACTTGTCCTGCATTGTAAGTCAAAGCAGTCAAAATCTCGTTTGCAAACCTAATGGGAGCTGGTATAGATCCTGGAGCAGTGTAACTGCGTAATAGGCCAATTGCCACAGGGTTCTCAATTTTTGCTCAGTGTCAGGGTGCATCTCTGACATTTGAACAGGACCTGGTCATTCAGAATTTATGGTAAATACTGATTATTTACGTAAGAGGTAGAATATGGGTTGAATGGGAATAAAAACAAGAAACAAGATCAGAAGAACTACTGGTTTCTGTGGCCCTACACGTCACAGTGAGAACAGCAGTGGGAGGTTTGGAGAGTTCTGTGCAGGAAAGCACATAAGCATAACAAGATAATTATTTCTTGAAGGAAGAAGGGGCTATTAAATAATATGCTTACACCTCCAAGTTTAACCAGGTTGAAGCCTTAGATTGGCTTCTTCAAGATAAATTAAAATTGCTCTGTTTTTAAAATATGAAGAGTTAAATTGCTTTGAGTGCATTGCTTCTAGGTAGACTTTCTGTTTTTTAACACAGACACTTGTTTAGCATTCATTTTGCAGTAACGTAAACCAGCAGGTCACAGATTGATGCTCCCTAACTAAAGGCAGCAACTTCTGTTTCCTCTCAGTTCAATAATCCGCTCTGCAGTGAGGATCTCCTTGTTGTGAGGATCTGTAAGCACACACGTTTCTTCTTTCCCTGCCTGCCCTTTTGTCAGGATGGAGCAGCAAGGAAGCAGCACGAGATAATTCCCCCCTGACTGTCACGACACGCTTATTCTGCAGTGTGTTTCAGGGGCTGGGACCTGGGCCTCTGCCCCTTCTGCTCTTTCCCTCAAGCACTTAATTTCTTGGCTGATTATTAAAAACCAAGCCCATCAACCTCCACCCCTCCCACAAGTGAATACACGCGCTGCACTTGAGGCTGCCTGTGCTGGTGTTTTGTATGTTTCATTTGCTTGAGCACTTGACGTTACACCTAACTTTATGGACATAAATAGTCCTCTTCACTAAGAGTAACCCTGCTCACAAGATGTTTGCAGAACCGGAGCGTATTTAAAGCATGCATTGCCAGCTAGTTCCCTACTGGCTCCACCGAGTTTTTATTTTAAGATGTTCCTGCTTTCTAAGATAAGCATGAATCAAATGAGACTGCTCCAAATGCCAAGGGAACAGCGGTCACACACCTACTTAAGCACATGCCTCCATACAACTGACCACACCATTTAATTGTCACTTAACCCAGAAGAAACTGTTTGTTCTTTTTCCATGTGTGTGTGTGGAAACAGGTAGGAAATCTCTTCAGAACACTGCCAAGGATACTGCTATTTTATGAGAACTAGCAGGAAATGACAAGGCTTAGGACAGACAGAAGGTCAGTCTCCTTGAATTCTGCATGGGGAAAATCCTGAAAGTTGATCGCAAAATTTAACTCTGCAAACGTCCTGAGAATAATCAAATATTTTGCTTTTAGCTCTGTTTTGCTGCTGACGTTTCTCTTTCTTAAATGCGTTCTTCTCAATGTGAGCTATTTGGATTTCACTCTGAAAGCATGTTTCGGGTCACAGATGTCTCTACATGAAGATGTAAAACAGACAGACCTTTCCACTTGTCCTTATCTGTGTGTGCCTGATATTTGCTCCTTTCTCTTGATTTTTCTGTCTGTACTATACAGATTGAGCACCCCTTGTAAAATGGCATGAGTTGCAGTGCTAAATCAGGATCAAGGATGGCTTGGTAAACTAATTCTGTCTTGGAGGACAGGGAAGATCTGCTTTTATCTTTCTCCTGCGCCTAGAACACTGTTTTAAGGAGAAGCTGTTTCACAAACAACTTGCGACAGGGAAATCTGTACTTCCCAAATGACATTAACTATTTGTAATTCCAAAATGGAATTATGATACAATTATGATACAGATTGCTTTATAAGGCACTGATTTACAATTGTAATGATTTGGAAGGGGAACTTGATCACACTGATTACCACCCAGTGTTTTCTCCCACTCATAATATGAGATTTTCAAGGGACATCCCTGGACTCGCTGACACTGTGTGTTACCTTGCCTAAACCTGTTAAAAACTGCAAGGGGAATAAAATGTAGAACTACAGAACATGCATTTCTAGTCCTTGTGGTGAGTTGTAAAAGTGTTTAAATTATTTTAAACAACCCAGCTCAGTCATGCTGAGTTGGTAATTCAACATCTGACTTATTTTTTGGTTTTCATCTTTTTTTTTTTTTGCTACGGAGAGGCTCAATTTCAACTATAGAAAAAAGGTCTGGGGATTTGAGTTGATAACAAATCTTTGAAGATATTAAGCAAATATAAATGAAAACTCTAGTTCTTGTCTGTGTCAAGAGCCTTGATGAGTAGCTGTGAAGCGTGGGATCTGTGTGCATTTCATCTTGCTCATCTCAACTTTGGTGCTGCTATTAGAGTATAAAAGAAAGTGTAGGGAGCATCTCAGGCATATCACTGTGGTCTGCTGCTAGGAACAGCACCTGGTCCTGACTCTCCAATGATTAAGTGCTGGAGAAGATGACCTCCCAGCTCTGCCTGACCTACAGACCTACAGGGTCAGAGAGTAAGTGCTGACATTCATCTCAGCCCAACCGCTGGGACTCCATCCTCCATGTAATGTGGGTGAATTCCCCATCCCGGTCATTTTCTCCTCCTCCTGTAATTTGAGGGAGCTAGGAATGGGTCTGCCCTAGCAAGATGTTTCTTCATTGCCTGTTTTATGTGTATATCCTGGGGAGGAACAGGGAATTTGTCTCTTTTGTATGTTGAGATATGATGGGAGAATGTCCTTCTCTTGCAATACATCCGTCTTGTCTGGCTTGGTGGTATTCTTTTTGCCTTAGGTGGGGCACTGGGCTCCTGTTGGGAAACTTGTGCACATGAGTAAGGTAGCTTAGCTGGTGGCTAAGCTGGTCCAGACCCCTGTGTTGCACATAGAGCAATTCCATTATGTTGCACATAGGCAAGGAAATATCCCTGTAGTCCACTTGATGCCTAGACCAGACAAAGGCAGTACACAGACAGCATTTCCTCCGAGTGTTGTGACATAGCCTTGTTCCTCTGCTCAGTCTCTTGATTCCAAGTCCCTGTTACTATGAACGGTGCTGAGGGACTGTTGAGGTATAAGCAAGGGTAACTTCTGCAAGAGTATCATTGATGTATTTCAGAGACAACTGCAGCAGCATAAGTCCCACGTGCTTTTTTGGTCATCAACTGTCATGGCTATTTTCTTCATATAGTCTAGCTGGAATGTTATTTCACTGCAGCCTTAGATGAACAGCATTTGTCTGTCCTGTCCTGTCCTGTCCTATCCTATCCTATCTTACACAAGTAGGTAACATTAGAACCAATACAGCTCTTTTAAAGATTAAAATGAAGAAAGTGCAGCAAGGCTGAGCAATAAGCAAGAGATTTATGAAGCATTACAATTCTGTTTTGCCGGTACCTTGAGGGATTGACACCCAAAGACATCGAGTATCTAAGTGCTATATTACCCTGCAATAATAAACAACTGAGGCACCAGTGAAGTCCACGTTAAAAACATTCTTGAGCTAGTTCAAATTTTGCCTTGTCCCCGTAGAGGTGGCTGTTCCTTCTGTGCCAGGTAGAATCACCTCCAGAGCCATCTCTGTTTGTGGTGTGCTGAATCTGGGGGCAGAAAGTCAAGGTGGATGTGAAAGGAGGGGAAAGTGTGATGACAAACAAAGGTTTGGAAAGCGACAGTAGGCATGAAGCAAAGGAAAGTTAATGAAATATAAGGAAGTATTAGCTGAAAGGAAGCAGTTACTAAAAACATAACTGAAGTTGGACTGAAGAATCAAAAGAGAAACTCTTAGATGGAAGAGCAGAACAAAAACAGATCTGCTTTTTTTCAATGTAAGAAGTTACACTTGAATTCAGTTTTCAGTTAGTCTGAGCAACCAGCTCAGCTTTCTGTCCAGAGAGGTCTCTGGCAGCCTTTTTTAATGTTCTAGAAAGTGACAAGCTCTACACATGCAGCCCAGGATGCTTTCTGGCCTTTGATTTTTTTCTTCCTTGTTAGTGGGAGTCATGGCTCACCTGCATCGTTGAGTAAATAGAATGCATTAAACCCTTCCCAATACTACTAATGTTTTAAAGCAGTCAAGTCAAGGAGCTAAGATCCATCATAACTCTTTTCTGCTTCAGCTCCTCTTAGGTATATCGTTGATCACTGATACTAATTAAATAGGTGACTCAATACGTCTCACAATGAAAGCGAGGCAGGTGATTTGCCTTTTGAAACACTACCTTTTTGTGTGCTCAGTGCTCATCCAAGAAAAGCGTTGGGTTTCTGGCCAGAATGAATCCAAATGGAGTAGAATAAAAGCACTCCTCCTCCTCCTCGTTCTTTCAGAACCCTTTCCGTGGAGGAGAAGTTTCACAACTAGTACACGATGTATCCAGGGTGAATGCATCACTTGCTTCTTGTAGACCTGGCAGCCAAAATGGTCCTTCCTTGTTCTGATGGTGCCAAGCACTGAAAAGGGATCGCTGTTCTCTCACAGCCCTCAGGGTAGGTGCTGATGACATTAAGAAAAACAGTGCCAGGTGAGGATTTCCATACTTGGTGGGGGTGGTTGTATCCCCAGTGAAGGAGGGTGAAACTAAGAATTTCAGCAAAACATCACACAGCCAATAGCACTGCTTCATCACAGTCAGTGAAACCAATATGTTTCTGTAAAATGTTTTAGTTTCAGTATCTGAGCACGTTCAGCCAAAAATAAGCTTTACTGGAAATATTCTGACTGGTACATGACTCATTTGTTTTTACAAACCTAACGCTGCTTTCCTCACAAAACAAGTAAATAAGCAGGCAGAGCTAGCACAAGTTTACTCTAAAATCTGAAAATCTTGAAAGTTGGTGCCTCTAAAAAGTACTCTCTGCTTTCCCTTCTGTCAGCTCAACAGGGGTAGGAGGAGGGATGATGGTGAAAAGTTTTTTACTGCTATAATTTCATTCACAATGTCCTGTTTTGGAGACTTGTTGCGTTGGATTTTAACTTATGCTCAGAACAAAAGCTTGCAGAGGAATTTTCAGTATTTTGGAGGTTGCAGATGGATCTTAATGATATTCTTATCACTGTTCATGCCCAGCAAGGCTTCTGGGCCTTATTACTTCTCGCACAACAGCTGCCAGTGACGAGAATAATTTTCACGCTTGGAAATCATCTTTACTTGACCTGTGTGCATTTCCATGCTGTTCTTCTCTAAAATATTCTGAGCATGAGTGATAGAGAGAATCATCTCCCTTTTTAATTCATGAGCTTGCTCTACAGAATTTTCACTGCATCTGCTAAGATACGCGGAGCTTTTTGATTAAGAAAAATGTTGTCTAGTTTTAATGCATTTATTGACTAAAATGAAGAGAGGCTGCCCTGGTCAAACATGGACAAAGAAGAAAAGAAGGATAAATAGGAGAGTAAAATGATTTCTCCCCCTTTATCTTATTCTATGAGAAATTAGAAGACTGTAACTGATTTTTCTCCTAAAGTTGAGCTTAAAGCTTTGGTGATTTGTCAGCACTAAAGCCTGAATCTCAGAACAGTGTAGTCTTTACATGCCTCAGCACCAATACGGGCAACTATTTACAGGCCTCTGTGAAAAACAAATTTTAGGTTCTGGACCCCTGACAAAGATGAAATCCTGAGTTACAGAGTGCATGCAAGTATGTAAGAAGTCATCAAAGTGACTTAGTTAAGAAGGGGTTTGGGGTCTTAGTTTTTATTAAAAGAAATCTGTCAAACTTTTACTAAGTTTTCCATAACATCTTTTATTACCATTTAAAATAGATTAAAATTGTAAGGAATTTTAGAATAAGACATTACAAAAATGACTATGGACTCCCTAAGCTAATTTAAAACAGTATAAAAATTAAGTCATTTTAAATATTTTGTACGCACATCAGTTGAACAGTTCACAAGATATTTGAAGACAATGCAGCATGTATTTTTTTAATTTATTTTTTTAATCTGTAAAAATATTAGGAGGGTATTTTTTTTTCTTATGAAATTCATTAATTCTTTGGGCTATATAAGTTTCTAAATTTTCTTTATTATCTGTAATTTGCACTGATTATTTTATTAATCAACTAATTTAATTTTTAAAGTTATAACCATGACTTTTTCTAAATTCCAGTCTGTTAGCAAAAGATGTTGTGGACCTATTTGGGTGCTACTCTTGCTGTTACAAGTCTAATAACATATTTTGGTTTCAGACTCTTAAATTGTAACAAATAGTCATTTTTCAATCTTTTAATTCAACAAGGGTGATCTTCAAAACTTGAATCTGTGGAGTTTGCAGGGCAACATCCAGCATTATCTTTGTGAAAAATGTGAACTCTGCCTTCAGCTTGTGCCTGCAGAGCACTGACATCATAAAGATTCTCCACATGAGAATCTGGTTTGCTTATCGTCAGTGAACAAATACCAGAAATCCTGTGGTGTAGGGTTTTTTGTTTGTTTGTTTGTTTTTGGTTTTGTTTGCTTGTTTGTTTTTTAAAACATTTTAGTGGAGTTGAAGACTGGTACAACAAGAATAGTACACTTAAAACCATCTAAGTATTGGATTGTGGACACTCTTAGATAGCCATAAGTTCTTCCACCTGCAGACCTTTCATCCGATATGAACACCTCACAGAATATGTTCATAGAGATTTTATAAATTGCTAAAATGACCTTTTGGTAACTTGGGGTGCAGATGTCAAATGTCTGAGTGGATTTGGGTTTTCATTAACTCACTGAACCATGCTGAATGAATGTTTCAGATGTCAAAGTTGAAGAGGTCATGCAACTGAGTGAAGAAATAAGGACAAATGACCTCTTGGTGAACTTTCAATGAAAGGCTGGAGATCACAGGATTTATTTTTTCTAGATTATCATTACAAGCTTTTCTGCATCAGGGCAACTTTTAACCAAAGAAATGATGTATTCCTGTACTTAGCATTCCTCCACAGTGCACCAAATTTCATGTAACTAATTTAGTATTGATATAGGAGTTAATGGTCACTTATTTTTAAGTGTTTTCTTCATTCTGTGGAGCCAGTGGCTGAGAACTCATCCTTTACCAGCCTCTACAAGACTATTCAGCGTTGGCCTTGTTATTCTGATTTCCTAATTCCTCTTGCATACTCCAGCACTGAAAAAAGAAGCTTGCTTAGGCAAGAGCCAGCCTCCTTTCATTTAAGTTTCAGTTTTGCCAGAGAAGACATGAGGACTACATTGCAGGATGAAATTACAAGGCTAAATTTTTAAACAAGCATTTAATGCCACTTTTCTTTTTTTGGCTTCTTATTTGAGTAATGTGTAAAGAGTGGCACAGGACCCAAGGGGGTTTGTGTACCATACAGTTACTAAGAAGGCTTCCAATCCAGACCTCTGAAAGGAAGAGGTCTAATTATAACTCTGTGCTACAAGCTGTCAGTCTGGGAAAACAAGAGGCTCAACAGATCAGTAGCTGACAGTGGGGACCAGCTTTTTCTCTTTCCTATACCTCTGATAGAGGTTATTATGCTAGATAGGAATGGTGATTCATTGTAGTGATTTTGTGCCCATATCTACATTTATTTAGCAGTAATCTGTGAGCTGCAACTTGCTGATTTTCAGGATCATTGTCTGGTTTCTGAATGAAATGAAAAATGAAAGAAACAGATAAAGAACATTTGGGAACCTGTGCAGCTTTCATTAGTGAAGTACATATGCAATATTTGGAGGATTTGTTTTTTTTTAGCATTTAGGGTTGTGCAGTGCAGGCATTGCAAGCATACTATGAAAATAGAACCCCTAAAATGAACATACTCTTTATGAGGAAAAAATAAAAGAAAGAAATCACTCCTTGAGTATTAAGCCCTGATGATTTATTGTACTCCAGCTTTGTAAACTAGGTTTAATAATTGCACTTTGCATCTGTATCGTAGGATGCAATAGATGGCATTTTACATGAAGTATCTCACTCTTGCCATTCCACGCCTGCAGATTGGAGTGAAAGGAAGGAAGGTTTTTTTGCTGCAGAGGTTGCCGCTGGCAAATCCAGCAGCTGCTGCTAAAATCTTAGGTTTTGCAGGTTGCAACAAATAGTGTGAGGATATGACAGAGAGCTTCCAAGCAATTTTTATTTATTTATTTTAAGTTTGAGTCCCTAGATTGAAAACAGGGAATATAGCATTTGTAGTAGACGAGATGCTGTTAAGAAACAGTGGGGAATATTTGGGAACAGCATTAATTGTGGTTCGATACATAAGTTACATATAGGGATGTCCAGCTTTTACAAAGCAGCTAGAGACAAAACCTCCAGACCTGTAAGACTTGCTATTAAGACCGCATGCTGCATCTAAAATACCTGTATAAATACCAATATTCTGTACCTGAAGTCCTTTTTCAAATAAAAAGTTCCTTAGTTTTAGTAATTTCTGATTGAAATGAGTTTCACAGGATTGAAAATTAAAGCTGTTTTAAGAGTAAGAGCAAGATTCTGAAAGTGATATTTGACCAAATAATTTGTATATGAGTATTTACATAATTTAGTAGCGATACTACATTGAAATACAGTGGTATAGGACACATCTGGATGATGTAGGTATGTGCAAAGTTTATGAATATCTGAAGCTGGGAGATTTTAAATTACCATAATCTAAGCAAGATGTGTAAGGTAAAATATTGGCTTGCAGATGATAAATCTATTTTAAAGCTTTCCTGAAATTTACTTCTGTTGCTGAAGTACTTACCAAATCCATTTACCTCCTTTCTGGTCACAGGTGTGATTATGGCTGTAAGTGGAAACGTGTGGGCCCGCTGACTCGTTGGCCTGCTGTAGGTTTCATTCATCATTTTTGGAAAGCTGGCAGCTTCTAATATGTTTTACTTGTAGTGAGCTTATGAAAGGAGATAGTGTTAAAGCCAAGACTTTCGTAAAACCTTTTTTAAGCTCCAGGAGGCTTGTTGACTTTTTGTGGCAGGCTGCATAAAGAGAATGCAGACAAGGAAGGGAAAATCTCTCTATCAATCTGCCCAACTGTCAGTGGCTTCCCTGGCCAAAAGCGGGTGCCTGTTCCTAAAGGGAAGATTGGAATTTGAGTCTAAAATGATGAGAATAGCTTAGCCAGTGTGTTGAGAAAGAACGTCTCACAGGAAAAGTGCTTTTTCACATGACTTCATACAAGTGGGTTTTGTGTTTGTTTTGTGCCAGCTCAGTCCTGAGTTTCAGCTAGTAGACCAGAATCCTCTCCACAGACTCATTGAAATGGAAATGTTTCTGCCCTCTGCTGTGGAATGCAAATTATTTTAGGAATGTTCCTGGGTCTTGAGGCTTTTTAAAACTCACACTTTTAAGATTATTTTTTTTTAGCTCTTTTTTTAACTGATTCTCAGAACAAAACAAGCATCCAGAAAGATGATTGGTGCCTAGAACTTGACCCAGCAAAACACAGAAGTGTAGGTTTGTCTTCACATGTACAAATAGTTCCCTGTAAGCCGGTGGTGGTAAGACATGGGAAATGCAGAAATGCTTTGCTGGTTCACAGTCAAAGTGCTGAGTGCTTTGCAAAGCCAAACAACACAGCAGCCCTCAGAATGGAAGACTGGTATGAGATACTATTTTGTGTCATTCCCTAGGATTTGGGCTACCTTTTTTACTATCTTTTTTAAAAAATACTATTTCATAGCGTTTCTTTGCACTGGAGATAGGTAAAGACCTATACTTGTTGCACTGTCTGCCATAGGTCTTTTGCTGACCAGAGTAGACCAACATCAAGTGGTACGATGTTAGGAAAATGATAATGAGAGACACTGGTGTACTTCAGAACAGAGAAAACTTCCTAAGGAACAAGACGTGGGAATTTTTGGTCTTTGTGTTTCTAGGGTTAAGACACAGAATATAAAATGATTTGCTTTAAATCAATATTGTGAGATATATTTTTTTTAAAGTTAAGGTAGACTTGAATAGGTTAGGTTTACATATGGACCATATTTGATAGTGCTACATGTTGAGATGATCATAAGCAGGTTAGAGTATTGATTGGTTGGTGCAAGGAATGGAAAGACAGGACTTTTTTTAGGTATTCTGTCCAAGTTTAACACTTAATGTAAGTTGTTCGAAATAAGAACCAACTGATCCAAAAATTGTTGAAGTCAATTAGATGTCTCTTTGCCTGATCTCTTGAAGTCACTGGAAATGGACATTGCACTGGATAGCTTACATAGGGAGGCATTTAATCCTTAGAGATGCTATAAAGTATCCTCCAGCAGCAGGCCTAGTTTATATATTTGTACCTGTGTGTGTGCACACATGCTTTAAAAGGATATTAAGAAGCTATACAAAGTATTCTCAGTAAACGCATTAGAGAAACTGTATCCTTGAGTGCATTACTTATTCTTCACCATCTCCCTTAAGATTTTGCTCCTTATTCTTTTACCTCTGCTTAGTCCTTTGTAAAAGAGAAATGTTCCATATGTAACTCCTGACTTTATTTTTTACATTCACACATAAAACTTCCATATGAAGAACTTCTGCAATGTCCATGAGCCAGATTTCTAGAGATGGGACACAAGTGTTGATATGTTGCTATATCCAAGTTATTTTCTTAATCAGGAAAAGATGCAGAATCCCATATAATAAAGAAAAATATTATAATGGTAGAAGAGTTGTACTGTTTTCTAATTATAAAAATAATTCCATGATGTGAAAAAATTACATAAGTTTATGAAAGGGACTCCATATGTGGTAGATATGAAAAGACACAAAATTTTACTGTGGGATGTGTTTGGTGAGTTGTAATCATCATGTGCCAAATCCTGATTTTGGGTGCACATGTGGGACTAATACTAACTTCAGAAAGTCTGTGTAGGTTTCTCTGAATGGAGATTTTGGTCCTTCGTATTGTTTCCTCCCCTGTTAATACTTAAATCATTTCTGTATCACTGAGATTTTCCTTCCTGTTCATGAATTCAAGAGAATAACTATGTCAGCAGAAATGCCCAGCACGAGAGCTAGCGACAGCCAAAAAAGAACAAGTGGGCAGCACTAATGGGATTCTAATGCGGTGCAGTAGATGCCTTGTCACCAAAAGGTGTGCTTTCTTCTAATGGATACAACTCGAGGCATAAGGTATGCTGACAGTGAAGCCCTGGCAAACAGTTTCTGTCAGGGGGAAGAAAGAGTCCTTCCTGATTTAATCTTGGTGTAAGTAGGTTAAGTGTGGTTTTCCTGTCACGTCTTTGCTCGTGTATTTTAAAGACATCTGCAACCGCGTTACTTAGCTTAAATGGCTTGAAAGAAAATGCTTTTACTTGCATTTTACCTCCGCTCAGTTAAAATGTCATGAACGGTACTTGGACAGTTACAAGCCATCTATTTTTACGTGGGGCTGTTGTGAATCTATAAACAGGTTGTACAGCACAATTTTCGGAGTATCTGAAATATAGCAGTATCCCCTTCACATCTCTATGAAAAGGGTAGAGAGATGGCTTCACAGCATCAGGAAAAGTCTTCCAGGGACTGATGAACTAATGCATCTCTCTGACATGCAGCACAGCACTGAGGTGCATTTTTGAGCCATGTAACGTCAAATCATTAGGCAGTGCCTGCACTGGTAATTAGCATTGGTTTTTGAGGCAAACTATTGTGCCGAGAGCAATGTAAGGAGCTCTGTACTAACCTTTGAGGGCTCAGGGGGTGGGAGATGGGAGGGGGGGTATATTCTGTAGTAGGTGCTGACTAGTTCAGACCAGCCAGACTTCTGAGCACAGTGGATTCATAATTCAGAAAGTATCATACGGGTCTTTGTCTCCTCAAGACATGAGTTTCTTCTGCAGACAGCATGTTCTCCTGCCATCTGCAGATGGCATCACGGTGCAGACATACGAGTAGCACCCACAGCATAAGCATGTTAAGATGAAAGCTTTTCCTGTTGCTGATACTTAGCTCTGTCCATGTCTGTGCCTGCTTTTCCTCCGACTTTCTGGACCATGATGCCAGGGAAGGCAGGTGTACATTTTCTGAGAGAGTCAGGTCCTAGGTAGAGCCCTAACACATGAGCCCATGTGACAGTGCTGTGGCATTGCATGCAGGACAGCTGTCTCGAACATTGAGCTCTAGGCTTATGCTGCAGATGTTGCAAAGGCTCCTCTCAGTCAGAGCAGTTTCCTGGCCTGCCTTGCAGTGGAGTTTGTCATCTCTAGCAAAGGCTTTCATTGAGAATTGCATTCAGAAACCTTAACCAGGTGCCACCATCGTATTTTCCAGGCACAGAAGGACTAGAAAGGGGAACTTCTGTTCCCCCTTTTGCTGAGCTGAGCTGTCAATGCTCAACCACTGGTATGCAAGGTAGTTTTCTGTTGAGGGATTTTCTGAAACAGCAAAAATCCCATGACTTGCTGTAGCTGAGCAAACCAAGCTACCAGGGCAACTATGAGAAGTTCCCGTGACTGTTCCCACACTGCCCAATTGAGGAATTCAGAAAAATATTGTTACCAGTAGCTGGCTTCAAGGACAAGGTCTATATGACTGCTAATCACAAGGGGGTTGTTTTCTTGCAGGTGGGGTTGTTTTCTTGTAGTTATTTGTCTGAGTGCTTTTGACCAAAAATCTTGTGTGAAACACTGTCTGCCCCTGTTAAGTTCACTGTAAAAGTTAGGCTATTCGGGCAATAAAATGGAGCATGATCTGACTCTACTGGTGTCTGTCGTGCTTTCGGCCGTGCTTCCTGCAACAGTTTTCAAGGCCACTATAGGCAGCCCTCACATGTCTTATCTGTGAACAGTGCCAGAGGTCCTGTGGGGGCTGGTTTCCCTTGCTGTCCATTTTCTTGTGGATCTCACCTTCCTTCTGGTGCAGCAGGGGCCCTGATCCCCACTCAGGGCCTCATGGACCATACCTGGGAACTGGCTGGCTGATTTAATTTCTCCTGCATCCTCTGTACCAGAACAAACAGGGGAACGGGTGCTCCTTCCCAGTGGGGAAACTGCCACAGTGTACACCCACCCCAAATCACACATGCTTGCAGAGTACCCACTGCAGTGACTTGCAAAATACGCTATGCATATTCTGTAAATTTTTGGCAATAGTAGAAAACCTAAGAAAAACAAAACCTGAAATCCTGCCTGGCTCATATACCAATGTACCAATATACAACATGTCCTTCTCCTCAGTAGGCAGAACCAAATGCACCTTCCATTCCTCTTACCAGTGCATAACCCATGTTTACCACCACAAGGCATTGAACTTTTCCTCATCCAATATGCCTGTAGTCTGTGCTTCGCTCTCTGTAAACATTGCTAACCATCTATCATACCATCAAGTCCTACTCATCTTAAATTCATAAGCCGATTTCCTGATACATGAAAGCCCTCAAGAACCTCAGAATGTTTTGCCTCAAATTAATTCTCGTGGCTGCAGTTTCCAGGTTTGGGAAACATTCCCCTCTCTGTTCCTCCTCCTCTTCTGCGCATCCACTGATGAAAAAAGACAGTATTTAAGGGCAACCACAGTCAACTTCTGGTTGTGTGGGCATCATAGCAAGTTTGGCTGATATACGTGCAGCACTCATGTACAGGCCAATATGGTGTACAAGGAGTAAAACCACAGAAGACTGGCCAACAGGAATGTCAAACTGAGGCCAAGGTGGCCAGAGGCCAACCACCCAAGTTTAGATTGACGAGTAGCCAACGTGGCCAGAAACCACCAGGCACTGTGCCTAGCTGGCACAGCAGAAGTGGCTGCCGTGGTTGTGCATGTGCCATTCTGCATGTGCTGCAGCCCCCTGGGACAAGGGGCAATACAGCGGGCAAGAGGTGCCCTCATGCACCAGAGGACTGGCCTTGAAGCAGGAGCAGGATTTTGGTGGCTGTTCTCTGTGGCTGGGACAGGAGCTTCTGGGTCTGTGTTGAGAGTAACTGCAGGGAAGGGCTGGCACAGCTTATGAAGGAGCTTTTAGTTCTGGTTACACTCCCTTGCCTCTGCAAATACACCTTGCTGTGCTTATCTTCACACCAGCAGAGATAACATGACCGGCTGCTGGAAGAGGAGCAGGTGCACCCACTGCTCTACTGCCCTGCAAGTGGCTTGGGTTGCTGGGACTGGGATGCCCTCAGGAGGTGTTTGCTCTTGGTTTGCACTCTCTATGCCCTCCCCAAGTACGGGACTTGGGCACTGTGGGGTTGCTGCTGTTAATGCTTGCTCACCAGAGCACCGTACACAGGAGAATAGAGGAAGTTGCTCAGGCTTTTGGAGCCTATGTAGAAACACACTTTGGTGATTTATGGTTATCTTCTTCATAGTGCCCTCATTGCCTGGGTTGAATCTTCCGCAGCAGTCTTGTACCTTTGGCCACATCCTATAAGTGTCACTAGAGTGACAAAGTCACTAGAGTATGGCTGGGTGGCAAGCATGTGAGGGACAGGGAGAGGATGGATCGAGGCTGGACTTTTTCCTGGCAAGAGACTGTTGGCAGACCAGATGTGGGAGGATGAAGGTAAACTGCTGACTTACACTGTATGGAAGGGGATAGCTTCTTGTTTTGTGATGGTTTGCCAGGCAATTGCCCTGCAAAAGGAATGCCAGCAAAATTAAATCATTTTGCCTCATAATTCAGTGGGGGACTGAAATCTTTATTAGTTGATGGCACTGCTTTGATAGTGATAACGTAGTCTGCTGTGTTTGGGGGTGACAAAGGTTGGCATGTGTATGGTCACATATGGGTGCCATTAAAGGCCACTGTTCCTTCTGCAAGACCTAAATTAATGGAAATTAATACCACAGACAAGGGCCTCACTCAGAGTGGAGTCCAACTGCAGAGTAGTTTTGTTTTGTTTTGTTTTGTTTTTCAGAATTAAAGTATTTTCTGGTTGGTGGAAATCGGGAATAGAAACCCTGCTCACAGCATTACTGTTTTCATCTGGGAAGGAGGACTTGTTCACGTCCTTTGAGCATCTAGGCCCCTTTACTGCTTCTCTCTCATGTCTGCACACAGTCCTAGTCTGAGACGAAAGCAAGTCTGTACCAAGCTCTGTATTCACTGGAGACAGCTGTTTTGGCAGAAGACAGAGGTTACAGAAGAGAAGTTGATGTGCAGGCACTTCTGTTTCATGCCCTGTCCTCAGTCTGCTTGATTTCAGAAATGGTGCACTAGCAGCCTGGCTGTTCTCAACCTGGCATCATGTAAAATGAGAAACAGCAATACTGTAGGACTTGATTCATTTGCTTAAACATAAGCGTCCAGTGAGTGCTGTCTGAGCTGCCCTGGGCAATCCTGCCTGGCTTCGAGCTCCTGGCCCAGAAGGGACTCATTTTCCTGCATAACCAGTATGATATCTATCAGCCTCGTGTGGATGCTTCAGGTATCCTAGCACATCTCAAAGGGCACTGGATGCTTGTGTGTGAGCAACTGAAGCATCTTTCCTTGTAGTGTCTTCCCTGCTGAAGGTCTCTGATGATCTGCTCCCCATCAGTTTTATCCCCTTGATGTTAGGGAATGTATGCTGCCCAAAGGTGGGAGGAATCTTTTTGGTTTTGTGTTGAAAAATCTGAATTTTCAAGAATAAAGACTGCAATATACCCATCAACTACCCTTCACACCCACCCCTTTAAAATGCAAAATATGTACTTGTCATCTATTTGGTGAAGGCAGCATAGGCTTGAAAGACATGTTTAAGCATGTGGGAAGCGAAGACTAGGCAGCTGTTCATATTTCAAAGTCAGAACTCTTCCAAATTCTAGTGTAGAGCATCTATAAAATGTATTTTCTTTACGTATCACCCTTTATGCTACGATTGACAATTTAAATCCATGGTGGGTTATGTTGTGGTGAGAGACGTGGTAAAACAGCAAGTCTGATTTACTAGCTTTGTGTGTCATGGTTTGGGGTTGGGTCAGTGAACACTCACAGATGAGAATATGTATGTTCACCTGTTGCTAATTTGATAATGTCATCATCCAGCAGATAGCTGGATCACAGCTTCTTTCTTGGCGTATTCTCATCAGCAGACCTCTGACTCCTCTCTACTTCATCATCATGCTCTGTCTTCTTCCTATCTCACCACTTCTGTACTCCCCTGGCGTCCATTTCCTCCTCACTTCCTCATTCTTCCTTGCTGTCTGTTTTTCCTGCCATCTCTATTGACTTCTTCCAGGCGCCTCTTCCCTCAGTTCTCCCAACTAGTATCGATTCATTTGGAAGTATCTGACTAAAAATCGTGGTAGTTTTGGCCAATTCCAGTCAGCAACAAAATACCCTTGTCTTCACAAGGGCCAAGTTTTCACCCTAAATCATGTGCACACACCTTAAGTCCCTGCCTGAAATTTTCAACACTTGTGCAGGGCAAGGCAAAAAGGTATATGCTGATGAAATTTTTACTGTTACTTGTGAAAGTACTATTATTATTACTTACTATTACTTGCTTTATTATTTCTGTTGCTCCAAGCGGTCTCATCCATGCATTGAGATCCCACAGTGTTTGAGACTGCAGACAGCTACAGAAAAGCACTCTGCTCTTACGGTAAACTCTGCCTATAGTAAAATTTCAGGCAAAAAAAAACAGTGGACGAATGAGAAGGGAACCCAATGAACAGAGTTCAGCGGGAAGCTGGAAGTCTACAGAAGTCTTTCAAGAGTGCAAACAAAATGCCTTATCCTATGTGTAGTTAATGCTCTCTTTGACTTTGCTGCTGTGAGGACTCTTAAGATGAATACCAGAAATAGCAGGCTTAAACATAAGATGGCATGCAGTGGGGTAAAATATGCAGCAACTGAAAATTCTGTTTTTATAATAAATATCAATGAGGAAGTGGGATGTAGTGAATTGTGCTGACTTAATTACTTTGCATTACTTTAATGTCGTCAATTCACATTGTGAAATGGACTCATTTGTTCTCGAGTTAATAGATGGATTTACCCTTTTCCTCCTCTAATTTTAATTATTCCTTGCTAGATTTCCCTGGATATGTTCTCCACATTTCCTAAAGAACCAAAAAACTATGGATATGATAACTAGCATGAGATTTGAATATGAATGGCACTAGTTCATAAAACTGATCTTTCTTTTTCATTTATTTTACATAGGTTTCCTTTGCCTGATCTGTAAACATGTCCACAGACCTGCTATGTAAGTACATTTCTCTCATCCTGCAGTAATTTTTTTGTACCATATGTTTATATCAAATTCCCAGATGTGCTCATGGTTGATGTCTTTTATCTTAAGTATGAAGTCTGCTTTTACATATGCGTTTGTTCTGAGACATCTGTGGAACAGTATTGCCATCATAATCAATGGGATTATTCTTGGAGTAAGGCATGACTTAATGTGAGTAAAATTGTAAAAATCTGTCCCCTGTATAAGAACAGACTGATTCATTGAGGCTTTAAAAATCACAATTCTATTTTAAATGTTTTATCTATCATTGGCACAAATGCCATCTGGGATTACTACCAAGTGATATGCTTGGGAAGTTTTAATCGCTTTGTGAATTTAACTCTTGTGTTTCCAGGGCATCATTTTCCATGTCACATCCAAATCTCACTCACATCACTGTTACCCATTTTTCTTCTTCAACAGTAAATAATATGCAGGCATCATAACTACTGCAAAAAAGCTATTTCTCGGGTCTCCTTGATACTTGCACTCTCACTACAGCTTATCTGCAGCATTAAACGTGTTTTCTATGCTTATTGCTCTATCTAAGTACGTTCTTTTGGAGTCTCTCCAGTGCTCAGCTGCCATTTTTTAAACATTGCCTCCAAGTGTTGCCCAACTGCGTGCTGTACAGTATAAGAGAAGGGGGATTTTGGGAAACCATTTTATCAGTCTTCAATCCTTCCTAAGAAGGAACAAGGAAAATTATATCTTTTTTGGTCAATAACTTCAATCAATTGTAATCAATTAATAAATATAAAAGCATCAGCAGCTGACTGGCAGATAGCACCTGTTTGCGGAGGCAATATATATAGTTCAAGATCAAGTTATTTGAGAAAGTGAATTTTTCAACCTTTGTTTGCCAGCTGGCAATTCTGGATTGTACTTAGGTTCTGTTAGATATAGAGAGCTCTAAAAAAGATGGATAAGGAAAGTAATATGCCTGACTGTATTATATACAACAGGCAAACAGCAGGAGTGTAATGTTAAAGACAGGAGAGAGGGTAGGGTAGGGTAGGGTAGGGTAGGGTAGGGTAGGGTAGGGTAGGGTAGGGTAGGGTAGGGTAGGGTAGGGTAGGGTAGGGGGACTTGTGCAGTAGTCCTGGTCAGATTTGCTTAAGACTCTTCAACTCTGCTTGGTCGTATAAGCTAGTTCATCCATTTCAGCTAACTTATGCTCTAGCAATTTCTTTTTTTTCCTCTTCAGCTCAGTGTCAGCACCACTCTCCTGCTTTCCTTAATGATCAGTGGTTTGAGATCACTGGAGAAGTGAAAGCCTGGGGGAGCTGATCTTGTCCACAGTATAAAAACATCGGTTATGGAGAAGAAGGTGGAAGCACTCTCTCCACGAGAATGCACCATGGTGGTACAAGAGGCAGCAGCCACGAGTTGCTTCAGGGAATATATATATTGCCTCTGGATATAAGAAAAAAATTCTTAGCCATGGGGTCAATTAAACATTAGAATAGACTGCCCAGGGAAATAGTTGAATTTCCCATGCTGGAAATATTCACGATGTGGCTTGACCAGGCCCTGGGTTGTTCTAATCTAAGTCCCTTGCTTTCCGTAGGAGCGAGGGCCAGTTGACACTCGGTCATGCTATTAGGACAGACACTTGTGTCACTCAAAGGTGTGTGAATAGCAGTGCTCAGGGGACTTTCCAAGTTCCAGCTGGTGGAAAAACATACACATGTGGGGTTTGTGGCAGCCAGGTAGTGCCTTGGAAAAATGTCAATACAGAGAAGAATGCTAAAGAGAAACATAGGACATATGTACAGATGTGAATTGACTCTAGATTTTTATGCCTGCTTTTTTTTGCATAGATAGCACAGAGTCAGGTCATGAGCTTAGTAATTATGGTAAGATGCAACACCAAGGTGTATTTTGGGGATAATGTCTGCCAGGCTCTGCTCCACGTAAGGAATTTGGATGTAACCAACCTGTTTGTGGCAGAAAGAGAAGGCAGAGGGAGGTGTTTAGACATGTGGACCATGTGCCAGGTGGTCTCGGCACCAGGAAGCAGTCTCTGCTGGTAGCAGTAGGCATGTAGCCTTAACAATTGGTCCCTAAGCTTAACCACAGTCTGTCACCAATACGTGGTTCAATACAAGGTCAAATTCTAGGACTAGAAATCTTGTTCCAGATCACATTAATGAAGACTACGTGTATAAATAAAAATACAAAACCTAACAAAATATAAAACCAGAACAACCCCCCTTAGATTCCTAGAGAAAAAAATACTGCAGGTGGGGGCAAATTACACATGGAAAATGTCAAGGC
Organism: Netta rufina; assembly: GCF_964035555.1. Classification (NCBI taxonomy): domain Eukaryota; kingdom Metazoa; phylum Chordata; class Aves; order Anseriformes; family Anatidae; genus Netta; species Netta rufina. The sequence continues at coordinate 57,701,769 of NC_140125.1, forward strand.
TACACAATGCAAGGGCTGCCAGGCCTGAAATTCCAGTAGCTATCTCTTCAAGCCCATGGAAATAATCCAGAAAAGCCAGCATCCCAATGAAGTTTCATCACGACAAATTGGAGATAGTGAATGTTTCTTCATTTCAGATGGAGAAGCTGGGGGCAAAAAGGAGAGGGGAGTTTATAAAATGTCTGGCAGCTATTGAGGCTCGACCAGTCAGGGAAGTAGCGGACTTCCCTTGGAGCTTGTTTTTCTTTTTATCCTTGGATGAACTAGCGTGCAGTACATTATGCTGCCTGAATGTAGGGGTTTGTCACGGTTGGCGCTGGGGCTGTCCCGGGAGTGTAGGAAGGCGATGAGTGTGAATGGAGCATGCGGTGGTCGCTGGGGCTCCAGCCCTGTCTTCAGGAAACCTGTCGCTGCTTCTCTGAGAGCCATGCAGGAAAGGAGGTGGGTCTTTGATCCCTTTGTTGTTGCTGCTCCCTGGGAATTTGCTGAAATCAATGCCCTGTTTTCCTGGAGAAATGAATGGCTATGCCTAACTAGCTTTGTGAAGCTCTGGGGAATTCACTGCCTCTGTTTATTGACAGCTGAAAAGGAGCACATGGTGCTGAATGGGTCCTCTTGTGAAAACAAAACAGAGCAGAGCTAGACTTAGTTGAACGCAGGGGCATTGGGAAAACTGTGCTGAAGGAAGATGGCATGTTTCCTGCCACCTTCTACTAGAATAGTGTGACTTTCTACTAAAAGTGCAATTTAAATTAAGGTAAGGGCTGTTTTGAATTCCTACGCGTAGTATGATTATGAAATGTTTGCATTTGTATTCTTGAGTGCAAAAACAGTGTTTGCATTGTGTTGTGTCATGGGAAACACCTTAGTGACTCTTGTGCTGTTTTTAGCCTTTGTGTTATGTTCACTTATTCTTTAATTAACAGTGGTTAATGAATATGAAAAGTAATAGGAAATAACTTGGTATTTGAGTCTTGCAGTCGGGTCCTTAACATCAGTCTTTTATGTAGGCTATTATATACAGAGCTTTATGTCTCTGAGAATCAACTGGATTGCATCAGATGATTTCTTGACCAGTACAAATCACTGTGTTAACACTTATGCACGCAGCAGCTGAGTAACCAGTGGCCCTGTCTGGCAGAAAATCTGGGAACCTAAAATCCCTTGAAATGTAAGTGCGTATTTCCAAACCTCCGTTTCTGTGCGTCGACTGGAAGGCAAGAGATGGATTTACCTTTATGTTTGCTGATTTTAGGGATATGGGTTTTTCATAAAGACAACAAAGAATAGCAAGAGGAGGATGGTAATGAAGAAGCAGTATTTGCTTCATGCAAGTCCAGAACAGTTTATCAGACCAAAGGAATTTGGTGTGTAATTCATATGTAAATTTTCTACTGAAAACAAGAGAACAGATCACCAGAGTTTCTATATTAGTTTCTGCAGTGACTGAAGAAGAAAGTTTCTGAGCTCATGTAGCTACAACATTCAGGTGTGGACAAGTTCTGACTGCAGGAATAAAGTTAAGAAATGTCATCTCTTCATTTGTGGGTAAGCTCCGGGTGGAGTACTGACTATCACGCAGCCTTGTTCTTGCAGGGCAGCAGGAATTGCTGTTTTTGTGTTGTAAACCTGATTCAAAGCATCTCTGTGTGTGCTGTTATATGAAAACTTTTGGGTAATCCCATAATTTCAGTGGGAGTGTTTGGAAAGTTTCATGTTTTATTGCAGTTGCTTGTGTTGCTCAGTATGGCATTTTTCCCTGAAGTGACTTTAAGCTACTAATCTTACTATTTTTGTCTCATTTTGCTCTTCTCTGCAGCAGATAACTTATCTGTTTTCCTTGGAAGCATCGAGGCTGCATATACAAACATGCTTTCTTTAGAATCCTTTTGCTGATCCTGAAAAGGAAAACATGTAGTTTAACTGTAAGCCATCAGCATTTTTGCATGTGGGTTCTGCTTTTAAACTTCCAAGATTTTCAGAGGAAAAAGCAAAAAAGCAAATTCATTTACGATTTTGAAAAAGATATAAAAAATATTGATGTGAAGCAGCCTGATATTTATATGATATTTATATCTGTGAGCTGCCTAATAACAATTATTGTTATACAAATGTTTCTTTTTTTTTTTTTTTGGACCGCATATAAGTGTATTCATAGTTGGAAGGCATTGGAAGGCACTAAAATTTAGAGCTAAAACTAATTTAAAGCTTAACATTTAAATTAGAAAGCAGATACATTTGTTGGTTGGTTTAATAACATAATCTAGATATGTTATAAAAATATTGGCCAGTGAGGGTTTTGGTTTCTGGGTAGTTGTAATGGTGTAAATAAAAAAGAAGCACGGTCTTGGAAAGCTTAGTTGATCACAGCTTTTTTTCGTGAGTATAAGGGAAAGAAAGTACATTCACATATGACACAAAAGTTAGCATTTGTGTTTGGTTAATTGGGTGATAAGGCAGGGAAGAACCACTTATGCCTAACATAATTGACTGGAAAGCGTTTAGCCAGATGTGTGAAGGAAACTGCATGAGGATGTTTTGGCAAGACAGTTGTATCTTCTAACTTTAGGGATCTTTGTGAAATATTAATATTGCTGTGATCTATTGGCAACGTTGAAGTACAAGGCATATAAAATAATTTATGTCCAACCAATAGAATAAGGTATACTGAATACATCGTGGAGTATGTGACCATATACAGCTCCAAGTACATATGGATGTTAAATGTTCGCGTTATATGAATACATATCTGAGGAATGGTGCATTTCCCCCGAGATAATGCCTTTAACACCTGTTGATCTTATTCTTTGAGTTAGCAAAATACAAAAATGAATTGTTTGCAATTTTGCTTTGCAAGATTGCTTCTTAGATTCCAGTAATAGACACTGTTGTTTTTATATATATATATTTTTATTTTTAGAAATAGTTTAAAGAAAATAGAAATTAATCAGAAACAATTGTAGATGGAGTGCTCGGATTTTATTTGGTCACAAACTAAGACGACTGTCAACAGGAGGATAAGTAGGGCTTTATGGAGATACGTTGCAATCTGAGTTTAGAGTGCTTCATCTGCAGAAAAAAATCTGTAATCATTTCTAAACTCACAAATTTTTGCAACTTTTAAATGTAATTCTCCAATAATACTCTAATTGTGTGCTCTGTAATTCTGTATTTCAGAGAAATAGATTCAAGGTTGTCCTTATGCCTGAGGAGAAGAATTATTGTAAGGAAAATATATTATACTGCTGCCCAGTCTATTTGATGCTATTTTTAAAAACCTTTTCCTAATCAGTCTATTAAAGAAGCTCAGATGGATATAATTTCTTTACTACAGTATCACTTGAGGTATTAGATAATTATCCTTTGGTTCTTATTGAAAATCTTCAGGGTAGAACAAAATAAGTTTGTGTTAGATCTCAGGAAAAGATAACAAGTAAACGGAAACACAGATACGACAGTTGTATGTGTGGATGTTCTTTTCACAGCAATAGAGTCTTGTGTTTGTTCAGAGGCAGAGCTTCCCAATGTCTATACTTCTTAAAGAAATCACATCATGCCTTAGAAGAGGAAAATAATGGGACCATAAAAGCTAGGTTTGAGGGTCTCCTACTGACTTAATTCCCCCAAAATGGGGATTGAAGCATCCTCTGTGTTCTGGAAATCAGAAAATAAAGGCGCTTCATGCCATAACAGAAATTGTTTGCTATGTCCTCTGTTATTCAGGTGATGCAGAGTAAGGGTTAAAGATGTTCTGCTAAGCAGTTAGTGACCCTTCATTTATAATAACAAATCTTTTAAAAAGGTACCTATATTTCAGTATTCTAAATGTTTTTCAGGATTCATGAGCTCAAAACAGAATTTGTTCTTTTGGATGAATTAGAAACCTCCCAAAGGAGGTTTGGAATGAGAAAATTAACTGGTTCCACAGTTTTATCCACACTGTTTCTCTTAAATGTGGTGCAGGTAGTGAGTATTATTTCAGGTTTGGCCCTCCAAGGTCTCAATGCCACAACTTGTCCTAAGTGTCCATGTATTCACTTCTCCACATCAACTTCCTTTATTCCTAATGTGGCTAGTCACACAGCAGAAGAGCTAAGCATATGGCCTTCTGCCTGCAGAACTGGGTCCCATGGTCTTAAGACTGATTTTATTCCCACTAGCTGTGCCTTGCTTCATTTAGTTAAAACTGTCCTTAAAGATTCCAGGTGCTCCAGCTGCAGGATGAGTAGAGCTTCTTTGTCATGCAACTCTTCATAGAATCATTAAGGTTGGAAAAGACCTCCAAGATCAGCTGGTCCAACCATCCCCTACCACCAATGTCACCCACTAAACCATGTCCCTAAGCACCAGGTCTAACCTTTCTTTGACCACCACCAGGAACATTGATGCCCTCATTATGTCCTACAGCAAGCACGTATTTCCTTCTGCAGAGTCTGTCTACCTGCTTCATTCTTACTCCCAGGAGAGACAGATTATGTGAGCAAGCCATCTGTCATTCTCCTCCGGGCAACATCTGAACTTGATGGCCAGTAACAACCAAGTTCAATGGAAAGTTTCATGACAGTGTGTTTCCACATAAAGGAGAGAGAGACCCAGTCTAAGGTTCCCTTTTAAGGGAGTGTTGCAAGTGTTGGAAATATTTCAACAGATTAATATGAGGCATTAGTCATTAGAATCTCTACACTTCATTTATCAGAACTGAAACCATGGTGTTGACCAGCTGTGAATAAAGTTGTTGGCCGCATTCATGCTCTTGATACAGTGTGTGTGGTTGTGTGCATGTGTATTTATACATGCATACATACATACAAGAAGACATGCATGCTTTTTTGTTGTTCTTTGTTAGAATAAAAAAAATAATCGTAGAAATTTCTAATGTCTCTGTTAAATTACAACAGTAGCATTAGCATTATCCGCTAAATGATCTCACACTAAAATAAATCAACCAGCCTGCCAAAAATCTCCCCCAAAGAAAAGTGCTCGAGACCAATTAAAGCCACTTCTGCTGTGGGTGGTGAAACCTCTGCTGTGAGGGGCATAGAACAGGGAGTCCAAAATGTGCCCCCAGAGCCACGAGGTGCTTACGAGCAGTTTGGCTGTGACTTCTCTTGATGGTTGCCTATGTTTCTGTGGATGGAGGGATTTTATTTCTGCTGTCTGCAGTACTGAAGCAGTGTGGTTTGGGTGGTGCTGGCAAAGACCTAAAGCAGGGAGGTGGCGCAGCCAGGGGCCGCTGCCTGCACCAGCACCGGCTGCTGCTGGCTGATATGGGGGAGACGGGAGGACTGCAGCAGGGAGCGTTTGCTTGGCATTTTGTGGGAGCACGCTGCACGGGCTGAGGCTGTTTCTTGTAAAAAAAAAAAAAAAAAAAAAAAATGCCAGTTGTTTCTGTGAATTTGCTGTTAACCACCTTCTCTGTTTCTGGATCCAATTTTATATGACTTTATGCCAAGCCAGTGGAGGGAAGAGAGAAGGAAAAAAAAAATCAAAAATCGAACTGCATTTTTCAATTTGATTGTTTGAAATGCATTCAGCTTTCAGCAATGAGAGAAGTCTCTTTGTTCATGCTGATTAGAAGCTATTACATGTAAAGTACAGGAAGTGACTTCATTTGAACTGTACATTCAATATATGGATTCTGATAGCAACCAAACCAATGTGGTGTACCAGAAATGTGACACATACATTTTAGTCCTGAGACTAACCAGAAAAAAGTGTGTGTGTTTTTGTTTTTTTTTTGAACTTAGCTTTCAATCAACCAGTGCTTTTATGTGAAGTCATTTTAGATGAGTGAAGCTAACAAGAACTTTGATAAGCTTGTTGTTCAGACTGGAGAGTGAAGTTAAACTCGATAAACACTCCGGCGTGCTTTCCCTGCTGTTTATTTTTTCTTTTCTCTAAGTTTACAGGAAAGTCCTGCAAGGCACTGCCCTTTCAGGCATTCAAACAGTGAAGGTACCTTTCAGTTTCTCCTCCCCGTGAAGTTTGTAATATACAGGAGAGCACAGGTATCCTGCTGCTGCGCAGCCGTCATGAGACCCTGCCGAAGCTGCTGTGTGCAGTCCCTTTGTGAATATCACAGCCCAGTTGTGCTCCTTGAATCTTCTCTAATTATTTTGCTCCTAAGACTTGCTCGACGGAAGGACCACAGTAGAAAGCCTCGCAGGGGTCAGTGGAAGGAGGGCCTTTTACGGGAGGCTGGGTGAATTCTTCCTGACCATGCTGGTGGTAGTACTGCATCATCACCAGACAAAAACCTTACTGCTCCCAGATGTTCTCAACTGTCATTACGGTTACTCCCTCTTAGGAACTAGGAATGAATCACAGTCACTGTTATCATTTATGTGTTTGTATAACACATAGTTTTGGAGTTCTGAAAAGTTTACGTGCTTGCACTCATGTCTGTCAGGAAAATGCCATGCATGCTTTGCACTGGAAGGTTTCCTTACAGCCAGAGAGGAGCTCAGCCCCCCTGGGTCCTTTCTCAAGCCATCCTTTCATCACAACAACCGTGCGGGACAGGGTCATACCTTGGTAAGGCAGGAATGGGAGCCTGGGCTGATCACCACTGTTGGGGTACATGGAGGGTGTGCACTCCATACGAGTTGTCTTCCTTCACAGGCAGGGGCACAGGGGCATGACAAGGGCGATGGGAGGGAAGACATCTCTCCAGACACGTATCGGTGCTGAGGCCTGGGCTCACCTGCAGCGCTGCTGGTCCTGGTGCCAGGGAGCAGGCACAGCTTACCAGTCCGACCTGAGGCCTGGGGTGGCAGTAAGGCACGTTTCTGTTTTATTTCCATCTCCAAATATAGTAACTCGTTTTTTAAGTTTTACATTTTCGTAGAATGAGGTCATGTTACTATAAATGTGCTTAATGTTAAGGACGATTGCTGGGATGTTTGCAAGCCAGCCACCCACCGTTCCCTTCCCTGGGGTGTAGGGGCCCTAAAAAAAGGCAGAGGCCCTCATGCTCACAGTGCTGCTCATCCCTGCAAGAGATCAGGACTGCTCCTCCACTGAATTTCCCAAATAATACAAATTCACATGTGTATGAATGTGCAAGTCTGCAGTCTTTGCTCAGGTGAGCGGTTATGATTGCAAAGTCAGCCCTGACTGTGGTTTCCTGATCCTTTTTTTTTTTTTTTGTTTTGTGTAGCTGATCAGTTGCATCTGTCTGCTAACACAAGGTTTTCTTTTATGAGATAGAAGTGATACAAAAAAGAGAAATTGAAGAAAAGTTCACCTATTTTCATGCTGGACTAGAGATCAGTTATTACAGCTAAAGACTGAAAGTCAGTAGAAAATTTAGCAGGACAAAATATTAGAAGGTAAACTTTTTAATAAAATTCTTATATTCTGAGTTCTGGTAATTGTAACTGGAGTTCTACTTTAGTATAACATAAACTGGATGAATTATTTATCAGTTAAGATAAATAATCAGCTCCCTTGTAAATGCACTTTCTACATCAAACTTAGGACATGTAAGGCTTCTTTCATAAAGTTTTAATTTTTTTTACAGAGGAAATGTGTGGCAGTGGTCCACAATAATGGGAAAATAACTTGGGATTAAGTGTTTGCTAATTGAGTACTTTGAATTTTTGCCAAATAAATAATATTCTGGAACAAGCTTTTCAAGCTTGTCCAGCAATGGGTGCTTCAAAACAAAACACAGAGCAGGGAAACCTCACATACTTTTATGTAAGAAGAATCAAGAATTGCATACTGCAAATGCAATATATGTTAGAAGATTTCAGTAAGGTATTTATGTGGCGTTCCTCTACATGAAAGCCGCACGAGGGTAATGGAGCAGTGCAGTTTTACTTTGGGGTAAATTACTGTTGTTTGCTATGCAAATCTTATGACTGTAATTAGACTTGGATTTGGAGTGCTGTGTACACTGATCTTTGTTCCCTCCGTGCATGGGAGCTAGTTTTAATGCTGCAAAACAGCACAGCAGATCTGGAGCACTGCTGGGCCAGACAGTCACTTCTCGCCACGCATCGTTGCAAGCAATGGGTGTTGTAAGAGGAATGGTTTGCCTCCATGCTCACAGCACACACGTGTAGCACTGCAGACGCCTTCTGAGCCGCTGAAGGATTCAGGTACCACCATGTCACTTGACAGCAGAGGTTGAAGAAGATGCAGGAAGGCTGCCCTGATAAGGATCTGGTTGTTAGCAAACCATTTTTTAAAAAGTTTTGCTCTACGGCTGATTAGCCAAGGAGCTGGTGGTATGCTCAGGCTCTCCCGGCAGAGATTGCTGTTCCTAGTATAGCTATGTATAGCCCCGTTATCTCTGCAACCGGACTTTGTGTAACCGTGGCCCGTGGCGCCTTGCCCACGCTAATGAGCTCTCCCTTGAGGCCGGGCTTGTGCCTGTGGGGGTGGCACTGCACGGGGACCGTGCCGCCGTTTTGGAAATACGAGGTTGGTAACCGTGCTCGAGCCCAGCTGGCTGCTTCTACCTGCAGGAGCTCGGCCCCAAGCAGGGCAGGCGGCCCTGTAGTCATCCGGGGGGAAAGGGAAGCAGGCTGGGCTGTGGTCTGCAGTGCTGGCAGAAGAGAGCTGTCACCTCCACCTGGAGCAGGGGCAAGCACCACCACGGTGGGAAAGGCGCAGGTGAGCCACGGGCATGGTGTTGGTGTTGCGGTCAGCCCATTGCGGTCAGCTGGTGGGTGGGAGCCTGTCCCGTGGGCACTGTGGCTGCTGGCAATGCCTCCTAGCAGCAAGGCAGAAGCTGGCCCCATGGCATGCAGCAGAATAAAAATCCTACCAGGTACGGGATCTGCAGCTTGTGCTGTTTCATCTGCAGGTAGCTAAAAAGGGCATTATTTGGATCAGTGTAAGAATCTTTACAGGCACAGAGAAAGAACCAACAAGTACCCTGTAGGGGACAACATAGCACTGCTGCTCTGAAGTTACAGTAAATGGCATGATCTGTTTTTTGGTGTTTTTTTTTTTTTTTTTTTTTTTTTTTACAGCTTGTAGTACGTGTGAATTTGTTTCTATTATTTTTGTTGCCTACTCATTTAAGTAGCAGCAAAGCAGAGGAACAGAGGCAGTTCTATTAGTCCCTTGCAGGCTTGTACATTATCAAGTATTTCTGTAAACATGACACGGAATCCATCAATCTTGTTTGTGTAAATATAAGTTACGGGAGCAGGGAAACTGTAAAACCACCAAGCAATATACGAATGTTCCCAACAAAAAGCAGAAAAAAATCTTCACTAAGAGTGAAGAATTTCTATCAGACTGCATTTCATACCTAGTGCTAATGCTGCCAGGTGTGTGTCGCTCCTGTAACAGGATGCTTCATGGTTCTGAACACCTTAGAGGGTGTGAAAAATATATATATAATGTTTTACCTAAGCAGCCAAGTGAAAACAGGGCATAAAATCTGTGTGAGTGTTGCAAAGTGGTGCCACAGTGTAGCTACAATAGCCGATACATTTTTTGCCTTGCAATTTATCATTGAAATACAAGGGATCCTGACTGAGCTGGTCCTTAACTACCTCCAAGGAAGATCATGAATTTGACAGTTTTGCACTGTTAGTTATTGGGGAAGAAATAGCAAAGACCCCCACTCCTCAGGGGAACTTTTTAAGGCAGTAGGTGCTCTCAGCAGTTATACTTGCAGTGGCCCAATCCCATGTTTCTGGCACACCCAGCAATTTTCAGTGTGCAATACATTCAGAGTCTGGCTACCAGCATGCCAGCGTGGGGTGAGAAGTACTGTGCGGTACATGTAATTCCAGGATGGCTGTTAAACTGCTAAATTAGCTGGTAATCTCCACATCCCACATCAAAACACAGGCAGTCCTAAAGCAAGCGTTGGGCAGGTCTGGGTGTTTTGAGGTGCTGCACAGAGACACCGGCCCAGAGTCACCCCCAGCAAGGTGCTTAACAAGTACATGAACCCAAATGTACCAAGCTGCCAGGGTGTTGGCTGAAGTGGGTGGGAAAGCTAATTAACTTATAGCAGTGTCCTAACTCTGAGCTGCTTCCAGCTATGGAGTCTGCTGTTTGGTCATGTTCTCCAGGCCAGCACCCTGGTGTCCCAGGTTTTGGCTAAGCACCTTTCTGGCAACTATTTCTTTGCGCTAGCCTTATTTTCAGTTTCAGGGAGCATCCTCCACGTGTGCGTTTTAAAATTCCATGTGAGAGTGTTAGATTTCTGTTTTGAAACCAAATCCTCCCCCAGTGTGGACGGAGGCTGGTTGGGAGGTCAGCTCTGTGGTTGTGACGGCACCTGCAGGTGGTGGTGAGTGCCTCAGTCAGGAGTGGGGGTGTCACCACCCATCAGCAGGGCCTTCACCAAGCTCATCTTGTGGTTGCTACTGATATCTCTGGGAGTATTTAATCATGAGCTTTCCCAGTCAGGCCACTTCAAACCATACCATCTGCTTGCATGGCAGCAGAGTTTAACTGACAGGATACCAGTGACAGATTTGGAGGCAGGTTCAAGGGAGGCCTGCTGTGTTCTTCTCCCCTGCTTTCTGCTCCTCGTCTACCCGCTGCCTGCCCTGGGGCCTCCATGGTGGCACTGCCCCGGGAGGGCTGCAAGGTTTGCTCAGGAGCTGGGCATTCAGGCGATGAATCACAGAGGCATGGCAGGGAGTGATAAGGTCGTGTACTTTATGATTAGATACATCCTCCCTCTAACAGCGGCTCTTTGTCTCCCTTTTGCTTTTGGTAATGTTTTTCGGCTATTTGCATACAACAATTCTCCAAGCAGGAGCTGTGCAACTTGAAACAAAGTCGCTATTATTCTAGGTAAGCCTAGGGAGCTGGTAGAGGACCCCTAATAGCTTGGTTGCCCTCAGAAGACATAGATTGTTGGTAATTTATTTAAAAGCCTATTATGTTAAATCACCATGAAAATATTTTATTTTCCTTGCAGCCTAGCTGTAAAGGACCTTCAGGTACATAAAATGCTGTGTAATTAGAAAAATCTGTCCTGCGGCTATATTTAGGGTGGGTTTTTTTTGTGCATTTTCAGTGATAACTGAAAGTATGGCATTTGGTGATGCCACAGTGATGACTATAGAGTGGCATGTTCTTTATCTGTAACAGTAGCAAAAAGAAAAAAAAAAGTCATGGATTTCAGTTATTCGTAGTGCTGGTGTGCCACCTGGGAGCCATGACAAAAGAAAACTATTATATGGTCCCCAATGTATTGAAAAATATGGACTACTGCCATATTGTCTACTACTGTAGACTGACCAACATTTAGGTCTACCTCCTCATTTACAGCTAGTGGAGACACCAGAGAACTCAGTAGGAACACTTCAGACTTATTTGGGGAGGTTTTGGACCAGACTCTTGAGGTGTGTCTATTGCCTTCTTGTGTTTTCAAATGGAAACCTTTTGGAGCCACACTGAATATTGCATCTGTGTCACTACCATCCTTTCTCTAAGCCTGTCTTCAGTGTCTCTCCAGATGGTGTCTTCTGAGTGCTTATGCTTCCCTGAACCTCTTTGGCTACTAGCTCCCACCTGTAGTGAAGCCTCATCTCTCCCAGCCCAATCTTTGCTACAGCTTCCCATGGCTCCCTTGAACTCTCTTGGCTGTCTTGGCTTCCCCCTTCCATTGCTTACTGCCACTTACTTGATCAGACTTGCTCAACAGAGTTGTCAAAAGTAGAACAAAGCAAGGTGGTCATGGATGACCAACATCATCTTTTCCTTTTAATCATAAAGTGTTGTTGGTTTGGTTTCTACTGTCTATAAAAAGGCTTTGTGCAATGTTTTCCCCATCACCCTGCATAACTCCACTGCCTGGATGACTTCTGCTGAAGAGTATCATTGCTGGGTTGTGTCCCTGCTCAATTCAAGTTTCCCTGGCAACCAGTCTGAGCTACACTGTGCCAAAAATACCGTACTGTGCTGGGAGAAAGTCAGTGGTTGCAGACATGTATTTCTCATTAGTGACTTCTCTGGATGGTTTGTATGTCCTGCAGATGTGATTACTAAGAAAAGATCACTGGGAAATGTGGTGTGCCCTTGTGTTTTCCATAGGCTGCCCATGCTAAGAAGGCTACCTTGTGTGGCTGTTGCCTGAGTTGTGGCTGTAAACACCTATCATATTCATTTCTGTGTTACACCAAAGGTCTCATCTCCAACTAAAAAGGGTCTGTGTAAGCTCACGAAGTCACAGTGATCTTTCTTGGGCTGCTTGGATCTCTGTGAGTTTCTTTGGTTATTACTAGTAACATTGCCTTTCTCATATACACCTTGATTTAAAGGTGTGCATACTGCGAGCTCCAGTTTTCCTGTCATGCTGGTCTCCAAAGGGACTGTTTGCAACACCTCAGAGTGAGCTTTGTATAAGTTTTGGAGTCAGGACCTACCAATGCGCACAGGAGGGAATGCACAAACTGGAGGTCTTATTTCAAACCTTCCTATTTCATTTTTGGTTTGCAGATAATCTTTTCACTACTTAATGTAGAATAGTGGTATAAAGAGGAAAAAAAAAAAAAAGGAAAAAAAAAGATAATTTAAGCTGTGTTTTCAGGTGAGAAAATTAGAAGAGACAAAATTGGAGAGTAGCACAGCATTTTAAATAATGTGTTCTCTTTTCTGGATTTTTAGGGTGTGAGGATTGCGGTAAGAGCCTTATAGGAGAATGCAAACTCCATGGACCACTCATCAAGGCTAAAGACAGGGTTATTCCTAGCCGAGCCCGTCTTACCCTACCTCATTACCTTACTTTGCGAGTGTTGGAGCTGCGAGCTGGAAACCAGCAGAGTAAGTATTGTTGCTCTTTTCCCCACATTTGGGAAAGAGGAGGCCACTGGCTGTACTAACACTTGCTTGTTTTCATGAGTAACTTAATTGGGTATTGACTGTGTGAAGCTGATGTTACCAAAGCTCACACTCAGCTACTGTTTTTTATGACTGATTGCTAGTAACCTCAATGCATAGACTGATGTCAGGACATTAGCCAGAGCTGGTGTGACATTGAACTGTGAGCAATCAGTTGGTTCTCGTGAGGTGATATGCGTCTAATGAATGTTGAATTTGTATCTAATGGTAACAGCCATGTACTATATTACCTATCTCTTTTTTCCCCAAGCATGCAAAACAGGAAAGAGTATTCAATAAAAGGCCAGAAACAAAATGGTAAATAGCATCCCTCATCCACCACCCACCCCCTGCAGACTCAAAAGAACACAAGGTGCTAATGTACCTTTTACAGCATCTTCTGTTCACATTGTTGAAAGACAGTTGTCTGTTTTCTTTAGATGGCAGGACAGCTCAAATGCCCACATTTGAGCAAGGGAACTACATGCTCAAATCTTGCACAGATACCTGTGTAACATAGTTTTGTGTAGATAACATTTCATAAAGAGAACGGCAAGATTCCTGTTGTGTTGCTTCATTGGTATTAGAATGGGCAAGATGGATAATCTTGATTTTTTATAGATCCTCTCCTCTCATACTGGGAGATGACAGCCTAGTCAATTATACCAAGAAGTACAGCACTATGATAACATCAGCTTGTACATTGAAGAGTATCAGCACATTTGAGCATTGCATGTTAATGTTTTGTCATGGGTTTTATGTACTTTTGCAAATTGTATTCAGTGTAAGTCCCATTTTTAAAAAGCCTCTTTAAAGACTGGGATCCTTTCCAGACTCTTAGCCTTTGAATGATTTACCTGGTTTATTAGTTTAGAAGAAAAACTAATATGTTCAGCACTATTGTGTGTCTCCATTTTCATAGTTGTAATTACACAAGAAATAGCTCATTACACCTGTATTAATATTAGACTGGTCTTGTTTGTTTATTTATTTATTTGTTTGTTTGTTTGTTTGTTTGTTTTTCATTCACAGTCCTCGGAGTATTTGCGAAGAAAGTAATACAGAAGAGAACACAGTTTGGTCCTTATGTTGGTCAACTGTCTACAAAACTGACCCGCTATGATGAGAGTAGGCTAGTCCTGCAGGTAAAAGCCCTATGACTTAAAGACACATATGTACTTCATGTTAACATTTCGTATTCATTTTAACCGGGCAACTTGCCTTCTAATCTATTTAATTAATCGTACTTCTGATCTCCATGTATGAAGTTAAATCATATTACTAGATTGCACAGCATAGCCTTTCACCCTCCAAGAGAGGCTGGCAGCAGCTGTCCCACGACATGCTGTATGTCTTCCTTTGAACTTCCTCAGAAGCTTGGGACTGGAAAACAGTCTGCTGTGGAGGAAGCCATAGATGCAGATACTCCTGTAATTTCATTTGAGAATGAAAGCAATAGTTTCAGTAATTGCTGTAGATTTCATTTTTGCATGAAATTCATGTGAGTGGTCTGCCAGGAAAGGAATACTATTTTGCTGTAGGATTTTCCTTGCACGTTGATACCAGTTCTTCTCCATAACTAAATTTCTTCCATCCTTACATGATGCTGTAATTCTTACAAATGCAGAAAAGGTACATCTCTAGTGAGTTCGTGAGCATGGATGAGCTAATCACCCAGTTCCTTCCTCTCCACCAAGCCATTGTAAACCACACCCTATGCTCTATCAGTCGGCCCAGTTTGCTTTAAAGTGTACTCTGATAAGCACAGCTCTGACTGATGAAAGGGCTGTTTCTTCACAAAAAGAGACTGCAGTCCCAGATTTTCTACATGACAGCAGTAGCTACCTTGGCATTTCTCTAGCAGCATTTTGAATGCAATCAAACCAGGACCTGACCGTCAGGAAGGTATTTTCATTGGAAACGTGACAAAGTTAGGTAAAGTAGTTCCCAGAATCAATGGAAATGAAACTTGTTTTGCAATTAATTATTAGCATAGTTACAGATTAGAACAGATACATGCAGTGCTGACATCTGTGTTGCAGCTTCAACTGTCCATGTTCCAGAGAGTGTGAAAAAGCAACTGTCTTGTATGAAAAGGTCGGAAGCATTTGCCTTGTAGAGGCATTCTCTTGCAAAGGAAAGGAGGAATGAAGTAAAGCAAAAAGAAGGATCTTTCTGGCACAATTGTTCATTTGTATTTATTTTTACATTGTTAAGGAGAAAATGAGATGACTGTTAAAAAGTCATTATATTGTATGTTGCCTCTTTGGACTTATTACACAAGCTGCATGATTGTTCAATGCAAAACACAGCATTAATGCATCACTAAAGTTTGAGATTATCAAGTACTCAGGAAGTACATTAAGGCACAAAGCTTATCTTCCTACCTGCTTGCACTTAGTTCTTATAATACTATCTTTATGTAACATAGAAAAATGAGAAATATAAACTGGAAATACATACAAAGGCCTACAGCTATTGTAGTGGTTGGGCGCCTCAGAAGGTACTCATTCTTCACTTTCTTTTGCACATGGTGTTCTCTGAAAGTGATCTATTTCAAAACAACCATGATTTCAGCAAATGTATCTCTGAGAGAAGGTAAATAACTAGTAGCTCTGACTCCAAGTTAAAGAAAATTAATATTTCTCTGTACAGGACTGGGTTTTATCCTGTTCTTTCTCCCATCCTCCACCTTAATTTCAGGTGTTGAAAGATGGAGGGAAGTACTTTCTGGACACTCCCAATGAAGACTGTGGAAACTGGATGATGTTTGTCCGGCTAGCCCGGAACCAAGAAGAACAGACCCTTGTGGCTTATCAGCACTGTGGAGAAGTCTACTTCACGACTGTTAAGGTACTTAAACCCATATTGCTTCACCTGTCACTCACATGGCAGTTCACCAACAAAGATTCTGAAAGACCAACCCTTTTACAGATGAAAGATTTATTATATTCAACTGGAGCTTTACGACATACCACCCTTTATGTCACTTAATCCATAGTAAAGCAAGCAATCTATGGGGTTTTCCAGTAAAAGGCAATGTGTACATACTGTTGTGGGCAGTGAAGAAACTGAGCAGAGAAATACCATTTGTGGTGGAGGTGTTTAAATATAAATGCTGTAAAGTCTTACCAGTCTTCAGTTCCTAGTAGGCACATGGAGAGATTATCTAGCAGTGTTATATTCGACAGTACTTTTTCTAGGAAAGCACACACACACTTCTGTCCTTTATTACATTGTCCTGTATTACAATGTGTTTTTGGACACATTGTACGTTCTGATCACATTACCAGGTGCTCAGAAACAGGATACTAAATAGCCTCTTTAAGTATGATTTTCCAGACATATTTTTATTTTTATTTTTATTTTTATTTAAATCAGAACTTGAACTTTTAATCAGAACAGAATTTCTAATCAAAGCTTTTTTTTTTTTTGCCTTTTTTTTTTTTTTTTAAATCAGAACTCTTTCGTTTAGGAAACTGAAGTCTGTATTTTGAACGTTCCTTAATTTCCTCTTTTATATTCTAAGTAAATACCTGTGTAGTATAGTGAGGAACATAAAAGTAAGTATAGGATACTAGTCAAAAGAGGTTACTGTGGGAATATTTATCACACAGTGATGGTGTGAGAGTAAGTAATGGTGATAACACTTCAAAGTCTTTTATAACAGTGTTAGGTATATTTGCCTTTTGATGAATAATAAAGCAATTAAAAAATCAATGTAAAGCAGTATATACCAATCTGTGACAATGTTTAGGCTGTGCTTCAAATTATGATACAGTCAATACCTTTTCAGATTTATGATGTGATTTTAGATGCACGCTGTACATGTAAAACTGATAGGATTAATAATACTGTATTTGAAAAGCATGCACAGCTGCTTTTCTAAGAAACTGTAGTTACAAATTGATAACGTAAAGTTTCTGTTTCAATTTAAATACTGTGTTGAAACAGCTCACTGCTGTTTTCTACAGTACTGCTCATTGGCATTAATGGAGAGTTGCATCCTATATATTAAAATGAAAAGTATTTTAGGATGAGCAATGTGTTTTGGAACCCTTACTATGCATCATGGGGAGTTACTCTCCTTTTCTCACTCCTAAATCCCAGTACCATTCATGGTGCCATCACATCCTGCAGACAGTGTCCAGGTCAGTAAGGTGATGGCCTTTTGCTACACTTAGGCACACCCTGCTGGTCACATTGTGAGGCTGCCTTAGGGCTGGTTATGAAGATATTTTCTCAAGATATTTTGAATATATTCTGTTAAGTTGGGAGTAGAAGTATCGGCTCCTCTCTCCACTTTTTTTACAGAGATATCAGTTTAGAATAAAGGTAGAAAAATTTCAGTAACATGAAACTACAGCACAAAAGCATACAGGTATGTATACGTCTAAGTGGCCTACTGACAGCACTGTTGGTGTACTTGCTGATCTAATGACTGCAGTCCCTAGAAATGAGCGGTTTTTAAAAGCAATGAATTAATTATGAGGAAGTAAAAATAATCCAGGCTTGCTGTCTGTTTGATCACAGGAGAATCTCCTGTGGGTGCTGTCATAGGTTTCTGTTATTACCGCAGGTGAAACTGTGTAAATGATATCCCGTAGAAGATTAGGACACTAGAGGTTCAAAACTGAGATTAGGGCTTTCACCTTACTTGATTATTTCTCACACTCATGCCCTTGCTTCCCCTACAAAGTCACATTTGCTAGGTCTCAACTTCCCATGGGGGAGATCGCTGCTGGTCCAGGAGGGTCAGGCAGGAAGTCCTGGCGGTACCGTGCTGTGCAGCCATTTTGTGGTGTCACAGCCCCAGACATGTGTCTCTGTGGATCTCCCCCATTTCCAAGTTTCTCTTCCTGATGGCTTAGTTGTCTCCATCTAAAAAGACTATGCAGGAGCTCAATGCGTGATTGGCCTCCTAATTGGTGGTTCTGCTTCACGTCCTTTATTAATTGGAAGATTCACCACAGACCACTTCAGTTTAGACTAGGTGTTATTAGAACATACAGCCAACCCATAATGGCTGTAGTTAATAAGTAGGCTTGTGCCTGGGAGTTCAAAAGTTCAGTTTCGGACATTATGCGCACAATTATCTGTCACCGTTTAGTGTTCACAGCCTGTTATCTTTTACCTGCCATGCTTATGCCATACTGATGTTATATAACAAGTGCACTTCAAGACGTCACATTATGTGAAATAAGGCTTGGCTGCTGTCCTTCCAGGCTAGTTTGTTCTTTTCAGTGGCACAAGTTTAGTTTAGCTCAAAATAAAACTACAAGTACAATGCAGATTGGCTGTACACCTATTACAATGTTGTGTGATTGCTTTTTTGTTTGTTTGATTGGTTGGTTTAGTTTTGATGATAGATGAATAAAACAGTGTACAGGGCCAGGAAGTCATAAAGCCTTTCTCCTTTGCATCTAAGTACATAATGGATTTTTAGCCAGTGAGTATAACCATTCACCTTTCTTTTTTCTGTTTGCTGTATAATTGGCTGAAAGCATTTGTAAGAGGAGGTCATAGTCCAGTCCCAAGAAGATCTGTGCAGGCATGACTGGATGGGAGACTGCAGAGTATGGGCTCCCTTAGTCCTGCGTAGGAAGGCTTCAGCGAAATAAGAGCAGAGGTACAATTAGCACGTGCGTAGCAAGCCTGGCCTATTAGAGCCAGCAAGTGTGAAGAACTTCCTTAGCTGTCTTGCCAGAAATGTGCAAGTTTGACTTGCAGTTCACATACTAATTCTGCACCCATGCTCAGTAAGTGTGACACATCCAGGAGGCATCCAAGCTATTGTGCATTCACTCTACATTTTTCTTTTTCCTGTACCCGACAGTTAAGTGTTATGTCCAGGGGGCTTCAAGATATCAAGGAACAGGCATGGCATATTGCTTAGAAAGACTGCTGGATGTCTGGACATCCCAGACAAATACTTCTCTCTGAGCAACAGTCATGAGGCTGAGGCACCCTTACTTCTACTTCTCCGCGTAAAATCTCTGTACATACTCATATCTGCTTTTAGAAACTGTGAAAGTGTCAAACCCCAGTGGATAGTAATGCTCACAAAGCATTTGACTCTTGTAACTAAGTTATCGATAGTTTAAACAGATTCAATTGATGCAGCTTGGGTAATGATAACAAATTGTACCTTCTCCTCCCCCCAGTCTTCACTACAGTGTTATTTTTTAGTAGAAAAATTCACACAAGTAAATGTGAACTATTTGTTTTCCATTCACAGCCAATTGAACCCCACACAGAATTGAAAGTATGGTATGCTGCCGATTATGCCAAATTTATGGAAGCTTCTGCAGTCTTCATTAAAGAAGAAACTGATGTCTGTCCTTTGCCTCCAGTAGCAGTAAGTACCTCTAATCTGCATTCAAGCCATCGACAGACATAGTAAATTACAGCTTACTTACATGCTCAGTCTGATTATGAAACTCTGGTGATGTTAGAGCAAGTCATAGAATAGGTGGCTAACACAAAGCCAAGAGCAATTTTAAGCAAACGGCTATGTGTGGAAAGGCTGCTCATCATCTCCTGTGTTTGTTATCCAGTGGAGCCATTAGAAGTATCCAGAAGCAGTGATTCCAGTGGGATGTGTTGGAAAGACTTAAGTTTTTTAGGTAACCAAGCTGTCCAGCCTCAGACTTCTCTCACCAGTTCCCTTTTGTTACACTGTGATTGGTTGGACAGATAATGTATTGGTTATTTCAGTCTTTCCTGGGTTAAAAAACTCTTTTAATCCCAATACCTTTCCCTTTGGATGATAGTAAGAAATCCTAAACTGATGCAAAAGGTACCTAAGTATTGAAAATGTGACTGTGAATATTGATACGTAAACTAGAAGGAAATGCTAAACAGGGAGTATGATTGAATGAGGAATTCAGAGGTGCTCCATGGAGGAAAAGTAACCCCATTGATTCATAGGAGCATAGAATAGAATCACAGAAACATTAAGGTTGGAAAAGACCTCCTAGATCATCTGGTCCAACCATCACTCTACCACCAATGTCACCCACTAAACCATGTCCTTAAGCACCACGTCCAACCTTTCCTTAAACACCCCCAGGGACCACCTCCCTGGGCAGCCTGTTCCAGTGCCTGACTGCTCTTTCTGAGAAGAAACCTCTCTTAAATTCCAACCTAAACCTTCCCTGGCACAACTTGAGGACGTTCCCTTTAGTCCTATAGCTAGTTATCTGCAAGAAGAGGTTGACCCTCAGCTCCTACACTTTCCTTTCAGGCAGTTGTAGAGAGCAATGAGGTCTCCCCTGAGCCTCCTCTTCTCCAGACTAAACACCCCCAGTTCCCTCAGCCGCTTCTCAGAGGACTTGTGCTCCAGGATGCACTTGCATTGAATTCACTTGCATTGAAGGTTTTATACGGTCTGCAAAGAAGGACTAGGAGGGCCATAGCATAAGACAGAAATGAGAGAGAAAGGCTCTGTCTGTGAACAAAGACAGAGTGGGCATAGCGTTACCATATTCTCTAAAGCAAGCTAACCCGAGAGCAAGGGAAAGCAAAGACGCTTTATAAGAAGCATGAGTGAAATACAGAGACAGCTAAGGAAGTACACAGTTGTGTATTGTTTCAAAGTCTATTTCATCAGTGACTGTTGGTTTTATAGCTTTTTACAATTGTTTTTAATTTGAATTTTTAAAATGTCTATATTCAAAGTAAATTCAAGCGAATCCAGTAGAGCTCTTATTTCTACAGAAATAATAATTCCAAATAATACGTTGCATAAAATAAATTTTTAAAAAGTTGTTTTAATGCCTTTAAGCTAGGATAGGTTTGATATCCCCAATGCTGTAACTTACTGAGTTTAAGAAAGTCTAATGCCAAATGTCAAGCTGAGTGAAGAAATCTCTCCTTGGGGCATTGACAATTGCTTTCTGGTAAAGGGGCAAGCAGCATGGAGTCAGCCCAAAACATAGAGAAAACGTGTGTGGCTAAATTACATTTGTGTGCAGGAACCCATCCAATTAGACAGGTCCCAGCTCTGGGATTTTTGTTTGGTTGCAATAGCAAATAAATTATGTCAGTCCAAGGTTAAAGTACAATTCTCAATTGCTTTTATAAGTAATTCCATAATAGGAACAAATAGACTTTGGAATTCAGTACACAGAGATGAACAAATGTGAAGGACTCAGTACTACTGCAGTAAATGCTAAACAAAAATGTGAAAATCAGTATTCAGCCAACCATTTTCTTTTTTTTTTTTTTTCATAGTTGCTAGACTCCTAGAGAGCATCCATTTCCAGCTGAACAGCTGTGTGGTAGTAAAATCAAGTAAATATCACTAAGGACAACAGGTCTTAGGAAAGCCCGGGAGAAGATGTAGTGTCAGTGAGAAGAATATGACCTTTCCTTAGAATGGCTAATAAGAAAGACCTGCTTCTGTTCTCATTGCAGAAAGAGCCTGTAGACCCTTGGATATGCTCCAGTTGTAGAAGCGCTTTTGCAACTTTTGCTCTGCTGGAATCTCACCAGTGCATCAATAAAGACCGAGTCCTTACCACAAGGTTCAGACCACCAAATAAATTGGGACCTGTAAAAGCAAAAAGCAAACTTAAAGGGAAACTGAGAGGATCGGCATTAGGCAAAAGCATCACTCAGTGCTATGGGACCATTTCTTGTTCCTCGGCTGCAAAGCTTAGCTGTGCCAGCTCAGGAAGCACTTGTGATGCTCTTGTGAGGTTTATACCTAAATGGAGAAATGGCCGGTCTTCACTGTTGAAGGGAAAAGAAGTGAAGCAGCCAGACAGTTACTCTTGCCGACTTTGTGGGAAGATATTTGATTCCATTGAAAAGCTCACAGTCCACACTTACGCGCACAAAGGGGAGCGCCCCTACAAGTGTCCACAGCACGGATGCACAAAAGCCTTCATTTCCAAATATAAACTGCTCAGGTACAGCTCTGAAGGCAATCCTTTTCTTGTGGGTGTGTGGGGGAAAAACAAGGACATCTTTTGTCTCTTGAGTGTCTTAGTGGCAGTTAATCACAGAGTTCCAGTTTTCATATTCCTGCGTAGGAAGAATTGGTGAAAAGTAGTCTCTCTCAATTGCAGTTGCTACTCAGATTATGTTGAGCAATTTGAACTTTCTCTGTGCTTTATGATTAACACAACTTTAAAAAAAAAAAAAAAAAAAAAAAGCTAGGCTTTTTACTAATAATTCAAGAACTTGCGAAAATGCCTTTCTTCTTTCTGTTTTTGAGTCTTGAGCTGCATTGTGTACTAGAACAAATGTAAATGCTGATAACACTTTTTTTGTGTGTGTGTCTTAGGCACTCAGCCACTCATTCTCCACAGAAATCTCACCAGTGTGGCTACTGTGAAAAGACCTTTCATAGAAAAGACCATCTAAAGAATCACCTTCAGACTCATGACCCTAACAAGATGGCCTTCAAGTGTGAAGAGTGTGGCAAGAAGTACAACACCAAGCTAGGTTATAAGAGACACTTGGCTCTTCATGCAGCCACCAGTGGGGACCTTACCTGCAGGGTGTGTGCCCAGGAGTTTGGCGGTACTGAAGTTTTGTTGGAACACCTTAAAAGTCATGCAGGGAAACCAACTGGCAATACCAAGGAAAAGAAACATAAATGTGACCACTGTGAGCGTCACTTCTATACCCGGAAAGATGTGCGACGGCACATGGTGGTTCACACGGGTTGCAAAGACTTTCTATGCCAGTTTTGTGCCCAAAGGTTTGGGCGGAAGGACCACTTGACTCGCCATACTAGGAAGACTCATCCACAAGAACTGCTGAAGAGCAGGTTGCAGAATGGTGACTCAGTAGGTCTCCTTGACCAACTTTTCCCATTCAGACTGAAGGAAGACACCAGCATACCATCCCCTTTTCCTGAAAGAGTCTCCGCGCAGAATGGAATTTTGAATAGTCCAGAACCAGAGGAATACAACTGTTCACATCTTCATCCCCAGCCAAGCTTACAAACTGCTCTTCCTCTTGAACCTTCTCCTCATTTGCAAAGGATGGGCTGTGCAGACAGCCTCGCAGCTGTCCATCCCACACCGTGCTCAACAGCCATTCCTGCCAACCTGAACCTTCATCAGTCTAATAAATATGACCTTAGTTCTACCTCATTTGCAGCAGGATCCCTCAAAAATCTTCCAATCAGAGTGGATGTTAAAGGTTACAATGTCCATCTTCTAGAGGACCTGCCATTACCAGAACCTCAGTCTCTCCACAAAATCAGTCTGGAAGAAGCTTCCTCAGGGCCTGTAGGTGATACTCACAAGTACGCAGTGCACAAGGAGACAGAGACAGCAGCTGAAACTACCAGCATGCCTTTCATGGATCTCACTCATGTGATGAGTTTCTGGCAACTCCCACCAGGTGACAACCAGAACACTACTGGGGACATCACAATGGCATTTGGTCCAGAGGAGCCATCACATAGGCTGAATGGCCAGCAGCAAGGTCTACAGCTAGCAACTGGTGGCATGGCCATAAACCAGCTGCATCATTTTCCTCGCTCCTTTCCATCCACTACAAATTCTGTAACGTTGCCTCATTTTCATCATGCCTTCAAATAACTATGCCTTTAAAAAAAAAAAAAAAAAAAAAAAAAAAGACTGGTTTACTTAAATCTGTTAGGAGAGGGTTTTGTTTGTTTATTTGTTTTCATTTTGTTTTAAGAAAAACTGTCCCAAATGTTTTTTAAAGCATGTTATGAACACGGTAGTTCAATTCAGAATGTTAATAAACAAGAAGCTCTATTTTTCATACTACTATTAGTTTTTAGCATATGACAATAGTAGGACTAACATATTTCCCTCAACATCCTCTGTATTTTTGTTTCTTACCTTTCAAACAAACAGCTGAATAAATATCTTCAATAATAGCAAAGCATCATAACAGGCACAATGAAACTTTGGCTGCCGCAGTAGGAGAAATAGGTTTAGGGTGAATGGGAAGAAGGGGGAAAATCACAGAAAAATAATTTTAATGAGCCAAGAATCACAATAAGTGTATACACATGGAAACCGTAATATGAACAAGTTATCGGTGTGATATAGATTTCTGTTAAGCACTTAATTACTGAATTTTAGGAATCTTTAATTTAAATCCAAATAATTCCAAGAATAAATCTTATCTCCTTGTTTCAGTCTTTTAAAATGAAGAAAATTACTGCTGTGATTATGTTTAACTAGATTTCTTTTTTTTTTTTTTTTCCTGAAGCACACTAGCACACTTCAGCTGTGTGCATCTCCTGCATTATTCCAGTGGCTCGAAGTAACTACCACTGCTGCATGAATGTGCCAGAGCAGCTGTCTTGTATGGGTGTGCTTTTCAGAATGGGAAGTGAAATTTCTCAAAGGTTAGAGCAAACATTAATTTTCACTTAGAACATGATCATCTAGCAAGATACAGGAACCTGGGTCTCACGCTAGCAAAGCACTTAAGCATTTGCTTATATTTAAGCATGTGTAATCCCATCGGGTCAACAGCTTGCCTGATTTAACACTCAATAAAAAATAATGCTTCCTACCTAAGGGGCCTTTATTCACCTTTTGTTAATTTTTTTTAAAAAAAGGCTTTTGTTTAGCATGGGAAATTATTCTTAATCATAGCCATCAGACATGGACGCCTTGACAGAAAGCCAACCCTGGCAAGGCAGCCTGCCTCCATCCAAGCTTAACCTCCATTGAGTCAGGGGTAGATCCCTATGCAGAAGGCTTGTGGTAGTTACCTCAGGCTGTGCCCTGGTCATAGCCACAGGTTGTGGCTATGCCTCAAAACCATCGTATGAAGTTAGTGGGTATGGTAATGGTCAAAGCCATCTTACTCATGTTTGTTTTGCTCATTAGTATTTGGGCAGTTAGAGCTGGGCGTTCAGCCTGTGTTTCTTCCAAAGCAGGTTCACAGGGACTTCTCTTTGTTTCCTGTGGTAAATTGTCCTTGTATGTTTCCAGTTTCCAGCTGGAAAGTGGTGTGACAGTCCCATCACCTGACCAGTATGTTAGCAGAAATTGCAAAAAAATCACATCTCCCAGTAGATGACATTAAATAATAAATAGATAAATAAAAAGCCTTCTGAATTTACTTTCTTGCCTGACCCATACTTAAAAAAAAAATAAAAAAAATCCCATTTTACTGTATGATGCCATTATTAGTGGATTTTGTCACAGCAGAAACAGATGCAGAATTTCTGAATCTGAATACACAATCTCTTCCATTAAATTAAAAGGTAATTAATTGTACCTAATGATCATTACAGATAAACCATGAAACAAGTTTGTTCTCGTTGCCCCCATTAATCACAGAAATATTTCCAGATAAGTTCTAATAAATATTTTTTAAATGATTGCTATTTTGCTGTTAAAGAACTATGACAGATATTAATATTTTTACAAGTTTATAATTATTTGGATTATGGAAAGGTGGTATTACTGCAGTTTGTGCAAGAATATGTTCTTCAGATCCATTTTTATTTCAAATGTTTTTGGCATAGAACAAAACAAAAGGAATTTTTAGATCATTTGAATTATGAGAATAGCAGTAGAAAAAGTGGGTAGCTGCACATTCATGTCCAGCTAGGAGTTATTTAAATTGCAAGTGTCAGAATAGTGAAAAAGTTTAAAACATGCACAATTTACAACTCATCTCATAATTTTATCCAGACTTGGAAAGGTGTGTTTATATTCATTTACTGCATTGTTTGCCTTGTTCATGCAAATTGTACTCAGTTGCCTTTGTTCAAACATGTACTTGTGAAAAAAAAAAAAAAACACATTCGTGTAGCACTGTCTGATCATGTTATTAGTAGACAATTTGTCCTTTTGGTTTGTGCTTCTATAAGAGGTGTAACTAATTATGAAAATAAGTGTCTTTGAATTAAAAAATGATGTTAAGAAGGAACCATTACACAAACATTAAGCTAGCCTGACACCCACGCTCTGTGAGCTGCTCGACTGCAATCAGGAACCAGAGCACTGGGCTGCCAAGAGATGTGTTGATCCCTGGTCACAAGCTGTTCTGAAACATGCAAAGTTATGTTAATGAGAGGCGTTTATCATATGTAACTATGGGTTAAAGACCGAGTCTCAGTTAAGCAAAACGAAAAAAAGAAGCCTTGTAATATTAAAACTCTTTAAAAGCGCACTATAATGGGGTCTACAAGTAAAACACAGAAGCAGACCTTAAATAGGTGGTCCTGTTGGTTTAGCTCTTCAGTCTATTCAATTTTTTTTCCTAGATTCTCGACGCTGTAACTAAGGGAGGTGCTCAGCAGTATTCTGTATACAGCATATGGTAGAAATACCCTAGTGTGCAGCAAATTAAAGGACCTATTTTTGCCTGCAGTTTAGCTGTTACCACTTCGTTATAAGTTTTTATTTATCCATTACAAAATTGTGTCTGCATTAGAACGTGGCTTATTCTAGGCTGACATGAAAAATGCATGTAGCCAAATTGCAGGTCAAATATATCTGTATTTAATTTTGCACAATTGTGGCTTTGGGTACATATATGCTATGCATACATCTCTTCCTTAGACCAAGATAATTGTCTTTCAAAAGTATCCTAGCACCATCACATATCTACTTCAGAAAAGATTATTCTATTCAGGCTCCATTCATTAAAAACCATGGTCTGATCACATTAAGCCATCTCAGCATAAACACTCAATGACAGTACCCTAATATAATGGTGTTACCGTGTTTTTGCCATACCACTATCTGTGTCCTTGATATCATTAGGTCTTGTATCCCTAATATCCCTATTGCTGTAACCACGAGCACAATTCCTAGAGGCCAAACAGAGAACTATAACAGTTCAGTGGTCATCTCGTGTTTGACCACAGTCAGTGCCACATACTCCACACACAGACGTGCTGCAAGTTGTGCTCATGCTGAGCTCTGCAAGAGTTTTGTGGCTGACGTCAATGTAAGCAGGAGCAGATTCCTGTACTCCAAGGCACAGAGTGTAGCCCCTTTGATGCCCCATCCCTGGAAGTGTTCAAGGCCAGGCTGGATGGGGCTCTGGGCAACCTGGTCTGGTGGGAGTTGTCCCTGCCCATGGCAGGAGGGTTGGAATTAGATGGTCTTTAAGGTCCCTTCCAACCCAAATCATTCTGTGATTCTACTATCTTGGTTTTATTTCTCTCCTGGAAAAACATTACCTTCCTTTAAGAAATGAGCTCTTAAAAGCACCACATTCTGTGCACACTTTTGGAAGAAAAACATTGGGAAAATATTTGGCTCTGTAGATAACTGACCTGCAGAACAGGAAGACCTGGTCCAGGTCAGGCAATGACCTTCTGTAACATCTATGGTTATCTTATCTCACATTGTAATAAAAATGAAAATAGTTTATATATCTATCTGAACACTGCTTGGAAATCTGTAGAAATAGTGTGATCTGTGGCAGCTAAACAACAGAATTACTACAATCAAATCCTGAAAAATTGAAATCTTGGTGAATATTTGCTCTCACAAAAAGAAAAAAAAAAAAAAGTAGTACTCATTTAAACAAGAACATGGAAACATGGAAGCCACATAGACCTGTTGAAATAATGTTAAGGAGCTAACACTATATTATGTGGAACAAAAGAATCGACAACCTCTGTGCACACAACTATTTCCCATCCCATATTAGAAAACATGTTCATTTCTTTTTTTTCTTTGGTTTTATTTATGAATTGTTCCTGTCAGACTCTCCTTTTTCTTAACCAGTGGTTTGCTGTTAATTCTGAAGCATTTTTTTTTTTACAGTCAGTCTGAAATCGCTTCATATATTGATGACTGTGTGATACATTTTCTGCTAGCAGAATTTTTAACTGTTGTTGTTCAATAAAATATTTCTGCCCCTAGAATTCGGTTTTCTGCAAGACATGGGAAAGTGATCTGTGGAATCAACACCAAGAAGTTCTAAACATATACTAAATATACAGGGGGACTAAAAAAAAAGACATAGAAGCACTGCTTTAATATTCTTGGGCTAACTTCATGCCCGTTGTATATTTCTAAGACAGTCTAGCTATAGGAATTGCACTGATTTCAGTGTCATCCTTTTTATAGTTACCTAATTGCTATTAGCTAGTCTTAGACTAAAGTCTCATATGTTACTGCTGTGTCCAAGTACTTTTCATCTTCATTTGCTCTATAAACATTTAATAGGAAAGAAAAATTCCTTATGGGTTTTAAGTGAAAGCCTTATTGGGAATTGTTGGGCTAAAAAAAAAACAACATACTGCATACTGAAAGTTTATGCAAGGTGGTCTAAGGCTGCTAATAAATGAGGTGGCCAAAAATTAAAGGGTGATGTGATCCACCATATTTCTGGCTTACTACTAATCAATTTCTAATAGCAATTACATTTTTTTTTTTTTATGGGAGAGTGAGATTTGGTTTTCGGCTGAACATGAAGTGCTTTGAAGCTGATGTACAGCATATGTTCCCATATATAACTTATTTATCATTACCATTTATCCTTTATTGGAAGATTCTATAAATACACAACTTCAAAATGTTCATTTATCTTGTTCAATATATTCAAACCAAAGCTTTAGGAAAAAAAATGCATGACACTGGTTCTTACTACATTTTGTTGAAACTATTGCATGAAATACTGGTAAGATCCATCCCCTTTTAGGTGATTATTTAATTAAATTTTGTCATCAACTGCAGGTAATCTCACAGGATAGCCTAATAACCCTTTTAGCCTAGGAAAAAACAAAGGAGAACAGTGAACTTCAGTTTGCTTTCTTTTTAATCGAAGGTGGCAACCATCTTGTTATTATAGCCGCCTTGCAACGTATTGAGCTTTAGCACTCAAAGTGAAAGAGGAGCTGGAGGATTGCGTTGTTAAGGTCTGTAATGCTTCAGTAGAAGGCCTTAACACATCCTCGGCAAGCAGCCACTCTATCTTCTGTTGTGCATTTGCAGTCTGAAAGCAGCAGCAAGCCATATACTTGTTACTTGTATAGACACATTTAACTCCATTTTACATAAGATAATTAAACCAAAGCAATAATACATAAAAAGGTTTACTTTTAAATATTAATGGTTAATATCTTTCAAGCAAATGTAAGTATTTACTATTTTTTTTAAATGTTTGGCATTTAAGCTTTTAATGGCTACCCTACATTACTTCCTCTAGCAGTCTTCTTGCCCCTTCTCAGATGTTTGCTGCGCCTTCTCCCTCCTCCAAATAATTGCACAAAGGTTAAATTCATAACATTTTTAGGTCAGTGAAATCAACTTTATGAAACCTTTTTTTTTCCATTAGCTTAAATACAGTCCGTGAGAATTAGACAAGTCTAAGAACTGGTTGTTTTTGTCATTGCCTTTCAGACTGAATAGTCCTTAGAGAGATTTGCACTACTCAAAGCCATTGTTTCTCACGTCTGCTTTCTCAGCTAAAAAGCACTCTTGGTTTGCACTGAAACTTAGCTCTTAGTAGCCCAAAGTGCTCTCTAAAGCACCTGGAAAAGCTCAAATTTTATAGAAAACACAGCAGTTTCCAGCAGCCCACAAGGTGACTCTTCATTTCCAGGCTGGGGGGAAACTGCCCACATTCATCCCCAGTGTCTCTGGCTGTGACTTCCCACCCACTGCTCCAGGGCTTGGAGCAGCAGCAACTCAGCTCTGTCCCAGACAAAATGGGAAACTCAGAACCAGGTCCCTCCTTCACAACATGCCTGGGAGAACAGGAGTGGGGACATGCTTTCTTCCCAACACTGCATCAGGCAAGTCCACGACCATGGCATCTCTGGTGTGTGTTTTCCATTGCTTGTCCCATCGTGATAGCCCATGCACATAGCAGCTAGCAGCCTGGACAAGTCCTTCTCTGCGTTATTCCATTCCACAGCCTACACAATTTCTAGCAAGAACATCACACCACACAGATGCTGTTTGGATGGGACAGTCACTAATAGCCCTTCAGAAGAGAGAGAAGGGGCTGAACGCTTGGCTAGTAACTGGCATGGGGAGGTAAAAGGTGATGTCTGAGATGTGGAAAGCAGAAAGGAACACCAGAGGGAAAGCACACAGTGCCAACGGACAGCAAGAGAAAAATATTTCACATTCTCTTTCATCAGTGCCACTAGGAAAAGAGGAGCCTTCTCCCCGAGGCTATCTAGCCAAGAGTGTAAGTGTTCAGTGACTAAACCCTGAGAATGATGGTGGTATCAATAAGTCTCTGTTGGTGGTCTGTGAATCCCTGCATGAATAACCATGAGTTACTGCACTGTCCATATAGACACTCTACATAGATGGGCCCTGCGAAGACTTCAAACTTGAGTTCTTGCAACAGAATGTTCTGTGTGCATTCCTGGTCATCCCACACTCTAACAGGAGTGCCTAGGCACTCCAACAAGCTCATCTCCCAAGCTCAAAATATCTTGCCAGATACAGGGAATCCTTCTTGGCCACATTCTCTGCCAAGATCTTGGTTTCTGCTCTGGTGGGGGTGCCAGATGCCGATCATCCGAGCCGTCCCCTTGTACAATGGTACCGCCGCCATCTTAGGCAGGGTCTGTGAGGCCTAGTGGCTGATCTGGAGTGGCTCTGCCTGGACCAAGATGGGAACAATTCTGACTGCATGATCTAAAGAGCAGAAGCACCAAACATCATGGTTTGGGAAAGGAAACAGTGAGGAGAAGGAAGAACCTCCACACCATCATCCTGATACCATGATAATTGAAAGAGATACTGGCATCTCCCTCAGACAACAGAAGCACAACAGGAGAGCACAAGACCAGCTAGAGAAGTCTGCATTGTCAAGAAACAAAGCCCCTCGAGATGGCTATTAAGGCAAAACATGGTCATTGCCTACTTGAGATGAAGCTGCTCCAAACCAAAGAACATTTCATACCAAAACAACAACTCTCAGCAGCCTACACTGGTGACACGATTTGCTCTGCAAAAGTATTTCAGTGCAACCAACTGCTTTGATTAAGACAAAAAAAAAAAGTTGATAATGTAATCAGTGCACCAGAATATTGTATATACACAAAAGCAAATGAGGTAATACTATGTTATTGTGTTGAAATAACAACAAAAAAAAAAAATATATATATATATATATATATTCTTACCTGAACTCTCCTGAAGATTTTTTTCCAGGAGACACAGCCAAAGGTTTTCTGGGTTTTTGCAGTGTTCCATGAGGAGTCTCTGCAAATAATTTTGTAAAAATATTATTGGTCATAAAAAAATTCTAACATACATAAATTCAACATAAACTCCAGAAAGGCAGAGGTAAATGATATCAATATACAAAGATATTGATTTGTATTGGTAATACAAAGAGCAGTATATATTATCATTCATGGATTACATTACAAATAGCCACTAAAATTACTTCATAAATCATCTTCTAAACAGACGGAATGCTGGTCATGATTACAGTGAATTTGTACAGTGAATGGTAGCAGTGAATACTAGCAAGCATATTTTGTCAATCCTATTTAAAGGGAACCATTTTAGGGATGTGGTGGTATAAATTTTAAGACTGAATCAACAAGGGAGAGTCCTATCAAATGAATGACATGCAACGATGTACATGAACATGAAATGAACGACGTGCTACACCTAAATGAACTTAAAAGAGAAAGAATGTGTAATAAATCTTATCATCAACAATTAACATTTATGGAATCATTTATGGGACAGAGGGAACTGGACACCCAGACTGCAAATTTTAGGTTTATGTTGAAACTTCTGTTTGAGAACCTCTAGTCAAAAAGCTAAGTCCCTTCTTAGAACCTACACGAAACCCTCTATCTATACAGTTGGTGCAACGGACCAGGATAATGACTTGTAAAGCCATTTGATATCAACAACTACCATTTGGTAGTGGTAGACTTTGTTGTAAGACAAATATAAATATGGTTGGTTGAACTCCTTACCTGGACTAGGTTTATCTGTATTGGCAGCTTCTTGTACTCTCTTCTGAAGTGATAATGCTGCAGTTGTTAAGGTTGGTTTTTTTCTCTGAGTCACTGGTTGCTTGCCCTAGAAAGAGAGTAAGATGCACAATGCACACTTAAGTCTAGCAGGAAGTATATGGAGCCCAAGAACAACTCTCTAAATCATTGATAAAGCACCAATCATTGATGAAGCAGTGCTAGGAAGGAACAGGAAAAAGTGCACCCCTCCCATTTGGAAGCTGTTTTTATGCCTGAAATAGATAACAAGGTTTTCAAACATCTTTTTTATTATAATTATTATTTTTATTTTTTATTTTTAATCACTATCCTCACAAAGGAAATGCTTAAATATTCCTACATATATATTTTTAATTACACTAAAATAGGAGCTTACTTCAAAACACTGCCAATAAGCTCCACTTTTCTAGTTCCCCAAAGGGGACTAGCTCTTTGGCCTTGAGCTTAGTGATCAGGAAGTAAATCAGCTATACATTTGCAGGAAACAGCAAACCTGCAAACAGCAGGGAAACCTAATGAATAATAAGATATATCAATATCTTGCAAAAGCTGCCCAGATTTCCATTTCCCTGCAATTGTTATCCTAGAATCCATTCACAGAGGAGGATGAAGAAATTGTTGTCTAACATTTTCATACTATCATATTCTATCAGTTTTTATATTAGACAAAGGACTCCAGTTTCAGGTAACTCCTACCTATCTACTCCTATCTTGTCTTAAGAGTTTACCAACTTTCCTCTAACCTTAGGTTATATATTAATACAGGTCTTCACTCACCATAAAATACTTTTTGGCAAATCTGTCTCCAGGACAATGCAAGTATGAATGTGTTTGCTTACCACAGCCTGTCTGGTGGTCTTTGCAGCAAAGGCATGGCGAGCA
This sequence comes from Netta rufina, assembly GCF_964035555.1. NCBI lineage: Eukaryota > Metazoa > Chordata > Aves > Anseriformes > Anatidae > Netta > Netta rufina. The sequence goes on from NC_140125.1 coordinate 57,734,377, forward strand.
GCTTGTTCTTCACAAAACTTGATGTGCCTTTGTGCTGCAGCCTCATTAAATCTTCTTGAGCAGTATGGACATTGAACATAGTCTGATCATAAGAAAGGAAAAACTTATGTCACAGCTTATATACTGCAACAGAGGAATTGCCTTACTTTACTGGAGCACTCAAGATGCAGTTCAAACCTGGCTCCATCAGATATCCCAAACTGGAAAATTAGAACTACAAGAAAAGCACCTGGGACCCTAAAACCCTTGCTTACAGTATTAATACAGCAAACAGTAATTGCTTCCAGAAAGAAATCTCTAGGGATTAATAAGAGCAAATTTTACTATCTTTGATGTAGACCCCTCCCCTCAAAATCTCATAATTAAAAAGTCTGCAGGAAAAGCAATATTTAAAAATTCCTTGAATAGTCAAAAATATTTCAAGACTATTATTTAAGGGTGGTTATTAAGATTTTTATTTGTTTTCAAGAAATGCATTGCCTTTGGACGCTGGCAAAATGCTGCTCAAGTTGTGCCTACCAGACACCAAAGAACCAGGTTTCTGGGTGTGAAGCAGTACTGTAAAGAACACACTGCAGTGCTTTTGAGTTGCTTTTGACAGTGCTTCTGCTGAAAGTTGTTGACCTACATTTAGTACTGGTGCAGTCCTACTCAGTTCAATGAATGGTCAGTGCTCAGGGTCAGTGTCCTTTTAATTCAACACAGTTACGTTTAGCCCTTGCTTTGCACTTGTCATTCTCAAGTTATTCCTACCTGCCCAACACCTTTCACAAAAGTATCTCAGTTGTTCTTATCTTAATATTATTTGGTACAAAGCCTTTGCAAATCACTTTTCCAGATCAGCTGCGTGGGCAAAATGCTTCTGAAAACGGAAGAGGGGAGGGAGAGAGACAAGGCAGCTGTCTAACTTTGGGGTTGTGGTAGTGAGAACCAGAGCAACCCTCTGATTCCTTTCTCCACAACTCCCCCTGCTCGTGCACAACTCCAGTTTGCTCAAAGAAGGATAAGGAAAGGGAGGGGTTTGCTCTTGGAGTCAGACAAGAAATAACAGAGTAATTAAACAACTCAACAGTGGAAGTTCAGAGGGGAGCATGACCCCAATCAAGGAAGGAAAATGTGTCCTGCTGCTTATACTGCATTGCTGTTATCTATAAGAGGAGGAAGACTGGAGTCCTCACAGCTGGTTTTGATATCAGTTGTGAATTCCTGCTCCGTAAGGGAGCCGAGAGAGCCCTCTGTCCCTCTGCCTTTATTGCTCAGGAGGGACCCCACAGAGATCCTTTCCAAGATTGCTCCCACATTTCATAAATCACTCATCATGAGAAATATTGGCTGTATATTTCTGGATCCGTAATTTCTAATACAGTGAGCTCTGCATAGAGACCACACCTGCTATTAGGAGTAAAACAGACTGTTTAATTCTTCTAAATGACTTTCCCTTACTGCAGTTGGGGTGGGGAGGTGATAGTGGAAAACCTATCTTATGGAAGTGGGGAAGCCTGTGTACACTACACGCAGTTTGATCGGTGAGGGGATACATGTTGTCTTTTGTTATATAAAGGTACAGTTCGTGCTAGAGTACAGGCATCCCAGCTTTATTCCTACAGCAGGAATTATCAGACCCCAGACTTGCCACCTTCATAAGCTTAAAAGGTATAATTAGTTTTCTCATCCTCTCCACCACCTCTTCATTGCTCTCCCACTCAACTTCAGCCAATACAGCTGAAAAATAGAGAGTATGGATGGAATAAATGTTTGCATTGTTTTCTGCAGGGAGGTGCAAAACTGAAGCCCAGCTGTGAATAACAAGAGCTGACTGCTTTGCTAAAATTCAGTACAAGATTAATAATTAGATAAACCAAACCACAAACCTGGATTGATACTTGGTGGGGGAGGAGGCGGAAGAGGACGGCCTTCTTGCATAGCTTTTGTGACTTCTTTGGCTGATTGAATAGCGTTAATAAAATCCTCATGCTGCTGTCTCCAGTTAGATTTCTTCACCTGCTGATTCTGTAAAGGAAATAAAGGAAGATACAAACAATATTTTCTCCCTGCAAGGGGCAGAGAAGTGTCTTACAGTGAGGGTTCTTCCTTTCCAAGAGAAAGGAGAAAATGTTGCAAACAAAAGAAACCTGATTTTTTGAAAGGCACGGGAAAGCTAAATTAGCCCTTTGCCATCCATTGACAACACCAGAAGATGGATAAAAGAATAATGTCTTCCAGCAAAAATGCTCTGTTTATAGCAAACCAAAGGGTGCTTAAAAGGGAATAGAAAAGATTCTGTGACGAGTGCCTTCCCTTCTTCCCCACTTTTCAGATTCTTCTTCCTTTAAACTTGTGTGCACTTCTATTTCTTTCCACAACTGTCTTTAAAGGATATTTTACAATGTCAGCCTGCATGGACACCAAATCAGCAATCATTTAGTATTTCAGGGTAAAAATATACACATATATGTACATGTGTATTCCCTCATCATCGCCATTACATGAAGAAAACCTTGAAGAGGAATATGTCAGAGATTTGTGTAGTCTTTAAAATACATAAATGTTCCTTTCCTAGAAAAGCAAAGACATGCTCCCAGAGTAGTCACAATACCTACTACTTTGGCTTCTGAACTAAGAAATGTTTTCAAACACTAGCAGCACGGAGAGGGGGAGGAAAGGATTTGGCACTGAGTCAAGCACATATGTGAGACTCATCCACAACATCCAGGCTTTGTCCTGGGAGGAAACAATAGTTTCGCTGAATGAAAGACTTCATATGGAGATAACACACACTCTTCAGTTTTAACCATACCTTTTGTGGGGGCTGCCTCTTCACAGTACCGATTTCTGTTCCCTGCAGTCTCTGTTTAAAAGAATTGAAGGGCTTGCGCTTCTTGTTGAAGACTTTCTTGCATATTGGCTCATGTCTCGGCTGGGATGCAAAGAAAAATAATTGTTCGTGAGCTGAAGTCATGCTTTGTTAATGGTGCTGCTTAGGCTTTAAAATTACTCGTATTCGGGGAGCTGAGGCAGTACTTCTACCGAGTTCAGTTTTACTCCTGAAAGAGTTCACCAAAACTTACAAAAATGTTCAAGTACAGCTGCAGATTAAAAAAAAAAAAAAAAAAAAAAGAAATTGAACCCATTTCCAGTTTGTTCTGCTCAGTGACATGCTGGAGTAGAGCACAAATAAATATTTGCAGAGAATACCAGAATGGGACCGTGAACAGGAACTCTCATTGGACTCTCTCCCTGGCCCTGCCACAATCAGTTTTCTTTCTTTCTTGGTTAGGAGGGAGAACAGACTGCTCCTGTTCGAAGGGCTGATATTTACATTATTAGTTCTTTGAGTTTAGATAAGTATCCCAGACTCAGGGATCTTCTGGCAAACAACAGCACTGTTCATCCCATCAACGCCACTAAAACAGGGACAGCCACAAGCTGAAAGGGAGCAGCTGCTTAACAGCATGCAGTAACCTGACAACTCAGAATGTCATCTGTAACTGGAAGTGTACAGAAGTTTTAAATTTCATCTGCCGGTCTCTTCCCTACCTCATTTGAGTTAAGCCTCTGCCTGAGCAAGGCATTTCAGTTCCAGTTCACTTGGGCCGAGAATTGCCTCTTTTTACCATATCATACCTTTCTAATTACTCATTTCCCTTTGAACCTTTCTACTCTTGTGCTTCAAGTCCTCACCATCTGTTTCTAAAAGTGCTCATAAAAACAAACAAACAAACAAGAAGACGACTCCTCTGCTGGGCAAACAGGGTAGCAGATACCTGTGTCTTGCTCACAGATGAGCACACCACTCCTGTATCACCAGAGGCATTGCAGGGCTTGTACCTCAGGCTACTCATCCTGACAAGAAACTTGCCCCCTTCCCCCACCCCAAAACCACAGAGAAGCTGTCTGTTAAAAGAAATTAGCCAGATTAGGCCATCACATGCTTCGTGCATCTAAGGTACCAGATGGGGAACTACTGGTTCCACCTTTGCCTTGATGCTCACTGTTACTCAGTTTTGCTTTTTTTTTCCCCATCCCTTTTTCTTTTCTTTTCTTTTTTTTTTTTTTTTTTTTCTAATTCGGTTTTTAGTTATATCACAGAGCTGATCTGAGAGGGGGAGGGGCGCGTGCAGAGCCAGCCCTTTCAGAAAAATCCTGCAGTTGGGTTGTTTTAGGCAAATTGTGAAGCCACCCATTTAGCCTGTAATCCAGGGATCAGTGAGGTCAGTAGGAGTCTTTTCTTTCACTTCAGCAGGCTTTGGAACAGAGCCTGGTGCCTACATTATGTTGTCAAAGGGACTACTTATCAGATGGTTTATTAGTCTATTTTTCCCAGGAAGCCTGAAAAAACAAATTCTGTCTGGAAACCTGGAGCACAAAGGAAGCTCCAGGTTAGCAATTGATGTCTTACCAAGAGATAATGCAATATTTTAAACGTGACACGAAGCAGGCAACAGTTTTTGGAAGAGCAGGTAAATTAAGATAGCGCAAGATTGCAGATGGAGTCATGATATTTTTATGAGCACTCACCTATTCTCTAATCAGTTTTACTAATGAAAGCAGCTACTGGATCATTTGCTCTTTTAAACATGTGTTCAACCTATTTCTCCACTAATCAGCCACCTCCTCCTTCCCCAGCGCTCACCACCCCCTTCAGCTAACTGCATTGATGCTCCCCTTTAAAAGAAAAGTATTGTTTTACCAGAACATCTTGTGCAAAATGTCTTCCACAGATTCTACAAGGAACCAAGTCTTGACTTCCGGCAGCTGTATGAAATTCAAACCAGCAAAGTCTCAGTTACACGGTACAGGACTGCAATAATATCAACAGTACATTCGATGTTCAGCCCTTAAGGCGCTGAAACCGATTGTTTCTCGGTCAGAAAGGGACCTCTGCAGTCATGTGCCAGGGCTCCTTTTTGCACAACCATGTTATCATCTTGCTCCCACGAAACACAAGCTTTCCCTTACTATGAGTGACAGCTTTTTGTTCTCCACATGACTGCTCAAGCACGTCCTTCCCCAGTGGCATCACAACTGGGAGAAGGGATGATTGAAGAGGAAAATCAAGAGCAGGCCATTTGCACTCAGGTTTCTTTTTTTCTTTTAGGAAGTCATTAAGTAACAGCAGAGTAAACATTTACCACTCCAGAAGCTACCAGGTGTCACACCGAGTGTGACACCACCTTCATTCTGAAGACAGAATGTTTCCATGAGGCACTTAACAGCATTCCAAGATGATCTTTCTTTCTAGATTATTTTTTTTCTTCTTCATGCTCTTAAATCAGTAATTTTTGGGAAAACAAAAAACACAACCTAAGTTGTATGCAAAGTAGTTCTACACCTTTATGATTCCACAGCTATTTACATATTCTCTTTTCACTGCAGGGATGTTTCCTGTATTAAACAAAAACAGATAGCTCTTAGAAAAACTTGAATTTAACAAAGAACCCTTTTCACAGGACTTGTAATCTAGAGGGAAGGACTTATACATTTAAGTGTTCTTTACCTGCTTTTGCTGAAACAAAAGAAATCTTTGTATTGCTGAGCAGGAGCAGATGTGTGACCGCTTTTGTTACCTTTTCATTCATGTTACCATACTCCAAGGCTCAGAGTAAGGTTACTACAGTAATTTCACTGATTAGAAGCGTAGATGAACAAAAGCAATTCTATGACGTTTTTGACTCTACTACCTGTTTAAGTTTCATTCCACTTTTGTTTTCAAGAAATCTCTGTGGGTCTATGCGTAGTCCAGACTACATTCTCCAAGTGTCTTCCTCTACCTTTCCCATTTGTTTTATCCTGCTCTCATCCCCTCAAATTTTGACTGATACAACTTACTTTTTCAAACAAACTTAGGTACAAGCAAAATATCACCGTTACCAGCAATGAGAAGTGAGGAAAAAGGACAGCCTGCTTCAAATGATCAGTGACCTTAGACATGTTCAGTAGGAGACGAGGTAAGGACTAGTAAAGAACACGTGCACCATCTTCAGTAAATGATTTTCCTTTTTAGTAAATCACAAAATTACACTCCACTTAAACCACTGAACAGCATCTGTTACTCACATGTTCCGTTTATTTCCTTTGCTGGTGTCTGACTCATCGTAGTGTGATAGTTTTTCAAATTTACTCTTCAGCACTGCTATCGGAAGTCATGAGTGCTAGGTGGCCAGCCTTCGTTACTCAGAAGCTCAGAATTTGTAGTAGCTCAAGTTCCAGGCATCAGCAAGCGCATAATAAACAATTATGACATAGGCAGCCCCTGCTAAAGCTTGTGAAACATATGAAAACTAGCACATATATAAGCTAATTAAAAGCCCCAAACTTTTTATGTAGCAGATAATTTCTGCTTGTTTGAACTTCAGCAACTCTATAAAATGCTTAATTTTGATGTTAATACTGACACTTCAGTATTCTGAGCAGTGAGGAAGAAACTTGCAGACTTAGTTGCCTCTTTATTCCTTCTGTAAAACCACATTACTTTATCAACTATCTCCAGAAAGCTTTTTTCCCCAATATAAGGAAGTACTTTGAATGCTTTCTGTACATTAAAGGTCCCCCAAGCCCTTCTATTACCTAGTCCCTATTTAGTATTCAGAAAAAAACAATATTTAAGATACTTTGAATTTAGTAGTATTTGACCTGCTCTACTGATGTGTTGGTTTCTGTGTTTCTTACCAGTAAAACAGGTAACTGCTCATCCAACAGCAGATTTCAAGGGATTGACTAAAAATCTTGTTCATTTCATTCAAGTGTATGCACCAGTCACAGTAGTTCATATGCATTATAAAGAAATATAAGATCATACCAAATCCACCATACTCGTCTTCTGCCCACCTTCAGAAAGTTTTTACAAAAAATGTGTTGGGTCACACATTTGTGTTTCAGTGAAACCACACTGAATACAAGACTTGAAGAATAGTAGTTCAGGAAAATCAAGGCAATGGCTATCTGCAACATATTCTTCTAAACATTTGCTGTTCATTACACCTTGTTTGCCACACTACTTGGACTGGCTACTTGCAGCAAAGTTGCTTTCAAAAGCAACACTAACGGTTGACTACTGCAATTGCAATGCTCATTGCAACAGCTTTTCAGATACCTGTTTATAAAAGGTTATTTTACCTCTTTCATTATAGTATCTAAATTATAAATAAACAACCTTAGAAAGAACTAAGGAGTGGGTGAAAAATTATTGATTTACAAAACTGTACAATATCAAAGCACTATATTTAACCATCAGTATAGGGGAGAGAAGAGAAAGGGATATATTCTGTACAAATTCAAATAATTTAATAGAAAAACCTAATCAAATCAAATCTGTAGGATTCTGCTGATGTGCTGAACACATTCAAAAATATATGAAACTTTTTGTTCAGTGACAGCTTATAAGAAAAATACAATTTTTTAATTTAAATACATTTCTAGTGTAATGGAAGTTCACAACAGTTGCCATGTCACTCGTGACAAAATAGACATTACTAGCGCATTGTTTCAGAAATAAATTCATTTCAGAAATTCAGAAAGAATGACAAGACTTCTGGTTCTCGTTACAGTAATATCTGAATAACCCCCACTGTAAGTGACTGGCAACTCTATCAGTTAGCAGTTCCTTTCTTGATACAGATGCAAACTTGAAGATGTTTCCACAATGAAAGTTCCTCAGTTTCATTAAGACAGCTTCAGTCCTTGAATGTTTTGTTTCAGATTCAGCAACTCTTTTTCTTGCCTTGTTTTCTCCACTTTGAAGGCTAGCTTGTTGGCTTTCTTCTCCATTCTGCGCTCCTGTGCATATGAACGATTACAAATGTACAAAATAGAAAACATTGTAATTAATGGTTCCAGATCATGAGAGCAGCCGCCACCTGGCCAATAATCTTATTTATGGCATTATTTATTGGTAGATTAATCTGTTTACCTCCAGAACTATCATCTTTAATTCGCTGAAGTTTCTAATATGCTTACAATTTCTGGTCCTAGATAAAACAGCTAGTTTATCAATGTGGCCAATCAGATTTTCTATGTTTCTTTTGGAAATTTTTCATTTTCTGTGATATGAAACATTACTACTGTTTTCTTTGCTTCCTTAAATAAGTGATATAAAAGGTCTCCTTCCAAAGTTACCTACAAAATAGTGGCCACAGTAACAGACCCCAAATTTCCATATAGTAAATTAGAAAGCTATTGTTATAATTCTGACATTTTTTTTTTTTCTTTTTTTGGTCTTCTTTTGAGAAGAAGCAATAATTAGCCCTTCTGACCAGGAAATTTTGCCCATTAATTTCTAGACAAAAAAACAAAGGGGGTTTAAGGTTTGTGAGACAGAATTCAGAAGGTATAACACGTTTTCATAGGGTTCATTTAAAATAGGGCATACCTTTCGCTCCTCTTTTATTGCCTGTTTCCTGGCTTTGCGCTCCTCTTTACTTTCATTTTTGGAACGAGGCTGTGTTGATGCTCTTGGCAGGTCACTGTCATTAATCATTTGCATTCGCTCAATCTGCTTAGCAGTGAGACCTTTCTGAGGCAAGACATGTAGAGGAATTCCAGTCTTCTGGGAAATCTTTATTGGTTTGGGCTAAAATAGAGAGTGCGTATGTATTAATGATCCCCCAGTCTTCTCTGCAGGAAGTGTAGATTGCACTGCCTTATCTGCACAGGTTAAGATTACTGTCAAATCTGAATCTAATAAACATAGCATGAGGAACCTTGTATGTTCTTCCCTCAGAACGATGTACATTAATCTCGAAGTAAGAAACCAAACACACCTGTAAGCAGAACCTGTCCCCCAAAACCAAAAAGTTTTCTCCCTTTATTTGAATATTACTGAAAAAGGACTTAAGCAGGCATTTAATATTTCCTTCATAGAGTTTCAAGAAAAAGGTTTCCTTTAAAAATCACACAGCTGGAACATCAAGCTGTGCTCTACTTCTGATGGGGAGCTTCTGGACGGCCAAAGAACAAGAGTGCATTGTTTCAAACTGTAAAATGGAAATAGAAACCTATTTTCAAGAAAATAAACTTAATATGTGGTTGTAAGAAATAAAATTGCATAAAGTTGTATCACAGAGAGTGACACAACTTACTTCCTTGTTAAGTTTCTCCTTAGCTACTAAAGGAATTCTGAACTTCTAGTGATATAATCAACCAGGTCTTAGTCAATTTCCCTCTACTGTACCTTTGATATGTTTTATATATATATATAGCCAAACCCTTCTTCAGTGAAGAGCTAATACCATAGGCCAATAACCTACCCAACCCTTTTTTCTGCTCACACCTTCTTTTAAAAAGAGACATCCACTGAGAAAGCTATCACTTCTGTCTCAAGTTTTCCCAAGCCACAATGTTACTTTGAATAAGTTTAATGATTTTACCTTTGATGGCTCCATAATAAGCTTCGGATGATTATATAAGTTTGAATATGTACCTAGGTCACACACACAAAAAAAAGTAGCAATGAAGAAATTAGACAAATATATTATGAACTGTAGTACTAGTTAGACTTTGAAGGCATAAAGTTGCAAGAACTCAGTAATCCACATAAAAGCAATAGTTTTATTTAGCAAGAATTCTTGCTGTTGTGCCCCAGAAGCATATACTATTTTACCTCCAAAAATTGTTAAAAATTACAAAATCACCTACCATTTACTTTGAAATCATAAGAACAAGTAAGAGAGCTCCAAAATACTTACTCAAAATGGATTCACAATCCCACTTTTCTTTTGGTTTTTCAATAACTAGAGTTACTATTTCTTCTTTTTCTTCCTCACTTTCTTCATTTGTAGGAGAGTCTAAATCTTCACAGGGTTCAAGAGAATCAAATTTCACACAACTTTGAAGAATTCCAGATAAAAACAGAGACAAAAGAAAAAAAAAAAAGTGACCAAATTAATTTGACATTGGAAAGGAAAAAAAAAAAGTTCACCTTTTCTTGAAAACGCATGATTATGTAAAACCAGTCTTCCCTTAGCAAGACCCCAAGCCAAAGGCAAGCTATTCCTAATACAACTTGCAACAAAAATAAGCATATTCAATATAAACAAAAACTTTAGGCAAGAGACTGATGACAAAGTAACTACTTCTGCATATCAAAAGCATCTGGCACAGAATATTTGTGAATGGAGGGAAGGAAGAAGATATACTTTTTAGTTTGTAAGCACTGCAGTGCTAGAGATAATTATGTACTCCACTAGTGACCAGTCATACTTCACTACAAGGGACACATTACCTTTCACTCCCAATCAGGGAGCGCAAGGCTGACATGTGAACGTTTAGACATTTAGCTGTGAGATAATATCACTTGTTTTTAAGAGGAAGTGAATATACTGTGGAAATTCAGTACATCAGCATGGGGCTGCTTGGCTACGCTCCAGTTGCACAGGAATAACAGTCACCTTGGAGTTTATAATCACCTAAGTAGGTACACAGTGGAATCAGCTGCGTACCAGCAGTGAAAGTATATACTTAGCTATAGAGTCTGTTAAGTTTCACGTTATAATGTAAAGTTTGTTTTTAAGTTACACTAAAAAGGGTAAGGAAGAGTGCCTTTAGACCTTACTTATACCAGATGAAATAAAATTATACAAAAGGAGCATAATGTCATATAAACCAACAAGATGTCTCCACTTAATTTTATCATCTACTAACTTCAGACTGATATTTAGTGACAAAAAAAGGGATAATACTGAAATGAAAAGGTTTTCGTTGTGGTATGCAATCTTCAAGTCCCTGCACAGGAAATAACATACCCAAACTTTCAGCACAAATCTCCAATTACATAACTATGTATGCAGAGCAGTACACCTGGGATTACATACTTCTTTGCTTTCTCTTTGTAGTAATCATTCAAGACTTCCTGCAACCGAGCATTGTCCGTGTTAATATAGCCTTCTAATTCCACATTATCCAAGGCTCCAATTTCATCTTCATCAAACTGTTCAAAAAACTAAAATAAAGAAGTGGATATCTTTAATTAGACCACACTCATCATTTAACTTGTTGGTAACTTAAATAATTACATGTTTCTTTGTATTTGTCCCTTTTTCCTCTCCTCTCTCACTTGCTGAACACCTATCGAACACATCTGTCGTAGGATTTCCTTCTTACTGACTATATTTTTTCATTATGGGAGTAATAAAGTTACTGCTAGATAATATATATTATTGGAAGATAGCATGTAAGTCAGCTTCTGCAAAATGTTTCTTATTTTGATTAATTATCAATTGGTACATTAAAAAGCCTGTCACTACTCAGAAAGAAAAGTTACACCCTATTTCCACTGCTCTGACATCATTTATTGAATGTATACTCGGCACAGTGGGGAAAATGGGTGAAAGAAGTGAATCCGCATCAGAAACAAACATTGTTTACTGTGCCGAACGGAGCCTCCCAAAGAGAAGTGTAACAACAACTGTGAATGCTGATTATAGTCACCAGAATAATTTATCAACATTAGACCTTTAACACCGCAACCTATTTAATACAAGCCACTTAGTGCGCACAACATTAAAAGCAGAGTATTTGCAGGTAACGGCTGATAGAGGCCCCACCTACAAAAGGCAGGAAGAATTGGCACAGGCACACAGGACACCACCTTATGAATGACCCAAAGAAGCGTTAAGCACCCTTATGTTTAACAGTTACATTCCTGAGCTGCTTTACCTTCTCAAATCTGTCATCCAACAGGGTTAACTGCTCGTTCCTTCTCATTACTGAAGATGTCATAGAATATTCTGTGAAACGACTCTTGGTTTCTTCTTGCATAAAAAGAAATTCTTTTCCCTGTCCATTAACCCCATCATCTGATAAAGGACCTTCTGAATCATAATCTTCATCATTACAACTATCCTTTTCATCACTGTCATCCTCCACATCTTCCCATTCATCGTCATCCTCAGCATCTGATCGCCTAAATGAGAAGTATGAAACAGCTTTAGAACAATACATGGACCTTTCCACAACAATGCCCAATGTTAAGTTATCTGATACAATATGTCAACTACAGATTTAAGTTTTGAGAGGCAATGATTTAAAAAACTGATTATTCTCAAGCCAGTAAAAGAAAAAAAAACTAGCAATGGAAGTGTTGCCACAGTCAGCATACTACTTTTGCCTGAAAGACAGAAATGTTTCTGGTAACTGTTGGATCACACATCTGTACATTGACAGTAAGGTTATGTTTACTTTCTACTAAATTTGTCAGAGTGGAAAAAAAATACTAGAACTAGTAAAATTTATCACTGCTCATAAAACGTTAAAGATACCAAAATAGAAACAATATGCAGCGGGGTACAATGTGAAACATTTCTAAAGGTCCTGGAAATACTAGTATTATTGATCAAGACTAACAGAAGTACTTTAAATGTGACAGATAGTTGTTTTTATATGCAGTTCAGGAAGCCTATGACATACAATACGTATATCATACATACATATGTAAACAACTACTCAGTGTGTGAGCTCAAGGTGCCAAGGTCTCTTAATCTTGGCTACCGTATGAAATTTTGCTTTTTTAAGCTACTACCCACACAATACATGGTAATACTTTATTCCCTTGACATACATGTATTCTATTTGAAATCTGAGACCACTCTTGCTTCCTACAACATAACCACAAGAAATACCAAATAGTATCATTCCTATTCACTTGTGGCATAAGCAGTTTTACAAAGCTGCACCTTTTCTTTGGTTCATTTGCTTGTAGAACAAAATCATCTTCCAGAATATTTTCTGGATTGTCAAAGTCAAAATCATCGTCAAGAGCTGCAACAATATCAGGGTCAAAATCCAGCCGCGGTCCTAGAAAGTTAAAAAGAAAAAGATACAAGTATATAAGTTGCTGTGATATCATGAAATTACTTTCCTGTATGAAAAGCAATCCAACTAGACTGTTAATTTGCACTAGGAAAAGATTAAGCTTAAGAGTCAAAATAACAAAACATTTGTAGATTTGATTCAAATTGCTAGGCAAATCACCACCCTCTTGTCAATTTTCCTCATTCAGAAATGTCTTAACCTTCCAAAAATGTATTAGAGGTTACTTAGAGGTTACTTACAATATTATAGAAGAAAAATTATCCAAATTAAGAGTACTGTATGACCAGTAGATAACTAGCAGTGTGGAACTGCCAACCCTAGTTGGCTCCTACCCTCTAAAATCCCTTACTTTAGGAAAGGTCAGAAAGTATTTCTCTACTGCAATTAACAGAAATGTCTCTTAGCACCCTGCTGTAAAGACAGAGAGAATGATCACAATTAAATACAAAAAAAGTAAGATAGCTCAAAAGTGAATGTTCAGTACAAACATATATTCATAAAAAGCACACTTTAAGCCTGTAACACTGAAATTATAATAATGAAGCAAAGGAAACACCTTTCAGAATTTAAAAAGGGGAATTTTGAGTAAAAATCCAGTTCTGCACATGCATTCAAACAGATTGAGCAATAAATCAATAGCATTATGTATAGAGCAATGTTAGAACTATAAGACAATTTTTCCCTGTTCATATCTGCTACATAATAGTAATAACTCATGGCTTTTTTCTCCTCTAAGCAATACTGAAAAGCTATTACTACTGACTCAGAGAAATAGGTCTCAAATGGAAACGTAGATCTCCTATAGTTTATTCTTTATGTCTACTCATGAGTCAGTTCTAAAACAAAATTAGTAGCACTGCAATCAAAGCCGTAATTACCGAATAGTACCTAGATGGCAAATCATGCTATAGAAAGGTAAAAGACTTTCACGATACCTGAAACGGGAGCAGCTTTATTTAGCAAGCCCACATCCTCTTCAAATTCTGTGGCAAATACTGAGGAAGGCAACTTAATAGATGGAGCCTTAAAACAAAAAACAAACAAAAAAAATCCATACCACAATGCACCTGTTCTCAGTTGAGCTCACTTAACAACATGCAGATAATCATGTGACCAAAAGAAACTCTGCAAGTGCTACTTAAATATTACAAGAACCACTACTTCATTGGTGTCAAATTTTCAAGTTATTGAAAATTTTTATTTAAATTTTTCAAGTTATGCAATGAAAGCTAGGTTCAGCATTGGCAGTATTCATTCTGATATAAATATTTTCTATGTACTGAGACAGCATTTTTGTATCTCTGAAGATTTTTGAGGAATGGAAAGCACAGAGAAATTTTTAATTTTCTTTAGGAGAACAATAACATACATTTGAAATTACCACTTTATTGTAAGGCTTGCTAACATGCACCTCTAAAGTAACTTTAAATCTTACACAGTGTCACCAAACCATACCTGAAAGGTACTTCCAACTAAGAACATCACTGGGGACTAGAAGTACAGTATTTTGTTAAACCACACTCCCTCAATTAAAAGCGACTGACTGGCAACTGCATATTTTATTGCTTAAAATGACATTTCCCACTCCAACACGATCCAGTTATGCCAGCAATAGAAAACTTCATTTATATCCTCTCTGGGTTTTGATACACTCCATTAAAAAACAAACAAACAACAGGTTATATTAGCAGTACCCCATATTCCTAACTCCCAGAGCATTCAAAAGCTTTAAAATTCTTCAGAACAAATGCCAACCCCAGAGCAACATAATTTGTTCAAATACCTCTGTAAGAGGTCAATACTCTATCAAGAAAAGCTTATCATGAGCACATAAGATGTTTTAACACTGGGGTAGCAAAATACTGACCATCAACAGATCTTGGCTTGTCAACTTTTATTTTTACTTGGAGGAAAGTCTGACTGTGGATCAAGAGCATCCTTCACGTATAGGCCACAGCCACCATAACACCTGTTGAATATGATTAATTTGTCTACAGGATGCTACTCTCAACAGTACAAAAATAAGACGATTAGTAGCAAAGTACAACTTACTGCAATTCGTTGAATTTCATCCTCTATGTGACCCTCATTCGTGATGATAATTCTGCTTTGCTGTCCACGCACAGAAGGGACAAGCTCTGAGGGACCAGAGGCTTCTTTCAGATGCTGCAAGTAATCATAGTCATCATCGAAGAAGACTCCATACTTCCGCTGCTCTTCTCTCCTCCGCTCATCTTGACCCTCGGAATTGTAAGAAAAAATTCAATTAGTTATTCAAGTCAATTTAATACTTATCAGCAAAAAGAAGAGCAATGCATCCACTAATAATGCCACTGATGATGACCAACCAATTAAGAAAAACAAAAACCAACAACCACCCTAGTTCCTCCCTGCTGAAAAAAGCTTTTGGAGAAAAAAAAAAAAAAAAAAAAAGCAGCAATAAAATTAGGTTTAAGATACGTACATTGAGAAGGAAGCCCCTGATTAAAACAGCACTGGTTATGTTCACTTACGTGAACAAAATGTATTAGGAGTAAGAACTAGAGTACTGTGAATTGGATCCAAATGAACTTGGAGGTGAACTTGGATCCAAGTATGCTGACTCCACAGCAGTTCTTAGTCACCTCTCTGCTCATTATGCTAATACACTGTAAATGAGAATGTTGTACCCATCTGCTTCAGCACTTAAATAACTCCTTCTATACACAGCAAAACTAACAAAGCCTGTTTTTTCCAGGCTGGGTTGGTCAATGTTTGTGGATACGAATGTATTTTAAAAAAGAAATAAAGCCATGCCAGTTACCCCTCCTTAACCCATCAGTGACTCACAACTACCAAATCCCTACCAGATCTCCTTCTTTTTAATAAGCTCGACTAAACCCTATCTCCTTTCAGGCTATGGCTTTGAGCTGTCCGATTGCGCAGCACTTTTCCCTCCTGCAGCCCTTTTTTGCCTGAAAAGAGCCCGAGCGCCGAAGCCCAGCGGTTACTTTCTGTGCGGGCAGCAGCACTCTCTGCGGCGCGGTGTCATCAGCGGCGAGCGGGTCCCGCTGGCTCCTGTGCACCAGGTGGAACGTCACCGCCTTCTTCTTCTCGATGAACGGCCTCTTCTTCTTGTGAGGCTGCGGGAGGACACCTGGTTAACCGCCGCTAAAACAACACAGACAAGCGCGGGCCCCTCGGCGCTGCCGTTAGGGAGCCGTTAGGGGGCCGTTAGGGAACCGTTACGGAGCCGTTAGGGAGCGGCACGCGCCCCCCCGGTACTCACCATGGCGGCCCGGCCCCGGCCCCGGCCCCCTCACGCTCACGCGGCGCCGGCCTCAGCACGGCCGAGCTGCGGCCTCCGGTTTGGGAGCAACCACCGGCCGAGAGGGGGGAACCCGATACGGTGCCACTGTGGCAGAGGAGTCATTTTTCCTCAAGGAACAACAACGACGAGCTTTTTCTGAATAAAGCTGATATTTAAATGGAGAGCGAGCCCCTTAAACTTATGAAGGGTACCTGGCCAATCTCCACAGATACATCTTCCCCCACTTCCCCCCCCCACAGTTAGCAAGGAATGGTTCCGCCCGCGGGCGGGCCGCAATGGCGGAAGAGGTGGAGCGGGCCAAGGGGCCAAGCGCACGCGCAGTCGCGGGAGGGCAGGGGCGAAGGAAGGGGCTAGAGCGGGCCGATGAGGGGGCGTGGCTATCCGCCACGGGGGCGTGGCTTAGTACTCAGGCCCCGCCCCCGCCGCACCTATTCGGAGTGGTGCGGAGCGGGGGTGGTGGTGGTGCGGAGCCCCGCGCCCCGCTGGCAGCCCACCAAGGGCCCTGAGTACACTGCCCACAACAGAGCTGCCAGAAGCCTGAAGGACTCCCAACATGTAGAGGAAGGTTTCAGGGACTTCCTTTCATTTCATTTCCATGTAACTTTTAATTCCACCTCTGGAGATTGCTTCCCAGCGAGGAACTGCTCTCTGAATGTAACTCCCATTACACATACCCATGTGCTTGCCAGAAGATTCAAGAACAGAAATGTTTTCTGTAAAGATTTTCTGAACAATTTTATTGAGGTAATTTGCTTCATTTTATATTTACTTATATTCATTCATATATCTCTATAAATCAAAGAGCTTGTCTAAGGCACTTGGAGCTGTGCACAGCAGAGTATCCCACAGTACTGTACAACTAGGCAGCACATATTTTTTTGCTTGTGAAATAAAAACACCATAAAAGAAGCATAGTCTATGTCATGTACAAAAAAAGATAGTACATATTCTATTTTTCAGATAACATTATTGGAATATATTTGTGTGTATGTGTGTATGTGTTTATAGGTATATACTACTGTACAGATAAAACCCCAAGAAGCAGCTATGATTTGTAACATTTCCAGTTATTTACATTCACAAATATCCATACACCTGTCTAAAATGCAGTATCAGACCAGCCACTTCTTTAGAATTACCATATTCAATCACTTTAAGTCAAAGAGCTAAAATATAAGTAAATGCATTAATTTTATAATTCTTATTTAAAACACCCTCTGCATAAGCTGAAAAGTTTGGGGGTATTGATTCTCCATAGCCTCCCATCTTCTGAAAGTCATTGAACATGTGGAAAGTACATTTCAAAAGGCCAGGTACATTTTTTATAGTCATCAATAACTATCCAGCGTGATGAGCAGTGGGGAATGAAGTCAGGAATTTTGTTTGCTTTATTTTACTTGTAAATGGGAGCACCTAGTGAAACTCAAGCAAATTACTTTGAGCACAGTTTGTTTCTATTATTATTCATATTAATAAAAACATTAAAGAACTGGCCCGATGCCTGTTGGTAGGTGACAGTCTCCATTACATGCTGCAAAATACTAGTTCTGATGACTTCCCATGAAAAGGCAGTACGATCAAAATTTCATCTCAGGCAATTGTAGCCACAATCCTCCTCACAGTAAATTCAGCATGTAAGAACCTCCTGGCTTTACCAGAACTTCCAAAGACCCTGCTGGAGCTGAGCCACCAGCACCTGCAGTGGATGGGTCACCCAGCCCTTGGACTGGCATCACCTCTCAGAGGTGCCCTCGCAGGCTGGAGTGAGAATTGAGGGATCAAGGGTGCTCAGTACTGAGCAGTGCCCTGGGCCTGGCCATCAGCAGCAGCTCTGCCACAGAAAACAGAGGTTCCTGAAAGCTCTTTTTTTAAGGTAAGTGTGGGTCTATGAAACATGGCATATTAATACTGCTTTACAGAGTAAAGCAGTTGGATGTGATAGTCTTTGTAGGTCCTTTCCAACTGAACTATTCTATTCTATTCTATTCTATTCTATTCTATTCTATTCTATTCTATTCTATTCTATTCTATTCTATTCTATTCTTTCTTCTCTTCAAGCAATTGCTCTATAAAAAAATGGAAAGGGACATAAACTTGAGCCACCTCCACACCCTTCCCACCCCAAATCATCCAGATGCCTGTTGAGACAATCCATTGACATCTTTTAGTTTTGTTTAAAATCATAACAGCTAAAATAATTGTCCAAAACACAGTATTTCTTTAATTCCAAAATTTATACAAGTTTACAAATCAATATACCACCACACAAAGTAGTGAAAGGAAGAGAAGATATGTTTAGAAACATTTTACTATAACAATGCTCAAATATGGTTAAATTTGACATAGTATTGCAAGGCTTTTTATATAAAGAATTAATGATTGAACAAGGAGATACAGAGAATACCATTAATTTCTTTGTTCCTATCCAATGCAATATTTAGCTTCTAGAAAACAATGAAATATTGGTGAAATGGCGTATCTAGTTCGTATGAGCTCTATTTCCATTAAAATCCTGAAACGAGATGGGAACACTGACAAAATGAAACAAGACCTCATTAATCATTAAAGTTAATAAATAGAAATCTGTCAAAACATTACAGTGAAATGTTTTTACTCTGTTCCTCCCTTTTTCTATATAGATACACTTCCATATTTTTTCCAGGTGCCTGTTAAATAGAAACTTTGATGTGTTCTGGGGAATTTACTTTTCTTTTTATTTGACCCTTGAAATATTTTAGTATCAACCTAATAAAAACTTTCAGAATTGCTTTTGTTTTTGTTGTCTATCAAAAGCTAGGTCCCAGCAGTGAATATTGCACTGAGCTTTGTACAATAAAAATACAGATAGCAACAATAACAGAGTTAAATGTGAGAGCTCCTAAAGGCAGGAGGCAAGTTTATTCTGTTTTTCACCCTGAGTACATCTTTATTTTAGTTCACAGCAGCGGCACAGGTCTTAACTCCATGAGATACAAATAAAAAATTATGATGTGAAAGCAGTAAATGTCATAGTCCTGGTATACCTGGCAACTTAATGCAAATGTAGGCTTTGAGCTTGGTTTATGTTACAATGAAAGCATTAGCATGCACGTGAGGAGAAGGGCTCTCATCCCTACTTTGGACACCAGCAGTGCTCAGCTGCTGGGGGTCCCTGGGGTGCGGGCTGTGGGCACCCAGGCTGCCACATCCCAGCCTGGCCTGATTAGACATGATGTTTTAATCATCTGTTCTGTTATGATACAAAATTGGGGCTCAGGCCATATTTATAACCAGGCAGAGAGCTGCCCGAAGTACCACCCTGCAGCAAGGAGCAGGCAGAGCTGTAGGCAAATGATAAATCCAGCAAATAAATGCAGCCTTGCAGACTGGCAAGTGGCTGTGAATACATTCAGTGATTTGGAAGAGACACAGCTCCTGGTCCTACATCATTTCAAACCATGGCTTGAAATGGTTTTTAGCTTAAATAATCACTGGCATTTACCTTTTTTTTTTTTTTTTTTTTTTTTTTTTCCCTACTTCTTGACTCTACACATTTATCACATTCCGAGGAACTTCAAATACTCTGTTTTTCATTTGAAATAATATATTTCAATTATAAGGACTAAATATAAGGACTTTCATACTACCTGAAAGCAGACAGGCATCCTAGAATCATTTCAACTGGTTTTGTGAAGAACAAATTAGGATTCGCCTAAGTATCCATTCCCCTACACCTACAGCTGCAATGCACGATCACGCCAATAAACATGACCCAGAGGGTTGGTTCAGAAAACACAATTTCAGGCCACTCGTTTTCTCTTGTGTGGGTGTAGACATCTGAGTTCATATCTGACTTTGTGGAACATAAGTATGTGCATAAGATTTCTCACAGGTTTTGGATGACATTTAAATGAACCGTCCAACCTCGTAAAAATTAACATGTTGATCTCTTTTAGCCAGCTCAATGGTACTACTTGTTGCATGAGAAGTGCTGTTTTTTTCTTTGCCCTTTCTACATCTTCTGATTTTTTTCCACAAGGATTGCTCACTCAGGAGTTTCTCGGAACTTGTCCTGATTTTTCCCTGCTGACAGGCATGCAGCATCATGGAGAGTTAGTTACATTACATGTTCTTTCCAACAGGCTGTTGTAGCAACTTGAAGATGTTTAAAATCATCAATTCAGAGGACCAGAAGATACAGCAGAAGCTCTGCTTTAGGTAGATCAATAAGGTAAAGCAAACTTCATAGTGCTTCATAGTGACATACCAAAATCTTACTTTTTATTGCACGGGTAACATTTTACATCTGTTGCTGTCCTGCCAGTTGATATTTAGAATACAAAAATAATATGTACAATTCTAAGCCTGTGCATGAGTACAATACACAATGGATAGTTTATAGTTCTGATTCTGCATATATACTACATTTTTTACAAAGGTCCCAATAAAGGCAACTCTTTTTGTCCAGTTACATACATGTACATTTGCTTAAGTAATTGGCTGAACCATGGGCCAAAGAATGCATCTGATTATTTATCATGGAAGTATTAAGAAATTACATGAGAAATAAAGGATAACTCAGCATCTCCAGCCAGGCTAGTACCCTGCCTGTAGCAGTGGCTTGTAGTGAATACTTTGTTGTTGTTGTTTTAATAAAAAAAAAAGAAACCAGGAGGAGGATAGCCTAAGTGATGCCTCACCTATGTATCCTCATGCCTTATGGCAAAACACAGCTTGAGAAAGCCTGTGCCAGAAGTTGTATCCTCATTGCTGTGTCTTAGTTCTGAAATGAGAAGGTGGCATGTTTCTTGCTGTCCATGTTCCTGGTTTGGTGTGGAGGAATGTCTTCTTGCAGTGTCACTTGGTTCACTTCATCCTAGTAGCCTAACAAATGTTAGTTCACTGTTGTATGCACTGCTTCTTGCATACCCTGGCATGTCAGTGAAATAGCTACCTTTTGTCAAGCTGATATGGTCTGACCTGACCTTGGCCAAAGCGATTGGTCTGTACCCCAGCTATCTTTCTGCCTTGTGTATCTTGGCTCCTTCCAAATGTTTGAAAGTAATTAAGGCAGCACTGATGTCTACTTAATTGTTCCAACTTGTTTTCTTTGAAGTATTGTGTTTTATACTTAAAAGTCAACATAGTAGACCTTTATAGGATTTTGGACACACACTTCCAAATTTGGCAACAAAAAAAAGAAGCCTTAGGCAGGAGAATTATTTATTAAGTGCTAGTGTAAGCTTTTAAGTTTGGTCTTCAAATTCTAAAAATAAGAATAAGGATTCTACCAGAATTGCTGACAAACCTTCACTCTAATGCCCTGATCATTTCTGTATAATTTAGTGCCAAAGAATACATTTTCACTGCTTCCTTGATGTCAAAGTGGTGTTTCTATATTTATAAAATGATGGGACACGCAGAAGTTGAACTCTTTTCTGCAAATGGAATCCTAATGCCTCTCATTGATTCCATTAAAAAAGGAAGGTGCTCATCCCTCTTCTTTGCTACAAGCATGTAGATGGCTATTTTATTTGGTTATTGATATTTTTGGGTTGTACGTCATTGGATTTTTACTCAGATGGAAGCAATCCTAATAGTTATATAAATCTGTTGTGTTTTTTTTAAAGGTTTGTCAAATCATTTAAAAATAATGGGATGCCAGCTGTTGGAAAGCACTCTCCTGTTACTTCAAGTGCTCTTTACTAAAATAATCCACCACATTTATGCAAACCTGATCTTGCTGTAAATATCAGGAAAGAGGGAGATCTAATTAAAGCAACTAAATTGCCTTCCTGCCTTTAGGCTGACATCTAAAACAACAAAACCGTCAATTCTATAACGTAAAAACATTCCACAAGAATCTACTGCAGGTTCTGAGGTAAGAATCACATCTACACAGACCTTTTATTGCCTGAAAAAGAAATACTTACACTTCATAATTAAAAAACTAAACAGGGCACATAAAAGACAAAAATAAATTGTAATATGTACACACATTAGAAAGGATAAATAGCATATATACTGTAATACTGCATTAAATGTATGCATATGTGAATTCCAGGAACCCTCCCCCCCCAAATGTTGTGTACATTAATTCAAAGGATAAATAAGTGCTAATATATGACAGAGAATTCCTTAGTGTAAACAATGCCACAGGCTTTTTAATAGGCTTTTGTGCCAACTTACAAAAAGCATGTATTGCCTTTCACACTCCATACCACTTAATTTGAATAGCACTGTCTTCACATACACAATTTCAAGATAGTATAAAAAATTATGGGTCTAGGAAGCATTCTTCACACTGAGCAACAACAGGCCGCAGATGCTCTAAGGATTTTCGGTTAGCTTTCACAAGACCGCGGGCTGAAGACACAGATTCCCCCGCGAGTCCTTCCTAAAAGCAGTGCAAAGGTTCTTACATGTAAAACATCACATCAGCAACCACTGCTCAAACCTGCCAGTAAGGACTTCTGTGCCCCGTTCCAATTCTAAGTTCAGACTCACGCTAGCGTGATGTTGAAGCTGCCACTACTGCCTGCCATAGGTGCAGAAGATAGCGATCCCTCTGGTTTGAATGACAAATGACAGGTGGAAAGGAGTGTTTCTAAACACGAATCGCTTCATTGCATTCATAGTGTCGCGTGTCCTTTGTCCTTCGAATCCTGTTTACGTATTTCCGAGGATCCAGAGCACATCAACATTAAAAAATGAAAAATATATGACTTGTTCTGTATGAACATTCAATGTATTTTCTTGAAGCATGCTCATCAGGATTTTAAAAAAGACATCTGAGTTATAATAGGACTAATTTCTGGCAACTGTATTTACTGGCACCAGAGAAAATTACAGTTCTTCACTAAAGTACTGATGACATGAGGACTTGTGGCTTTCTGTCTTTCTCAGACAGGCTGTGGCCACTAAAAACTACATGCACAGCTGCTCATACTCTCCTTTTTCTTTTTGTTTTTTCTTTTAAATGATTCCTCCCACTGGCCAAGTGCATCCCTATGCAGTGCCACCCACCCCGCTGCTCTCTGCTGACTGACAAGGGAAGTCTCTCCCCCAGCTCTCCCAGTCCTTTTCACACTCCCCTGTGAGTTACCCTCAGTCACAATGCCACAAGCTCTGATGAGTTCTTGGCCGCAGGCTCTCAAGCGATTGTCTTCTGCTCTTCCTGACTTGTCAAGCTCCGAGGAAAAAGGCCATCAACGTCTCTCTGTGGGGTGGCCACAGGACTACGCTCTGTCTTAGCATCAAGATGTATCTTTGTTAAAACAAACACTTCATATGGGTTCTGCTCCTAGTCAAATCATTTGTTCATTGATAAAGACAAGGGCCATATCCTTCATTAACCTCAGGGCAAGCTGCAAGACATGCTCACACTCAGTCAAGTTCCAGTGCAATCTCGGGTCTTCAGGACGCAATGATTTCCCCAAAGAAAATTGTTACATGAAACATGGGATGTGGTCGAACAATTATGGACGATGAAACCTGAAATGATAAACCATTCAGAATTATATTGCTGCAGCCGACACAGGGCTACGGTGAGGCTCAGGAACCAGAGTATGTCTGTCCATATCATACTTGAGGCCGCACCTCAAGTACTTCAGTTTTGGGCCCATCACTACAAGAAGGATATCGAGAACTTGGAGTGTGTCCAGAGAAGGACAACAAAACTGGTGAGGGTTCTGGACCACAAGTCCTGTGAGGAGCGGCTGAGGGAACTGGGGGTGTTTAGTCTGGAGAAGAGGAGGCTCAGGGGAGAGCTGACTACACTCTACAACTTCCTGAAGGGAGATTGTGATGAGGAGGGGGTTAGCCTCTTCTCTCAGATAACTAATGATAGGACTAGAGGGAATGGCCACAAGTTGTGCCAGGGAAGGTTTAGTTTGGATATCAGGAAAAGCTTTTTCTCTCAGAGTGGTCAGAATCACACAGAATCACAGAATTTCTAGGTTGGAAGAGACCTCAAGATCATCGAGTCCAACCTCTGACCTAACGCTAGCAGTCCCCACTAAACCATATCCCTAAGCTCTACATCTAAACATCTTTTGAAGACTTCCAGGGATGGTGACTCCACCACTTCCCTGGGCAGCCTGTTCCAATGCCTCACAACCCTTTCAGTAAAGAAGTTCTTCCTAACATCTAACCTAAAACTCCCCTGGCTCAACTTAAGCCCATTCCCCCTCGTCCTGTCACCAGGCACGTGGGAGAACAAACCAACCCCTACCTCGCTACAGCCTCCCTGCCCAGGGAGGTGGTGGGGTCACCATCCCTCGTGGTGTTCAAGAAGCACCTGGATGAGGTGCTTCAAGATATGATTTAGTAGCTACAAGATATGATTTAGTAGCTTAGTGGGTAGTATTGGTGATAGGAAGACAGTTGGACTAGATGATCTTGTAGGTCCTTTCCAACTTTGTGTTTCTGTGATTCACCTGTTACCATGGTCCCTAGCACAGCTTTGCTTGCGTTAACCACCACTCTTCCAGACGCTGCCTCGGCATGGCGGGGTGAGCGCAGGCCAAGGGGCAGACTGGACATTGGAGGACACCACGACAACTTGCCTGGTGGTGGTGGGGAAGAGGTTAGCCCCAGGAATTCAAGCCATGCCAAACCTGCTGGCCTTAGGGCTGGAGAAGAGCTTCCAGTCCGCTTTGTCTACCAGCACAGCCTGAGTCACATTGCACGTACTATTTGGAGATACTGTCAGTAAATCAGAAAAGCCTTGCTGAGCCATAAAACTTAACTTTTAGTATTTCAATCCTTCTGCCAAATAAGGCTAACAAAATATTTTTTAAAATTATTTATTTATTTATTTTTAAGGAAGAAACAGATTTTATAGCACTGCAAATGCCTTCTTCCTATTTTTGCCAGCTGTGGCAGATAAAGACCCAAACATACCTTGCTGTTTTTTTTAAGAGTTTTAGGTAAGGCCTGTACATCACTGTATGAAGGACAGAGAGACGTGGGTTGCACAAAGGGTGTCACCAATCTTTTCTAGAATAAGTTGGGAGCCTACTTGAAAGGCTTTATGAAAATTTTTAACACATTTTCTCCTAACAGATCCAGAAAAAAGAAAACAAGCCCCACATGATCTCAGCGATGTGGTACAGCACAATACAGAGATGCAGTTTCCAAATACAGGAGATGCACACAAAAGCTGACATTCACAAGGATGCAGCTCATCTGCTACGTGAGGGTACAGTGCATTGCAAAAAAGACTCAGGGTTTTTGTATTTGTGTAGAACAACAATATATTGGACTATATATAGTATTTCCATTAGAAGCATTTTATAAACATCTGCTAATGTCCTCTTCCCAAACTTTTGTTTATTCCTGTATTTTTAGAAACTCGGTTTCTTGGATTGTGTTACAAAATAACAGAAGGAATCAATCTAAATTACTAGTAGAAAAACCATTCCACTGACAGTCATTACAGTAAATCATGAAAAATGAAAAACAGTGGCTTTTCTTTCCCAAGTTTAACATCAAATTTGAACAATTCAAAGATACTGTGAATAGTGACTATAATAATAGAGCTTCTTATACCGATTAATTAATTGTATGTTGTAAGACATTTTTGTTTAGTAAGAAGCTTTATTTTTGTCTCATTCTATCACAGAACTTCACAAATAAACATTTGTTAACCTGCTGCACATGCAAGGTTGCATTATCTCAGTCATCATCCTTCAAAACATTTTTTTTTTTTTTAAAAAAAGACTGACTTCTTCTCTGGCTGGAGACTTTTGTCTACTGTTTTCATAAACAAATCACTTTATTGTTGCATCAATACAAATATAATTGTGAACTACATAATTTTTAATAAGAGGTCCAGGAGGAAACTGAAGCTCTATATGTTCAAAACTGCAACTGACTTAAAACATCTGCATTAATTTAACTACCTTAATGGGCTTTTCCTAGTGTGACTCTATTTAGAGTTTTGTACAGTGGCTCCACAACACATCCAGTGAAAATAAAGGGTAGGGAGGGAGCAAGGAGAATCTGATCTCCCTCAGGTTGAAATTCCTCCAGGACCCTACAGATTCATTGGCTGTATTTATCACAATCTGGCCATGCCTATTTTTGACTCTATTTTTCAAGGCCCTCCTCAAAAAAAGTTTTCACTTAAAAAATCCCTGAGATTTTTGGTTCAGCTTTCAAGAATACAACTGTAACCAGTCTCAACTGTTTTCAATTCTAGTGAAAAAGTATCTGATTCTTTTTGTGTGACTCATGCATATCCACACTTATTCTCCTATACTGCAGTGCAACTCAGAAAATCAAACAACTTCAGCAAGAGGTTGCACTTCATCTCTCTCAGCACACAGAAAGATTTCTATTCCTGCTCATTTTCCTTTTTTCACTTGTGAAGTCTATTTTTTTTTTTAACTACTACTGCTATCGTTCTGAAGAAGATACAGTTCCTACTACCTGAAAAGATAATGACCCCCAGAAGCCAAATGAGAATATAGAAATCCATATCCAAATCCAAAAGGACATTTTCTAATTGTCAGAATGTGACACTTCATTAAAACCCTGCCTCTTTTTTCATCTCCTGGCTTAGTTTTGCTCTCTGTGAAAGTGTTTTATTTTTTGAAAATTATTTTTTTCATATTATATCTACATGGAAGTGTGTATATATTATTACTTAAAAAAACATTTTTTTTGGTGAAAAAAGATCAGTAAAGTTGTGAAACCAAGCTCTAAATTAGGAAATGCCAGAAATCACCAAACACCCATTTCTCGTTGTGAATTTTAATTTTGATATTCTCTTTAATTACAGGATTCACACTCACCTCCTAGGATTTTAAATTTGACTGAAATAGTGAGACCTAGTCTAGGCCAGCTGTATCTGCTAACTCTTTGTGAAAGTGAAAATAGTAATACTATGTTTGCAATGTTGGTTGATCCTAACAGCAAGTTCTGCTTGCTGGTGTCAGTTTTCAACCTTTATAATTTCAAAAGATATGAACAGATGCCATGGAGATGGCAGGAAGCACCTCTCTCCTCCCAGGAATAACTCTGCCAGTTTTGAAGTCCTACTAAAAACTATGGACACTTAAGAGCTCTTTAAACAATAATGCTTCAAACAACATCTTGGTGTTATCTAAGACATAGAATGAAACAAGTCCTGATTAAAATATTACAAGCAACAAACAAAGAAAATTAGAGTCTGCCTTGTTTCACAGAAACTGCTGTCAGGAGTCTACATGACTCATAGGAAGCTCCCCATAATATTTTAGACTTCTCTGAAGTTCAACACATCATCTAGTTTTCACTTACCAAACATATCTGCAAAAATGCATACTTCCATCACCAAGGCAGTACTTCTGGAAGACCCTTTTTTGTGCTTGAGTATTGATAAATTCATCTGGGAGAAAAGCTGAGTCCTTTCAATCTGTTATTGTGTAGGTTTCCCAATCTTTCTCCATTTAGCAACTAATCCACTGCTGTTACCTTCACTGCCCTACCAACTTCAGGGACTGCATCAGCAATACTGAGCATCCCACCAGAATCAGCAGTGGAATTCAGCTGGAAAATTCAAGGAGACTCATGGCAGGAATGTGTTGATGGAACTAGTTATGAGACAACTGCAGAGGACCTGTAGAAAGGCAGATGGCAGCTGTCATCTCTCTGACTTACGCAAAAAGATGGATTCACCCACCTGGTAAATTGCCGACTTTCCTCATGTACTTCCATTTCTGTGCTTTTAAATTCATTCAGTTCTTTCCTTATTGCTGCCTGTTAAACAATAAATATATATTCAACCATAAGAAACATGAATTGTAAGGAAAGTACAGAGTCTGAGAGGAAGCTAGCCCTACTCTGGTAGCTCTCACACCTTTCTGATCATAAACATGAATGACTTCTTTCCACTTACAATTATTTGTGGCAGTACCTTACAAAGAAAACCAAAGCATCAAACAACGACAAAGAAAGACAAAATCTACTGCAGTGGGCAAGCCAACCTCTCACTGCAATATGGCACTTGGCACAGATGAAAAAAAGGAGAAGGGACTCTGTTACCTTAACAGTCACCTGTTGAGTATGCACCTGCAAGGGGACTGAATCTCCATGCAAAGCTCCAGAGGAGCCAATGAGTCACAGTTCCTGCATGACAATTGTACAAACAGCAGGATCCTTGTATCTCCCACTTGGAGACAGGACTTCAGGGATGCAAGATGAATAGCACTTTTTAAGTGGGAATTGGCCACTTGGCTTGATTAATTTTATGAAAAATTGCACGAAATATTTGAACATTTCAGGCTTGTGTTTTCAGTTGGCAAATACTAAAGAACAGCAGAAATTTAGTGCGCTTTACAAATGCCAGTTCTTGTTGCTTACATTAGAAGAATAATAAGCAATTTACTTCATTAGGTAATACATATAATTTCTGAAAAATTCTAATGTATATTGGGAAGGTCTTTGTTTCTATTACAAATGATTTCCTACCTTCACTGCTAAATGAAATGCCAGTTTATTTTTGCTCCCTCTTTTCTTTCCCCATTTTAAATAAAAACAGTATCATTTCATTAATCCCTAAAGAAATCTCATCTGGCATGCAAGCCTTTCAATGCAGAACAGACACAGAGTATGATAAAATTACAGCATCACCAGACTGGGGTCTCATAAATGAGAAATTTCATTTTAAGCAGGGTATGGTTCTGTTTAGCCACAGCAGCATGCTTACACGAGGCTGCTGCAATAACTAGGAAAGAGAGTGTCATTTCTGAGCACCAAATCAGCAGCAAAACCACCAGAGCTCCAGTTCCATAATATTGTTACAGTACTATCTTCTGCTCCCACTGGAATTAGAAAAATGAATTCCTTGGGAGAAAAGGGCAAAGGAGTTTCCAGGCAACCCAGGGTCTTTGCCTTTCTGCTGAGGCCAATGAGCACAGGGATCAGAAGCAGCCATGGACATCTGTTCCTTACAAAATGAACTGAGATTAAAACCCATCACCCTAGAGTAGACAGGAAACTCCCCTCCTTGTTCTAGTGAAGCTACCCAGGTTTTCTGGGAAGGTGGACCTCAGTGAAAGTGGAGGTGCTGGGTGCTCTAACCTCCCACAGAGTATATAAGGACTAGAGAGAGCTCAGTACCTCCCAGAACCAACATCTTGAAACATCTTTACATACATTTTTAATGTCTCCACCTTGACTTGCTATGAGATTCTCCCTTGAATATCAGATGAGCTGTCATTAATGCTAAAATACAAGCTGAAATAAAATCAGTGCCTCACAGTCCTCATCTAAAAGACAAGGGATTCTTGCACACATAACTTCTCATACCAAGCACATGTCATAGGATTTCCATAAAAGTTGTTTCAAATCCAGTACTAAAAGGGTCAGAACTTTTTGAAATGTAAATCTAACATATAAAACTTTCCTTTTATGAAGTGGTGTAGGAGGAAAATGGAAAATATTTTATGGCAATCTTTGACTGATTTATCCTTTAAAAGGGGAATCATAACATAATTTGTCCCATTCCTTGTAGTTAGGCAGAGGAACTATTAATTGCAGTATGTTTGGAGCAAACTTTCCAAGGACTGCTGCCTACGTAGAATTATCTAAGTTTGATAGTTATGGCCAAGAATGCTTAGAAAGAAGGAACAGCTTCTACCTTTTACACTTGAATGGATGGCAAAAACAACTCTTGGTGATATTGATGCAGGCTTCTGCATGCAGAAACTTTGCCTGAACTCCAATGATCATGGCTATCTTTGCCAACAGCATGTACTTGGCTTAGCAAGGCGTTAAAAGTGCAAGAAATTCTGGCCTGCTCTGTTGTAAAAATGCTGGCAAACACACCCTTAACGGGCACCTGAGTGAGTTTTCTTAGCTGCAAGCAGTAAATGCACAGCACCATGTCAATTTTGCTGCCTCCAGCAGATGCCGCACATGATGTTTGCACCAAGAAATCGCAGATCAGAGGAACGAACCAAAAATGAAAGATGTAAGAATTTAATTATAATCTAAATCTGCCCCTTGCCTTGTCTGCGGGAGTTAACCTGGCCCAAGGCTTGTCTGCACGACGATCATAATCCGGAGAATCTGTGACCTCCACGTACTCATTAAATCGCAGGATTCGCCTTGCTTGAAGTTCGGCCACTGTAGGCCTCAGGCTGAGCTGTAAGCGGGAGACAGAAAATAGTACACTTAATAAGACATAATAAAATAAAAGCTGAGGGTATGATGTAATCTCTAGAGAACTTTAATGATGTTTCTAAATAGGGTCACTTTCAGGTGTCTAAAAAAAGGCACCACCATGGGAGCACTGCATGGGAATGGGGGAGCAGCATAACCTAATTTCTTCAATTATAAAAATAGTCTTTGTCAGACAGGTCACAGAGAATCTTGACAGTTATCCCTGGAATATTAATTGTGACTTTGCAAATGGCACTCTGTTTACCCCACTAGATGATAGGTCTGCATTAACGATTACACTCTCTGCTATGTTCAACTATAATACAGAAAATAAGCCTGATATGGAGGGACCTGCCCAACTAAAAAATAAAATAAAATAACATCTGGTGGTCAGGCATTCTATCTTAGTCATTATGATGCCCAGCCACAGGGTTCCAGTCACCTCAAACAACATTCATTTTAATCAGCTAAAGACAATCACATTAAGGAAAAAAATACTGTAACTATTTTTGCAGAGAAGGACAGACAAAGGAGACATACAAAAATCTTTCCCATCCTCTCCCACAATGACACCCCCAAGCTAGAATAGCACATCACTGTTTTGTTTTGTTTATTTATTTATTATTTTTATTTCGCAGGGACAATGAGCACAATCTCATCTGGAGCAGGCAAGCCTGCTGATGTGGCCAGGAGAAGGGTGAAGGAATGGGCACACACTGCTGTGCTGCCCTCTCTGCTGCCCAAGGGAAGAGTGGATCTATAGGTGTGGCTGCCCTTGAACATATGTGACAGTGGTGGTCATGCTCAGAGGAAACGCCCAGATCATTTCTTCCCCCTGCTTACATGGACAAATATTAAGCATGGGCAGACTGTATGCTTTTTTTTTTGAGGTAGAGGAAACTGGAAGGAATGGGGTTTCTTCCTAGAAGGATTTGGCTGGTACTGCCTTTTAAATGGATTTCTAATACGAGGACATGACTAACGCATATTTGCATTAATGTATATACACTGGATTTTTGAATCTTACAAAAAAATAATCCTATGCGCACCAATACACAATACAAAACAAAACAAACAAACAAACAAAAAACACATCATCACCTTTCTACTGAGTCTACGTTTTATTTCTCTTTTGGCTTCCTGTTCCTCTTCTTCATTCTTCTCTGTTTTTGGAAGAGATAAAAAGCAGTGAATATTTACGTATTATAACTTCACATACTTAATTCTCTTGGTTTAAAGCTTCAGGACTTCAAATCTTGGCTCATGCTTGCTCATATTTTGGGGTGATTCTACACGTATTCTCTACTTTTTGATTTTGTGTGCTCTCATTTCTTTTCCCTATCCTCGTTTCCCCCCAGTTCTGTAGATACCTCGAGTCACCAGGATGAGTCAGGAACGTAGCAATGAGAAGGCTTCTGTGTAACAGTACGAGAGAGGTACTCTGAAAGAGCTGTCTAATGTTTCAATTACTCATCCTAGTATTAAAATCACTATTACTTTTACTTCCAACATGCCATCTCTTGACTAAGAGTCTAATTATCCATAAGGGTCAGAGAAAAAACTTTGCTCTGAGTATCTGAATCAGCCAAGTGTCCTCTACTGCTACAGAATGGAATGAAGCAATGACAATTCTTTTTAATGCCAGCTGTTAGTGCAAATTACTTTTGTTACTTTAACATTTTTTCTGACTTTATAATGAATGTATATGATTCATTACTCAGATATTCTTGGTTAAGGTCCACTAGCTAAACCAAATGCAATGTGTAACTTCTGTGCCCTGAATGGGTACAACACAAAATTGCACATGCATTTTCTCAATGTACTTGGGAACAAAACTGAAATGTGCTATTAATAAATTTCTGAGCAAACCAAAATTGATTTCTTGAGTGCCACTGACAAGAACACTTAAAAGGGCACATTCATAAGGACTCAGCATTTTTTTAATTTGATGTGTGTTCTGAAGAATATTATCTAATTTATTGATCCACCTCATAGTTACATGCAAGCTTAACTTCAATGTGGCTGAAATATACCACCTAGAAATATTTTTAGAATTCAGATCCTGTTTTATTCAAGGTTGGTGGTTATGGATTCCAAGCTGTAGTTCAAGGCTAACTATAAAGCTCATTTG
This sequence comes from Netta rufina, assembly GCF_964035555.1. Taxonomy (NCBI): domain Eukaryota; kingdom Metazoa; phylum Chordata; class Aves; order Anseriformes; family Anatidae; genus Netta; species Netta rufina. Next base: position 57,766,755 of record NC_140125.1, read on the forward strand.
TCTATTGTGGATGCAGCCAACCTGCATAGGCGAAAAGGCACTTTTAAATTCCAGTGTTGTTCAACACTCTGTCTGCTATGGCCAGCCTGCAGTGTTACTACAGGCAACCTAGCTGCAAAAAGGTTCCATGTTATGGCTGGTACACTGGACACGTGTTAGGTGACACGTCACCTAACAGCACTTGCACATTTCATTGCTCTCATGTAAGAATAATACAGTGGAAAGAAGGACAAGTGACTTTAAAAAAAAAAAAAAAAAAAAAAGACAGTAACAAGAACCAGCCCAAGAACTGTTCTGGGAGAAGATCCCAACACCAACCCCAGATTTCTATTAGCAAGATGCAATTGCAAGGGCTTGCAGTGAGAATTAGGTTGTATCTATTGTTGATGGTGCTTTTATTGATACTGAAATGTGAACATAATTCATGGTCTATTAATAGCTTTTCTCTTAAATCATGAAGAAATGGATCTGTAAGGATCTGTAACTGAGTAAACTGAAAAAATTGAGAGTTAAAGATAAATTTACTTAAACTTTATTATTATTATTACTGACATACCTAGTAATAAATAAATTGTGTATATTTAAGGATTTGACTTTAGATAAGAACTCTTTTTATGACATCTTCACCTAACAAAATCAAAAGCTCTCTAGCTTTTTTAGGACAGGTAAGTCATCTGTAGGGTTTTGTTTAAGCAACTCAATGCACAGTACTTAAGCACAAATTATTAATCTGGGGTTCCATTTATCTGGAATTTGTTTGACATACAAATTTTTGCCCCTTCAGGAACTGAGTCACTTCAGTATTACCTCATAGAAATTCTCCAGTAGCAAAAAAGATGCAACTGGATAATGCACATCAGTGGATATACACACACAGTTACATATTCAAATTGACTTACTTCTAGAAAGAAAACTCAAGAGCTGAAGTAAAGGGACTGAAATCTGGTGGCTGCTGTTTATATTCTGAACGTGCTGTTAGGCCAAAGGCCGCTAGTTCCTGGCACTGACCACTCTCCCTTGTACCTAAAGCACTTATTGCATCTCTCCAGACTGCTGAGCACAACAGAAACACTGCCCTGACACAAATTCTTACTAAGAATAACACCTATAATGCATTTTTTTTGTCTTGTAAAGTTTTGAAAGTTGCCACAGTGATTTAAGAAGATGCATTGAGCTAAAAATAATGGGCCTTGTGCTCCTTCTCCTTCAGGTGTCATGGACAATCCCACCCAGAGGCTGTTCCAGCTGCAGGTATGAACTGACTGACTTGCCCAAACAGAAACACATTAACACACTGAAACACCTTTCTGACTGCATTCCACCTTAAAAGCAGATCTGATCTGTAGGATGTGGAGAAGGAAAACATAAACAGTGTGTTCCCAGCTCCAAGTCCCCTCCTCAAACTGCTGCGGAGCCGCACTGGCAAAGGACCAGCTGAGCAATTGCCTTTTGCTTGCAGCACTCTCTGGTCAGGTCCCAGCAAGCTGTGCCTTTCCTCCTTCCCTGACTGCAGCTCCTGGGAGGCACAGCAGCACACAGGTCAAATGGGCACTTGACTCCCAGCTGAAACCATTTTATTTAGTATCACGGTCTCCGGTTAAAAAGCCCAGTGGTCAAAGTAGAATAAACGGCTTCCCTGGCATCTATATGTTATCGCTCCTGCAACGTCTGCCTCATTAAATCCTGTCAACTTCTGTTTCTGCAGGACATCTGCTTCACAGCAGAAGGGGGGAAGAGAAGAGAGGATTTGCTCTGCCCGAGGACTGTTCTGCTCTTGACCAGAAAGCACTCCAGGAGCATGAAACTGAACTTTCCATTGTGTCCCTGTGGGGATTAGCTATGTTTAGACTTCTCTGTGGGCTTGCTGAGGAAAGAAAAAGAAAAGACAAACAAAGCGCCTCCCTCTTGGAATGCTGTGGAACACAGAAAGCGGCTTCTCTTTCCCGGTTTTACAAGAAAAGACAATCATTAATATTCCCTAACTAGCACCAAGGGCTAAACACTGCTTTCTCAAAGCCAGTACTGGCAAGTGTGCAGGTGCACCGGACAAAAAGTTCACTATCCTTTACAGATACAGAAAAAAATACAATTATCTTAATCTAAAATTCCTGGAAGAATAAAGTGTTTTTTTTTTTTTTTTTGTTTGTTTTTTGTTTTTTTCAATAATACAATACTATAAATACTACCAGCTCAGAGCCAGTACACAAGAAACCTGTCTGCACTAAAACCACAAGGCTCTATCTATTCCTTTGAGTGGACTCTTCAGCTATCATAACTCTGTTTTAGTGTGGGAAGACTCAAAAATTCAGATAGTTTTACCCAAATTGTTTTTACACAAAGCAGCCTGCAATGTTTTGCAGTTTTACTCAGTTACAGGATTTTCAGCAACTGGTTTATCTGGTAATATTATCAAAACAAATCTTGCAACACAGATTTCCTCATTTTAAATGGAAATACAGAAAACATTCAGACTTTTTCTGAACCTCTTGAAAGATTTGGGCTGAACTTAATCCTGAAATAAACATTTGGACCTTTACCACTTAATGTAACCTCAAAGTCTGATAAATATTACTCAAAACAATACTTTTCCTTGGTTGCAGTTTACATACAAGCAATAATTTTCCCCACGCAATACTTAAAAAGGAGGAAGGAAACTTTATGAAAGGAATCCCAACTTATTCACAAAAGTTGCCTACAACAACAAAGGCATTTAAGAGATGTAAACATTTCTGAATGATCCACAGGAAGGGAATGCCATAATTTTGATAAATGATATGCAGGTTTTAGAGCTGAGAGAAAACTTGCACACTCGAAGGGCTCTGAGTCAGACTGTCATCACAAACACTGTCTTTTCTTGTGTTTGCTTTGCTTTTTAGAGATTAACTTGAAATATTTTATATCTCTGTGATGAGCAAAAAGCAGTTGTGTATTCTACATCTGCTTGTCAGTGGTTCTGCTTTTATTTATTTATTTTCCACTTATACGCCTGTGTTTCAGCACTTATTTTTGCTCTCCCTTGCACCATTAAGCCAGACACAGGGAAGCAGCAGGGAAGGATGGCTGGCTACAGAGGAACAGCGAAGAGGTATTGAGTGCAAAGCATGGTTTGCTGCCAAAAACATCAAGTAAACAAGCTGAAACAGGAGTAGAAATCTATTAACTGCTTTCCAGTCTTGAGCTACTTATTGCAAAATCAGTGACCAGAATAAACAGTGGCAAAGGCGATACTAAATACACTATAAATATGTTGGTAGATCAGTTATCTAGAGATTAGCTAGACAGAGAGCATAAGAAGCCCAGCTGCTGTTCTCACCTCAGTGTCCATATCCTGAATCACCAAAGATGTTTTGGAATTACCTTTCTCACCTAGTTCAGCGTGAGCTGCTTGTCACGTAAAATACTTCTGTATTTCCCATTTTATCTTTATTATGACTATGCAATGTACAGGTTAAGAAATTATGCCCTTAGAAAGCTCATTCACATTATGGATTGGACAGGAGTCCCTTGAACTTGTGCACCATAATGCAGAAACAGTAGCTTCCCCTTTTCAATAAGGCATGACACTATTTGACTTTGAAGAGCTTGCACAGCAGCAAAATGATTTTATTAGCGCAGATAGTTGCCCTAAAGCCAGTAATTCTTATTCCTCCTTGATCTGCTGGCCTGAACAGGTGACAGTGATCAGTCCGTAGACTTTGTCAGGAAAACAGCCTATTAGCTTTTCTTCCCTTGGCATGCTGTGTGACAGGGTTACACAGACGAACTCCATAGTTTTTGAAAAATTGTTGGAAACAACTGCATTATAACTGCTCTTTCAGCTACATCAAGTATAGAAATTTATATATATATATCTATATATACACACACACATAGAATAGATGAGTTCTGAGATTTGTTGCTATGTGTGAAACACTTCCAAGTGCATTTTCTTCCTTGTAAATGTTTGTATTGTTTATTTCTTCATCAACTACTAGCCTCTCCTGCAGAAAGAATACAGGGCTAGCTGGAGCTGGGCATGGCAATTGTTACAGTGCATGATTAGATAATATCTATATTATAAAAAGATTCATAAAGACAAAAAATGTGTGTTCTAAAGAGTTTACCAGCCTAAAAACAAAAACAGCATAACTAAATTGGAAAGTAAGTATAGAATGTAAACATCTAGTTTTCCAAAGATCTACCCCTATTTGAATCACAGACTTAAATTTTTCTACAGGGATACTGAAGAATGATTAAATCATCAGAAAGATATTAAATAGGAATGTACTATCCAAGTTTCAATACACAAGACAAATAAATACATTTATTTCAGAAATGGATGTAAGGACCAACATGCTGAAGCAGTTGGCATATGCCTGTCCCCTTTCCTCTAAATACTTCACCTTTCTTCTTAGTTCACTTTCCAAACTCTGTCCTTGTATCCCACCTCTAACTCCTACTGATATTCCCTCTTCCTTCTCAGAAAAAATAGGTGGAAGTTTAACCAGCCTTGAACTACTTCTAAGGGGTATCTAATTCATTTCTGGGCTTTGTGACTGGTTTCAAGAAGTGGGATTGTGACAAGAAAAATGCAGCATCTTGAATATATGCATTTTTCACAGCTACAGGTTAGCATATAAGTCTAGTGTTGACTTGTGATTTTAAAGAACATAATTACTCTCCAATTATGGATCTAACACTAGAGTAACAAGGACCAGGCCACCATATGAATCCAAAATATGCTGTGATCACTTTCTAAGTATTAACTTAAACCTGAATAAAATACTTACGCTTTAGGATATTTCTTTGTTCTAGCTCTTCAGTTGTAGGCCTCTGGCTAAGTCTCCTGTAAGAACAAAGTAGGTGACTGATTTTAAACCAGATCTAAATAACACCTGATGATTTGTAAAGCAGCTTAAAAGATGTCTTACATAGCCATTCTTATAAAGCTATTCATTTCCAGTTGAGGTATTCAACCACAGACAATTTCCACATGTAGTTATAATACCTGGGCATGTAACCTCACTACTGACTGGGCATTTATTTTAACATTTATATTCTCACCACTTGAACACATAAGTGATACTTGCACAATATTACAGAAATTGTACCAGCAAATTTAAATTCCTCATTTAGAGGTATAATTTTATGAAAGAGTTCATAAACCTTTTTTGTCCCCAGGTATCACAATTATGATAAGCTGTGCAAGCATAAGATTATTCTCAGGTGTTTTGAATGCAAATCGTGTGTGTTTTGTTTTGTTTTATTTTGTTTTAACAAAACATAAGCGGAGCATTCCTCATCAATTTGCAAGCACATTGAAATTATGGAGTTTCTATCAACACTTGATTTTATTTAGTTACTTATATATAAAAATGACCATTTAAGAAATATCTGAGATATTCATTTTCTGGTCTATATAGTACAGAACGTGGTGGATGTTGTCTTTGTGTTTAATAAACAAGTTCACATGTTTGCTTGAGAAAAGGAGCAAGAAAAATTTCAGCAGTAAAACTGATGTTGCAAATGTCTTAACAGTTGGAAATCCCCTCTGCCCAGCAATCCTCCTAGCTCACTACAGACCATTTGTGGCCTCATGAAAGCCACCTGATTCCAACAACCCTTAGCATTTCTGTGACACCTGGAGACAAAGAGGATGGTGTGGAGTGTGCTTGTGGCCATCAAATGAGACTGCAGAGCTGAGTTTTGATTTAAACAGGGACTTTCTGGTAAGGAATGTAGAAAAAACACTGTTATGAAGAGACTGGTTTCCAGTTACACTATTGGGGGGATCATTTCTGGTAATGAACTGCTTCAGTAGCAGACCTTCTATTTTTTTTTTAACAGCTCCAGGTCTCATTACGTACAAAATTTCCATTGTGTTCATGTGATTTTCGGATTGTGAGGAGGTTTGAAAGGAGTGAGCAAGCCCATGCTGCAGGAAGTTCCTGACCCAGCACTCACTGGGCTGTGGGAACAGGACTTCCACTGCCTTCAGATACTTTTCCACCAGATCTCTGCTCTTAGGTGCTGACCACGACATTGGGAATTTTAAAAGAAGATGCCATAAACTCAGTTGTGATTTCAAACCTCTCAGCACAGGTATTGCACCTGGCATTGTACCAGGCACCATAAGCTTTACACATCTATTTTATGACTGTGTGGTGAGGGTGCCAGCCTGGCAGAACTGGCAATGCCAGGCAGGAGAGCTGAGGGCAGGAATCAAAGAGCAGCTTGTTCACTGTAAGCCCCAGGGGGAATACAGATAGGCAGGATGTGATTACCAGAGCTGGAATTTGGTTAGGAAAGCACTGATAACAACCAGGCTTCTTTATTAGCAGGAGAAAAATGACCTTTGGGCTCTACAAAAAAGATGTATGCCTCTCACAGTTAGGGAATGAAATAAATTATTTAGCTAGCCATGCAATTCACAGAGCACCTCAGCACATGTGCTAAGTGCTGGGCCCGGGCTGCTGGGCTTCTGTACTGGAGTAGCACTGGCTGTACTGCCCAGTATCTGGAAATCTAACAAACACAGGACATCCTCCAAGCCTGCCTGAGCTACATTGCTGAGCACAAGAGAAACAATGACAGGCCTGGGAAAATCCACATGTATTGTGGTCTGTTCTCAGAGACTTTAAAAAAGAAAATTAACACTTTGGATGATTTTTTTTAAGGTTTGTAAAAATAAAAGTGAAAACTTTTTTTTATTTACTTGAAAAATTTTTTAACGCAATGTTCTCAAGTTCAGGAGCAGAAAGTAATGTATGTCCCACAGCAGTTAGGAGCATGAGAAAGACATGCTCAGAGGTGAGCACACTACTGATCTGCAGTCAGTCTCTATTTATTTCTTCTGTTGGAACCAGTACATGAATAATTAATCATTTAGAGAACAGGAGAAGGGTGGGAAGGAACATAAGGGAAGAACATGCACAGGCATACTTTGTGTGTCTGAAACTATAACTCTTGACTAAGAGGGGGACACATAAGTTCAAGTCCTTGCTAACCAGCATGAGGAAATGCTTGAACCATGGCACCAATTGTTCTGGAGTCATTTTTATTCCTATATAAAACAAACAATCAAACAAAAACAAACAAAACCAAAAAACAAACAAACAAACAGCCCCTGAAGCTCTAGGTTTGTCTCCTGCAGAACAAAAATCTAAGATGGACATTTTAAAGTTTTGTGAGAAATTAAAATACAATTTTAATTTTAATTTTTCCAGACAGTTTTACCATGAAGATCGTGCACTGCATATTGGGCTGAATTTAAAATATGAACCTAATGTTATTCACCATCTTCCTCCACCTCCACCCAGTAAAAACACATTTACACTGCAACTAATACCTCACTAGCTTTGTTCCAATCTGATGTCTGATTTCCTGCCTCTCCTCTTCAGATGTGCACTGCAAGATGTTTTTGTCTTCTAATTCTTTCTTAGATGGTCTGTTGCCAAGTTTGATAGCAAGAGTATCCCTACGACGAATTTTACTTGCCAAAGAGCCTGAGGAAAGGAAGAGGAGGGTAAATTTAGTTCATTCATGCTTAGGTTACAAACACAAACTCTGAGTAAGGACTTTAATACCTCCCCAAAGCAGCCTTGTTCCAACATGCAGGAGAAGAATTTTAATTAACATCAAAAGGGAAATAGTTTCAACTCAGCTCACAACAATAAAAAGTTGGAAGACTTGCATGAAAAAGCTAACAGCCTAAATGACAGAGGAGCTTTACAAGGACAAATTTACATTTATGTGTCTTTGAAGTCTGATACGTTACAGGTTGATTTATTTATCTACTTAGTACTGTTAGCAAAATGCTGCTTTCTTCTTAATCTTTAAATGAAAATGAGAACAAAGTCTTGTTCTCTCATCTTTCTCATTCTTTTCTTTTTAGTCCCAATGTAATGCTACTTATTTCTTGTATATTGCTTTCATCTTTAAATTGTTAAAAAAAAAAAAAAAAGTTGAATAAAATGAAAAACTCTCTGAGAACTTGTAAAGTATTCTAGGCAGGATGCCCTAGGCACTGAAGCAATCTCTTCACCCATAAAGCAGATACAGTAGGGAAAACAGACACACCATCTTGCCTGTGTTAGCATCAGCCAGCTGTGGAACAACTTCCCTTGTCTTTCATTATTCTGACCGAGAGGGCTACCTATGTCCTATGATGACAGAATTTTATGATGTATGACAGTTTGTTAAGGTCACAGGCTCCCACTTCACTTCTTATTAAGACACTGCTGCTGTCTGAATTGATGAATTTTTAGTTGCTACCACTTTGGATGGTATTCAGACCAAAGGGAGAACTGCAGAAGACTTCAGTGTCTCAAGCTATCTGGCACTTCACCTTCTGCTGCACCAGTGTTCATGCTGTTATGTGCCTTGCCCTTGGATCTCCTGCAGGACTTTCCAGAAGCTGCTGAGGACTGTCCAGTGAGAGCCGGTCCTCTTGGAGGCAGGTGTGCTCCGCTGTAAGCAGCAGCCTGGAATGGTGGCTACATGATGCTGAGCCATTTGGGGGCTCATGTAGCATTTGGGTTGCCATGTAGCAACTTCCCCAGTCACCTCATTCCCACAAGATCTCTAGTGCAAGTCAGTTCAAAGCCACACTGGTGCTTTAACGGTAAAGATTCATTACATGGGCAAGCCCCGATCAATAAAACTTAGGGCTGATGCCCTAACGTGGAGGCCTTGTCCTACCCTGTTCTCCTGAACCCACTACTTCCACCTCCACTCCCAACTATGCAATGCTTGATTTGGGGCCCAGCAGGTTTTTGATCACAATTGTCTGGGAAGGGAGAAGGATACTCATTTCTCATTCACCACAAGGTACAACACTACATCATCTAAAACCATGCCATGCAGCCATATTCTCCTCTCTTTACTTTGCTAAACAGGGGTCAGGCATGGTCACATAATGTAATGTGCAAAGGGTGGACTGCAACGTGTTGGTGGGATGCCCTGCAGTAGCACCACATCCTGGAAGAGAATCACCCACAGACTGATAGGCCTGCTTGCAGCTCTGTCCCAAAGTCTTTGCTCTCTTGCAGGCCACAGCTTAGTGGGGTCATCTACACAACAACTCATTGGGCGTAGGAATCATGGACTGCATGCAACCAGCGAGCTCCAGTTAGCAATCTGGCAACCACAGCAGCTAAGCAGGCTCCCTGAGCCAGCCCAGGACAACTGGATGTTAGATATACCGTAAGATGGCCACCCCTCCCCAGCATCCTCTTCTTGTTAGGGGCTTACTTTCAGCACTAGCATTATCATCATCGTCGTCATCGTCATCATCTGTGTACAGGATCGGCCCGTCAGAGTCCGAGTCGCTGCTGTGGCTCTCTCTGCTGCTTTCACTCTCAGGAGGGGCAGCAGCATCAGATGCCTCCTCCAGTGGTTCAGAGTGGGTCTGGTCAGGTGCCTCTGCTTCTTGGTCATCCTTGGTAGCCAGGCTATGAATTCATAAGCAGACACAGTGTCACATTAACACAAGCAGTAGAGAACATGAATGGGAGAGAGCCTGCATAAGCAAGCATGAAAATAAAAGTTCTGCTGCTCAAACTAACTTCTTTCTCTAAAACTGTATGTAGGTAAAACATATGCAATGTATATATATGTGCATGGGTGTACATATCTGTCTATGGATAAGCGTGTCAAGAAGAAAGATGCAAACAGTCTAAAAAGATGAGCTGCAAAGTCTGTACAGAAACATCGTTGTTCTTGTTTATTTCTTGTGGGATAGTACCAGCTACATAAAAGCTAATGAGAGGAGAGAAACAGCTCATAAAGTTGGGGGTGAGAGGACTCAGTCAGAGAGCAGGCAGGATTGCAAAGCTTCCTCTTCTGGAAGCCTGACTCTATTTACTGCAAATATAGTTTTATTGCTGTTGGGTGCAAAACATTCATTTCTATCACTGATGAATATGGAAATCGGCAGCAGAGGGCCCTCTGCCTTGGGAAAATCCTTTGTGTAAACGAAGGGTAGAGAAAAGGGAGAAGCAGCACAGGAATGCAACATTGGCACAGATGTACCAGCAAGGCTCCCTCTATTTCAAGGAAACTCTCTCGGTCACTGGCATCTAGACCAAAACCTCTTGGGTTGTTATGAAAGACACTGGATCTTGTGGCAGGGAAAAGACAGATTAATAAGCTAGTTGCTTTTTTGCTGCCAACTATTTTGCGTAAAAAATATAATTATGACTTTGTTCTTGACTAGATTTTATAATATCTGATACTTAGAAAAGCTATTAGGCAGTAACAGACCAAACATTTACTAACCAATGCTTAAAACTGTCATTAAGTCTGCAAGTGAATTTAGCTACTGAATCGAGAGCTTTATCAATGAGATTTTAAATGATATTCCCCCCAAAAAAGATATATATATATATATTTTTAAATAACAAACTTTTAATTAAGCATCCTTTCTTGCTTGCCTTTATGAGAGAGAAATAAAAGTGTTATCTGTGGCTAGCTGAGCTGTTGACTGCAGTGGTCAGTATTCAGCCAGGCAGCAATACAGGTGGCACATGATGAGAAATGCCATCATGGGGAATCATTAAATATTATGGGTGAATGGCTCCAAGATGTTCACAAGGGCCAAATTGTGCTGGGATGCCCCTAAGAAATGGACACACATTACCAGTCAGCATGCCTACAGCATCCTTTATGCAAAGGTAACACTAGAAACGTGGGTTCCTGCAGGTTTCACCACTTACCCATGACAGCAATGACTTACCAATGACCATCTCACCTTTTTGAGTCTTCTCCACTAGCATCTGGACCACCGTCTTGGGCTGTACTGCTCAGGTTGTCATTTGTGCCTTGCTCAGCCTGGAGAAGAGGTTTCATGTCTGATCCAGGGATGGATGGCCTGGCTACCGAGCCCTCTGGTGCATCTTGGGCATCTGAGGAGACAGCGGGCTGACCAGCTGCAGCAGGAAAAGGAGGTGGAGGTGGAGGAGGAGCTGTGGTGGGAGGAGGGGGGACAACCAGCTTGCTCCGTTGGTCTACGTCCTCTGTTTCAGAAATTACTATGGAAGGCTGCTCAGGCTCAGATTTTTCTGCCTTCACTTCCAACCTGTTGGCTGTGGCACCTGAGGGGGAAGAAGCTGCCCCATCTGGTGCTGTTCGTGGGGCTGACTGCTTGCCAGCTTTCTTCTTGCCCCTGGGAGTCCCTGATGTGCCCGATTTGCTGGAAGTCTCCTTGGAGGCTTTGGAATGAGATGATGTGGACGAAGGAGATGGCGATGAAGAAGACTTGGAGACTGGTGCTTTTTTAGCATGTGAGGAACTAGAACTAGCTAAAATAAGAAAAGAAAAAGCATTTTACAGTCTCGCAACTATGCATTTTTTGCACCTTTCTGCATGAATTGCTTTGTATGCAGATAAAAATGAAAAAACTACACTTGATACTTCTATAACTCTTCATATATATGCTTGAGATGAGTAAAGGTTGGAATTCACAATTCAGCTTTAGAGATGGGAAGACTGAAATGATGAATACTTGTCGAAGATCAGTGAAGGGGATCAACCTTAGAAATAGGTGAGATTTTGATCCTAGCATTCTGTGTTGGCCCATTAGAAGTTGCCTGGACATCATCCACTACTTTTTTTCCAAAACGTTTCTTGCCCTAGTTAAAAAATAAATAAAAAAATGCTACTGGACCAAGAAAATTGTCTGACCTTTTCTATTATGTGATTTTTATGGTCTGAGCAGTAGGAGAACAATATGATTTTCCTCACACCTTTCAATGAACATCAGGACCATTGAGAGCATCAGTTAATTACATTTCACAATGTTCTTGCAAGTGGCATGCTCTTAGTTAATGTCAAGCAGCAGAGGGACAGTAAAATGAGACGTAATTTTGAGTCCAGATTGGTATGTCCATAAAACAGAGTTGGAAACCAATGATCTCATTCTGCACAAATGATGTCCAGAAGGAAAGAGGCACTGCAGGCCTTCTGTATATACTGGAGCTCTTTGTCTTGACAGTGACCAACTCAAGTAGCCTTGAAAATGTGGTAACACAAGATTTTGACACTAGTTGCACAAACTGGCTGGTAATGTTTCTGTCTGCTGTTGTGATACTATACTGAAGCATATATGGTTGCACCTTGGCTCTAGTCAGTGCCCAGGTTTGCAAGAGAGCTCAGCTAGCAAGGTATGCCCCATGTGCATCCCAGCCACGTTTCTGATGGCTGTGTTGATGCACACATCACTTGGACTGGGAGCTTCAGAATTCTGACTTGCATTTAAAAAGCAATAAAACTGACAACCACCTTAAAATTCAGTCCTCTTCATCAAAATGCATCCAACTCAAACACTTCTGCTGCAGTAAAAACGCATTAACCTCAAGAGCGCAAATGAAAGCATTATAAAGCTACACGGCAGCCTTGAAGCTAAGCTTACCGAATAAAACAGAAAGCTGTAATAAAAATCTGCTGAAAGGCCTACTTTACTTATAAGCATTTAAATAAAAACAAAACCCCAGCAGATTAGGATAGAATCAAAATACAGATACAGGCCATAATAAGCTCACGATACAAAAATAGCTTTCACAGTGTGACTGCTCTTAGTCTAAAAGAAGATGGAAAATAATTCAAAAGACACATTACACTGTTCTCTCCTGCAGCAGAATGTTATGGTTTATAAACATTTATAGAGCCGTGTGGCTTTCAGTACATCTGGAAAAATTTGCAGGAACTCATGGCTTCAGGCATATCAGTGTCCCTCTTTGTGCCGTGAGGTAACTGTACGGGGCACGGCGTGGGATCTACTGATACTGCAGTCACCAGCCACACCGACTGACTTCACTTACCAGCAAATCAAAAGGAAACAAAGAAATGGTACAGGCGGCAGTTCCTAGTTGCAATGGAAATAAATGGTGGCTCCAACCTGTATATTATTTAGCAGAAACCTCAGTGAGTAAGTAGATGGTACTAACAAAGGGCTCTGGTTCTGATCCAGCAAAGCACTTAAACACAGGCCCCAGCCAACAAAACCAGTTATGTGCTTAAACTTAAGAACTCCAGCACAATACAAATATACAGCTGCACTATAATTATCACTGGGAAAACGTCAAAAGATGTTTCCATTGAATGAAACCTTACATTATTCTCAGAACCCTCCTGGACTTGCAATCAGATACAAAAACTTGAAAGAATTCTCCCAGAGAAATTCACCCCCACACACTTTCACTCAGGTCAGAAGTGCTATTGCTATTGTTGCTTTAAGCTGGGCTGCCTGACAACTTCCTGTCAAGCCTCTTTTTCAGTAGAAAATTTGAATTTTGATTAAACACAGAAATTTCACGACCATTATTTGCCTTTTGGCACAAGTACATGCTTACGTTCATGTCCCCTTTCTCCCAGCTATACTGTTTCAGTTTGGAAACCTTCTGAGTAACCTCAGTTTCTCAAATCCTATTCTCCTTCATGGGACTAGATCACTGGCTGCACCACTTGTTCACTTTCATGGGGATCTGATAAACCTTGTGTATTAAATACTGTTCCCGATACGTTCTCCTTATGAATCATTGCCCCTATTTAAAATGAAAACAATGTACCTAATGCTGAAAGAAATTACTAGTAGAAAATGTACTATTTTATACAAGAGGTACATTGATATATTTTATAGCTGTATGGTCTCAAGTACTGCATGAAATTTCAGCAAGGCTACTAAAAGACAGATCTGGAAATCGAATGTGTTTTAATTTAAGAACTGAGGTACCTGAGAGCTTGTTACCAACCACTTGCCTGAGCATTTCTCTATCTGATGGGTTGTTCTGTTTCTTAAAGGTCTGCTGTTATTAGGTTCCTTCACCTGGGAGGAACTGAGTTTTCCAGCTGCAAGTGAAATACAAGGAGCAAGTTCTGGGTTTTCAAAATGTTTATTCTTGTGGTCTATTGATGTAGTAGGGACAGTTAATACCAAGTTAATGGATATTTTATGGCAAAGTTATTATTGTAACTTTAGCAGTCTTGCAATGTTTTCAAACAATCCTCTTCTGTGTGCTTCAAATACAAAACTTGCCAAAATGTACAAGTTATGAAGAAGTATACTTGGAGAGAAAACTGGAGTGACTGAAGGGCTTTGAAAGACTCAAAGAGGATCGAAAATACAAGGTTTGTATAAGTTGGCCAGTGCACATATATATACAGTCCATTTGTCATAATACTTCTTGCACTCAAATTATATTTGAGTGTTTTCATTTTGGTTATTGTCTAAATTTCAACCACTCAAACTCCAGATCAGTACCTTAGAACAGCTACCTATAATCTAGCATCGTTGCAGAATTTTGGTTAAAAAGTGCAGTAATAAAAACATCTATTATGTGCCTGATGACTGACATTTTCCATTCTCAGTGCATATTTAGAATCACAAGAAGCTATCAACAAGCTCAGCAAGTCTGACTATTTCTAAGGATTTATAATTCTTATTATTTATTTATTTATTTATTTATTTATTTATTTATTTATTTTTCTCAGTTAAAACAACCACTACTCAACAATCTTTAAAGATCTCTTCCTGGTTTTATCCTTTACCTCTTTGAAATCTTCTCATCTTTTCATGTTAATTGAAATAGTTGTTACTTCCAGCAGAAAGTTACAGCAAAACCAAAAAAGTTTTACTTTGGGGCAACTCAGATGTATTTGTTTTCAGAAGTCGCCTTTTCCCCTGCTGATTCTTTGGCAGTTCTCTGTGTTGTTTTATTACCAACACTTACATGTCACCTGGGAATTCGATATAGTCTCCGTTGTGCTTGGTTTTGTGCATACATTTGTTAGACAGCGAAGTGATTCATCTGATGTCTGGGGTGTTTGCAGACAGCAGAACCAGAGCTCAGTGGGAAGCTAGCTAAAAACATCAGAGGCATGCTCTTTAGTAGCACCACTATTTACAAAAGCAAAAGTTCTCACCAGACAAAGTCAAGCACCCCCATGCACATGCACCCACTGCAGCAGGCACGGCCTGTGCAGTACTCACCAGCTTCCCGATTTGCACTGTGACTTGTTGGCTTTGGAGGTGGGAGAGGAGGCTGCTTAGCAGGAGCCTTTCCCTTTTTTTTAGCATGAGATGCTTCGTTACTCTTATGGCTGGTGGTGGTTGAAGCAGCAATGGCATTTTTTGGTGGTAGCGGAGCTTTTTTAGATTTAGGCTTAGACTTGGGTAGTGGTGGAGCATGGGATGCCGGTATTTCTGGGCAGTGATCAGTAGTGCTCTCTATGGATAAGAAAGTGAATAGAAGCCAACTGACACAAACATATGCCACATACATTTAATAGCAAGCTTGACAATGACTACTTTTTGCTGCTTGAGCTCTTGGGAATCAGTACAGACTTCTTCATCTTCTGAAGTATTACTTCAGAAAAAAAAAAATCGCCATCTGTCTCCACTCAAGTCCCTCTCATTGAAGACTTTTGCCTGGCTCTTCTCTCATTCTCGCCTATTCTAGATCTCCAAGAACCCTCCTTAACTCTCAACATCCCCAACTAGACTGCTGCCTGCAAACAAAGCATGGGAAATACATGTACCATTTACTCCTCTCACAAATTCCCTTAGATTCTTTCCAGTCCTCTTGAGATCAACAGGCTATAAAACCCAGATTCATGTGAATCTGAATGTGAACAGGGCCATTCCCTCAGCCACAGGTTCAAATATGGCTATGCAGCTGAAACTATCCCCTGCAGGAACCCATTCTCCTAAGCTGCAGAGTGCTTGCTCAGAGAAACAGCAAATTTATTTTGGGTATCTTCCCCAGGGTATTTCTACTCTTCAGAAAGAGATGAAGCTAAATTAAATAGGATGTCATTTGCCATGGGAATGCTCTTCTCTCCTGCGTACTCCGAGTACTGTCACCAGACTGCAGTTTTAAGAATCATCAGTACTTAGCCCATGAAAATCCCGACTTTATCTACATCGTGTAGTCCAGTAGGAATGGCTCTGCAGGGTGAAAACTGGTAACACTGAGGACCCTATAACCCCAAGTGTGTACTTCATGAGATTTTATGTTGGACTAGCTTCAGCCTGGTTCTGTAAACCACATGCCCAGATGCGGTGGGAGCACCACCAGTTCCTGAATGCAGCTTTGGTTTTAGTTTCATTCAAAGGGAAGCTGGTTTGTGTGCTCTGCAAACCAAAGAATGGTAAGCAGGGATGATCTGGAAATTCACTTTGGAACTGCATTCCTAGCACTAATGTAGATGAGCCATTTAGAGTCAGCACAACATTTTGCAATATAATCTCTACAGTTGTTAGACTGTAGCTGGTAGTCAGATGGGAATCTTTATTTATTCCGTCACACCAACTCTGTGCCCATTTGGGCTCAAGATAGCCTTTCCAAGCCTTTTGGAAAAAGGATGTTATAAAACCAAGAGCATAAAATCAAAATCATATGGGCTTTACATGCATGTTAGTATAAATTACAATGGTCAGGGAACAAAGAAGCCAAGCACATATCAAAATTACTTCCAACAATCTCTCTCTCTCTCTTTTTTTTTTTTTTTTAATCACTAAAGAGGAAACCAATTCACTTCTTGAAGTATGTTCCTACAAAAGCCTTACTCTTACACACATTAAGTGGCCATTCCTGGATCTTCTGTCCATTCCTCACCCTTTTCCTTCTTCTGTTAAAGATTCCCAAGAGATAAGCAGCATCTTTTCATTTTAAGATTAGTAAATGAAAAATAAAAATTGTGTTGGACAATGACGACATTCTTTATCTGAGAAACAAAGCCTTTTCAAACTCTAGTTTAAGGATTGTTAATATGAACCTAATGCATCACCTGCAGATATTAAGAGCAACATGCACATGTGTCTCTTTAACAACCAAAGAAATTAACAGTCCAGCATCTTCCTCCTTTATTTCCAGCCCAAATAATCACATGATAGACTAATATGTTTTTGCTAATGTTGTACAAGAACCATTGTTTTACAGTTAGCAAGTAGATTCTTTCGAGTACAGATCCTTGTATGACCTCTTTGTTTTCCTACCTCTTTCTTCTGGACCAGAGAAAGACTTTGGAAGAAGAAAAAAACATGTTTGTTACATTTTGCTTTCCTCTTTTATAGCAAACAGCATCTCCTTGTGAAACTCTACTTAACTTCATTCAAAGTTGAAAACCTGATTTAATTCTGAAAAAGCAGGACATTTTAAAATTTTCGTTCCATTATAGTAACATAGCAAGAGAAGGTAAAATTTTGAAGGGCATGATGATCAGAAATAATTTTAAGTGTAAACCATTCCTTGATATACCTTTTCCTTATGGGTCCAGCATGTTAAAACTTTATTTACTACCAAGAAACAACTGTAAATTTGTGTATTTATACATTGCCACTGTGTTCTGCTTCCAGTCATATTCATACAAAAAAATCTTTAGGAGAGAATAATAACCTATTAAAAAGAAATACTCCACTCACCATATTCTAAGGAAATGCAGTGCAATTATTTAGAATCTTGGTCGATTAACATTCAACTATATAAGTGATTAAATAATGTGTCACAGAATTTATCTTATGTATTAGCAAAAAAAGTACAAAATACAAGGCTAAATCTTTACTTAGTTGCAAGTAAGAATATCTTAATGACACCAAACCAACAATTTTCAGTTCTGTAGAAAAATAACTAAAATGTATAAATGAAAAACAAAATTAGAACAGTTCATTCAAATCAAAGTCTCTGCTTGCAGACTTAAGTTGTAATTAAAACTGGTAATTTATATAATATTGATTTTAACTGAAATACCTCACCATCACTGGGATATCATCTCTTTATCTAGGACAGTTCTTTCCATACTGTTATGTACATCATAACAAAGTCTGGCAGACTCTTTTTGCACAGTAGAACCCTATTTGCTCAGATAGTTACAGCTCCCTTTGAATCTTGACTGCACCTTGATTACATATATGCCCTTTTCTTGGCCTTGACTAGTGAGTCATCTTGTATTCACAAGGAAAGCCATGGTGAAGAGAATTGCTCTTCCCATTGCTTTTACCATGTCGTATTGCCATATTATCTTTGTCTTTACTAACTTTGTTAGCTTCACTTTTTATCTCATCAGGTACAAGCCCAAAGGCCCTCAGCGTCAGTCTGATCCTGCCCAAACTGCTGTTTCTCACTTACTCTTGAGACACTGATTCCCAGTTCCCACCTGACTAGGCCATTACACTAGCTTTTGCTGCCAATAAGCCGTGTGTTGAAGTAGACAATATTTCATTGATTTTCCTCTGCTGCTCTCAGGTTTGGAAGGCTCTCCTTGTCAACATTCACAAATATACCTATCAACTGTCGTCTCCTACATTACACTCTATTATGATGCCAAAGCTATCAATTTTTAAGCTGCTGGCATTGTGCTTGTTTTCCTGGTGTAGTGTCCTCTTGTTTTTCAGTGTGTCACTGAAAAAAAGAGAGGACACCACTATCTTTTACTGCAAGTCCACTGGAACATTTCTGTGTTTTTCTGTATTTATGTAAGCCACCATAAAATAAATTTCTGGTCTATGTGTGAGTACTGCAGTAGTACAAACAGCTAATAATAAAACACTGGCATGCTCTTGAACAGCAACAGGAATGGTCTGATGTCTGTAAATGGCTCAAGATAAAATTATGTTGTAATTGTACCTCCCTAGCATGACTGCTTGAATATGGGTCCTTGGTCTTCAAGCCTGTTCTTTCTCATCTCAGTTGTGACTGTCAAATCAAGGAGCTGGCTGAATCAGCTCAGTTCATCTATTTGTTCAAGCCCATCCTCAAGGTATCTCAGTACCAGCTGTGATGCATTTTTATTGCTGTTTCTTTTCTTAATTTACAGATCTGTTCATCACAAACTGGACTTTTAACAAAAGGTCTCCAAATGACCATCAGATAGGAGTATCTTTTATTCACTTCTGCCTTCATCAAGACATCTGCTGTAAAAGCAATGTCCCCATAAATTATTTTTAATAGGAAAGTAAAGCAAATGTTAATATCTCATTAAGCATTTGGATCAATAATGTGTTTATACTTGGAACAAATTTTCCAAAGACCAGATTTTCAAGAAAGCTCACTTTGAGATCAGATTTTTTTGTTCCCAGAAACTGTGATTGAGACCAGGCTTTTAAGAATGCTGTTTTCTCATATAAACACCTAAACAATGGCCAGGATTACAAAATACTCAGTGTACAGCAGCTCTTGTAGAAACCCTTCAAGTCTCAAAGATTTTCAGAGATTCCAACATGCCATATTCACTGGAAAATCAAATGGCTTATATTGGAAGCTAAACGTGACACCGTTTGTAAACTGTGGACCAAATGGTGGTTTTGAAGAACTGTGTCAGTCTTTAACGTAGTCTCAGAAAACATACACAACCGGTTTGTATAATACATGTATGTTTTCTTTACTTTTGTGAATTTCTAAGGAATTGAAGGTCCAAGCTGTTTTACCCCAGGATTTTGTCATACAGTACTGATGCTTTTGTTCTTACAGATAGAGCAGTGATATGAAGATAGCTCACAGAGAACCAATACTGCTGCAGTGTAAGCATATAATCTATATTGACTGCAAAGCACCCTTCTCCTGGAAGATGAGCATAACTCAGTGGAATAACACTACATAAAATCGAAGTAGGAAATAATGTATGATTTGTTGCCTTTCGCAGAATAAATCCCTGTAAAGAGAAACTCAGTATGTTTTGAGAACTGAGAGTTTCCTTTCCAGTCTATGCAGAGACCTGTGTTATGATTAATCAAAACCCAGGAAGTTGTCATTCAGAAACGTGGGACGACAGACAACACAAGGTGTCTTTTGTCTCATTTTTGGACTCACTGACTGTGCTGACGCAGGTGGTCAACTCATTCAGATGCTTTCATAAACTTCAGATTTAACCAGCTCCATTTTTTGTCCATGCTATTGCTACTAAAATTGTTTGAGAAAACACCCATTTTAATTGTTAGAAAGTTTCCCTTAATTTCCAGTCTAAACATATTTCAAGCCACTGTTTATTCCTTTCTACTTGTGCCAGCATTGTCCTTCAGCCATGCTCTCTCCTGGCTGTATACCAACTTGTCACATTCATTGAATGCACTCAGACTAAGGCTCTGTTTTGCTAGGTTGAACAAGAACAGCTGTCTCATGACACTCCTAGCAGCCCTATCTGCATTAATTCGAGTTTTGAATTCATCCTTCCTGAAGACAGATGAGCGGATCTGTACATATGCAGGCTTCCAGATCTTGCTTACTGTACAATGTCAGCAGCACCCTGTGCATGAGGCCTTCTAACAGAGACAGAGTAGAAATCAGAAGGAGAAGGAAGAAAGGGCCAGGTGTAACATCTGACCTAAAGTAACCATGTTCAAATATTTCACATTGGTTCCAAGATAAAAAAGGAAACACACAAAAAAAAACAACAGCCCAAACCCACTGACTATCATTTTACACTGCTAACTGCCCAACTGCATTGTAAAAAGTAAACTGTTAAGTCAAGACAGAATATCTGAAACATCTTCACTGTTAGCTGCAGATTTTATTATTTTCTTATTCTACAGAAGACTTGTAAAGTGAATAGGCATACTGGTTTCTATGTTCCCTTATGCTTTTTGTATAGATATTTTCTAGCAATTCAATGGTTACTCTTCTAAAATCCTGTCTTCCTCCTATTCCTGAAGCCATGTTAGGATATCTTTTCTATAAATGAAAAAAAAAATTATAAAAATGGCAGCTTTATAAATTAGGAGCTTTCCTCTGCCACTAAACATATGTGGGTGAAAGCCTGCACCTCTCACGTCAGTCTACTGGCATGGGATAGCCTGGCTGACTTGGCGAACAGTCTCTGACCAAACAGAGCGTTACCTAGAGTAGCTTTCCTTTTAAGAAGACTTGGATTCAGCCTCATTTACATAGTTCAGGTGATGAATAGAAGATATACTATTCTTAGAAGAACTGTTTTTAGCCAGCAAATAACTCAGATGGACTGAGACCTACAAGAAGATTCTCGCGAGCCAGGCAAAAAAAAACCCACAACTTTTATGTATTGTGCTCATAGATGTTATACAAAGCTTGGGGTTGTAGGAAGCCAACAAGACACAGAAGAGGGAGAACAGTCTGCCTTGTCTCTCACAGGGAGTGGTTTGCAAAATTGGTCTGTTGAAAGACTTCTGTATAAGACCCTGGAAGACGAAATAAAGCAAAGACCTCTGAGAAAAGGAACCTAGAAAATTTGAGTTTGAAGAACAATCCCTTGTACACAAACTGGAGTGTTGGTCAGCGAGTATGCATACTCAAAAGACCAGAGCTTATGATTCCCTTTTTCCTTTTCTGTTTATCCATCAGAAAAACAAAAGATTAAATTTTAAGGCAGAATTAAGCGACAGCTGATAAAGCGTACGGAAAAGGACCTCTGAACCCAACATACTCTGACCTGAACGTTTGCCAGCTCTCAAGGTCAGTTATCAGGTGGGGGAAAAGCATTATACACATGGATCCTATGAATTCATTTGGAAACAGGACGACAAATTGTTTCCTTCACTGAAACACGTGAGAAAACCTAAGAGGATCTCAGGTCTGCTATAAACGGTATAGGAACATTTCAGAAGCTTATGCTTCATGTCTCCCACAACACCCACAGCACCCACAAAAGAGCTCTGGCTTCCTGCAGTGCAGTTATTTATCAGAGTTTTATCACACAGACCTGACTGATGGTATGCAAAATGAAACTTCTGCTTACTTTTTTCCAGGCCATATCTTACAAATGGTTACCAAACCTTTCACTTCTTCAACCCCAGGGTAAAAATGAAATGTGAAATTATCTACCAGAATCATGGAAAGATACTTAGCTTCCCATGATTTAAAAAAATAAATTTTAAAATAATACAAACAGAACTCAGATACAAACTCAGTGTTCTCTGGTATTTCTGAATGCCAGAGACATCCTGGGAGGATAAGAAGGAGTTCTGACACAGTAACAGGGGGTTTTAAAATGTGCAGCAAGCATGCTGTATCATCATACTATGTCCCTGTACCTACAACAGCTACAGTTTTGACATCTATTCTACTGATGTTGCTTTTGCTCTTCTCTACCACTATTGTAGGGGACAGGAGGCAGAAAGCCTCCTTGGATCCCATATGCGATGCTCATACCCCGCTGTGAACCTGGAGCGCTGGGGTCTGTAAGGTCTACTATAAGACAAGTGCCATAGGTCAGGAGCCCTGGAACGACAGCATGGTCCAGACTGCTGGCCAGACAGCCAGCAGGTACTTTGGCACACTGCCTGTCCACTTGCTGCTCTGCACCCCTTCCAGGGTGCTCACAGAGAATGGCTACAGTTTAACTTTGTGTTTTCTGCAAAAGACAAAAGATGGTAGGCACTTTTAGTCAAAGCAGAAAAAAGGATAAAAATCAGAATTTGAGCTGGTACATGTGTAATGTGAACAAATGATCTAGAAAAAAAGATCCAGGCTCTGGTTTCTCCTCTGCAAAGTTTTATCACTCAATTACCTGTTTTTGTAAAACTGTCACCAGCTTCTTATTATCCTGCCATAAAGGAGAAATTTCCTTTTAAACATCCCACTCGGATGACTGACATATCATTACTACAAACAGTAATAGTTACACTAAGAAATTTCCAAAGGGATTTTTCCCCCAAATATGAAAGGCACCTGTAAGCTGACAAGCAGCAGAGGGGGGCAAGGTTTGTAGAGCTGTCTGGCAGCACAGTGAGCAGTTTTCAAGCTTTTTCTTTATACCCTTGTGCTTAATTTGTTTCTGGGCTGTATGGCTGGGCCTATCATTTGCCCTGTTGACACTGCGTTTCCGTGGCTCATGCTGAAACAGCTTTTTTTCTGTAACTTAATTTAACCCCTAACATATTCCCAGTTCTTTCAAGCATTGTGCCAGCTCTCATCACTTGATCACCATGCATGTCACCCTTTTTGAACTTTCAGTGTCAGCAGTTATCATATTTATATTGGAAGTTCATTGTCAAGACCCACTTGAACTGGAGAGCAAATAAAGACCACCACAATTTCATAGAAGAGTTTTAAAATAACCTCATAGCTTTCAGGGGCTAGGACACATTTTTAGGAACATTTTGATTTGGCAGGAGTTTGAACTGCAGCATAGCGAGCTACTAAACAGCAGGAATTAATCCTGTCTTCAGGTCTTATAAACATGCAAAGTGTATATAACTTCCTTTAAGATTTACACACAAGAGTTCATGACTCTAAAAAGCCTAACATCAGCCTCTGTAAAGATGAACAAGAACCCATTTTTTGTGGCAGCCTGGATAGTATTCATTCCACCTATCTCAGTTCTTCTGACAGAGGACTGTGATGTGAAACAGGAGCATGCTTTATGGTCTGAGCAGAATATACCACCCTAGGTATTCCTGCAGTCCTGCTGCAGCTCTGGTTTTGATGCTCTGTGAGGTGGCAGGTAAATATTAATATATAATCAAATAAATATAAACCCATTAGCAGTTCATTTCTCACTCTGTCAGTGGCTGTATGTGCAATGCATGCATATGGCACCTGCTATAAAAAGCACTGAGGATTAATCTGCTAGGTGAGATTACTCTGTGGTCCTTACTCTTGCACTGAGTTAAGAGACTGGCTCACCTTCTTGCTTAATGTAGTATGAAGGGACTGGAGCGATAGTTATATATTCTTTGGCACTGAGCCGACTCCTGTACGGCAATCATTTCAAATTTCTTTAAGGTTAGTGCAATATATAGGGTGTGCAGAGTGTAATAATGTGTTTGAAACAGATACTGAACTTTTCCCTTTTCATTAGAGTTCTACATTCTGCAGAGTCAGCTAGATGGGATTTCAGAAATGGGATTTTAGAAATGTGTATTTCCAAAAAAAAAAAAAAAAAAAAAAAAAAGCACCTTAGGAAAACTTCCAAAACCTGACAGTTCCAGAAGGCTGTATTTAGGGATGCATAAAATAATAAGTGATCTGATCTAACCCCAAAGTTAACCTGAACCATTTTAAAGGACTTTTCCATGGCTTTTGCAACTCTTTTTTCCTGACCCAATACACATCTGGTTCTAGTTGGCATCAAAAGATAGATGTATTTAAATGTCATGAAAAAAGCTAATCATGTATTTCTGGCTTGTTGGGAGACAGGAAGTACTAGAAATCTCATAAGAAAGGCAGTTCTCCTTGGATATCCAGCCACTTTTTACATAGTTAAGTGATTTACATAGTTCAGAGAAGAATTCAAATTGTTGTTAGCTGAACTGGCCCTCTCAACCTCCAGAGGCTCATTCATCACTAGGTAGAGGTTACTAGAAAATATTGGAAAGACTGCTCAGTCTAACAGCCAGCCATGAAGTTCTTGGTCTTTTGTATCCTTGCTCTTTCCTGTAGAAAAACCCAATAAATGGAACAGCATTTACGAATGCTTTTTTTTGGGGGGGGGTTAGAAGAAGTGGTCCAGTATTCAAGATGCTAGAGAAAGAAGTTTATAAGCAGTCAAAACCCGTGTGATTCCACCTTAGTGTTTACCTTTTTTTTATTCAGTCAAGCTCCTTTACCAAGGTGAATCTGAATACAAAATTAATATGGACCTTGGGATTTAGTGCCTAATAAATATTATCAGTATTATGTGAGTTTTATTTATAAAAAAATCCTAGGGTCATAAAGTATATTTTCTATAAATGACCTAGGTTCATTTTGCAGTAGCAAGATATTTCCTTGAATATTTCTGAAGAACTTGGAATACAAGTGTTTAGGATGTAATCAAAACCACTCAGAATGAGCTGCTGAAGTTATTTTCAAAATGACACATAGTTTTTAAGTAGCTTAAACACATTTGAACATTTACGCCACAAGCCACATCTGCAATGATATTGCAAGGTGATGCATATGCACTTAGTGTCTTCTTTCACAAAAGGAAAACCTGAAACCAGAGCTTGCCCTCAGCTTCAAGGAAATGCTCACAGGGAATTAAGAAATCAAACATCTGTGTGTATTGTCATGCTCAGACCATGCTTCTCTTTATTACCTTACTATATCCACAGTAAAAAGCATGCCTACCAGCGATGAAATACTGATGTTTCACATGTCTATCTTCTCGGCAGGTTCTGCTGGCATCCTTGTTGCAGAACAGAACTCACAGCATGTTAGTGTTAATGGAATAACATGTTAATATTTTAAGCAGGTGAAAAACAGTTTGCGATAAATGTGTTCATTTACCTTTTTGATCTTCTTTTTTTCCTTCCAATGCAGAAGCTTTCTCTGATGAAGTACCATTATCTCCACTGGCTTTTACTATGTTTTCTTCTTGTATGGTTTCTTCACCAATGGCTACGGTGTGTCCATTTGAAGTTTCAAAATTTACTGTTACATCACCATCTGAAATGAAAATTAAAAAGCCATTGTCTAAATTAACTACTTGCTTAGCACCCATTGACAACACACAACATCTCTCTACTTTCAAGTTTCCATGGAAGCAAAGCAGAAAGATTTACTGAAATGTAAAACAGGCTATAAATATGCTCTGAAAACTAAGGACCTCTGTAGGCTGTCAGCCACTTTGGGTGGGTACCTCTTCTGAAGCAGGCCTACTTTCCAGGTCTGTCATCATGATTCCATCTTGGGGTATGAACTCACTACACATCAGCATCCCATACTCTTCCTCCCCACATCATGGTTTACACAGCTAAGAAACGTGTGCGTGTAACACAGTGTAGCTGCACTGTGTTTCCATAGGTCCCAAATCTGGACAGTTATTGGGTAGAGTTGTAGGACTACTATGGTGCATCCCAGTAGGTAAATCAGGCAGGAATTCTCAGAATGTGTGTACCCAGCTAATGAATGTGACTTTATTATTAATAAGTAAATATCCAATCTTAAGAACCAAGGTAAGGTCCTCCTGTATCATATCACATACTGCTATTAAATTTTGCAAGCCCAATTCTTTCCCAGCTCTGATGATATTTTACTCACTTACCTGGACTACCCCAGCTGTTTTCTTTTTCCTCATGAAAAAAAAATATAAATTCTTGTCCTTATTTGTATCTGTATTCCTGAAAAATGCTACATACTCTTGCTGGCTCATAACTTTCTCTATTCCCTGATTGCTGTTCACTATTCCATGCATTTTAAAAATGTTGCTGATTTTCTTCTCTGTTTGTTTCTCAGATTTGTTATCTTTATGTTGCTCGCACCTCACCTGCAGTTCACACAGATGATTGCTTTCCTCCTATAAGGCGCTCTTGCCATCCATTCAAAAATTATGCAACTTTACCTGGCATTTCTTCTGTTGTTTCTTCATTAATCATGCATGGTTCTTCTTCTCCTCTTCTTCACTGCTGTATGCTGTCAGACTTGGATTTTGGCAGTTCCCTTGTTTCAATACAATTACGTAGATTTTCTCTTACCCCCTTAGGCTGCTCAGGGGGTTAAGCTGATGGTTTCATTTTCACCTATACGCTAACTTTATGTATACAAACAGCGTGTAAAAACTAAGTTCTGCCTTCTTAACCTTGTCTCATTCACTATAGCTGCTATTTGCACATGGCTTCCTTCTTACCTGACAGCAACATTCAGCGTCAGCTTTTTCCTCCCAGATGTTCATAAATCCACTCAGACCTTTCTGCCTCCATTTGTAACACTTCCACTTTTTTGACATTCTGCAAACATCTCATCTATGCCCCTGCCGTTTTCCACCTCCTCCTTCTTCATCCCTTGTGAAACTGTCACTTCTTCACATTTCTTACCTCTTACTTTTCAATACTGCATGTCATTTCTTCATCTAGATTGCATCTCTGTAGTTATTCCTTCCAACTCGCTTCATTGCCCAACTGCTACCTGTCCTATATCTGTTTTTAGAGATTCAACCTATAATCTGTCCTATATCTCTGTTTTTAGAGATTCCTTCAAACCAAACCTATATTCCTTCAAACTGCTCCTTAAAGATTATCATTTTCATCACACATGATGCACAATGTGATGAAGGCAGCACAGACTGGACTGATGGCCTTCTTAAGAGGGGTGGAAGGGGTGAAATTTGTTCACCATTACATCCTTCTCTCACTTTGTTCTGAGCCAAGAGAACTGTACAGTCTCTGTAAGGGATACAAAGTGCCATCCCCTTTTAAGAGTGGAATAGCAGGTCGAGGACACTAATGACCAAGTAACACATTTCATTAAGTGTCCCAACACTCTAAATGCAATTTGCAACCATCAGTGAGCAGAGTCACATAGCTGCCCAGAAAGCATGTAGCAAAAAATATACACATTCACAGATGGACAAATAGAGGTATGGAGAGCTCACATTTCTTGTTTTGAGTCAAAGACAGTGGCAGAGACAAGTTAAGAAGCCAGCTGTGCTGGACGTCATGGTCTAGTAATTAGACAAACACTGTAAATACAAGTGACATCACGTGTCAACAAACAAACCCTTTACTTCCAAATATCAGTGTGCACGATTCTTCAGCTGAGACAGAGTAATATAATTTCTAGGTGAAACCTGTTTTTGGAAAAAATGGAGTTCATGGAATTCTTGGTAAAATGATGAATGCTTCAATTTTAAGCTACTGATAATTATTTCAATCAATTGTATTTTAATTACATCTAGATTTATAGAAGCTCAAGAATATTAGAAAGAATACCACTAGGAGCATTTCAGAAACATAATCAGACCTAGCACACAGGTATTGACCATAGTTTACTCATGCTTTTCCAAGCACAAACCCTGGTTACCTGTTATTAACCTCAAATTATTTTGAAACTAGTAGTGTCTTCCTCACAGACTTCTGTTTGTGCCATTTGTGAATACGGTCTGTGCGATAGTGATGGGATTTACATGATCCCAGCACTGGTATTTTTGATATGTGAAATATCTCTGTTTACAGGGAGCATCAAAATTCTCGAGGATATGGCCAGAACTCAGACAGTGCATCCCGGCAGGAGCAGTTATAGAACGTGTATCTCTTGACTCCAACTTTAATTATTCAGCTGGCTCAAATTACCTTTTACACTTTTCAGCTTCTCCTTATACCTATTTATACTACACAGAAACAATGCAATAGGGGTTTTACCATCCATTTTTAGCATTTAGGAGCTAATTTCTAGGTAATGTGTTATCACCTTGCTCGGGCATTTCCTTCAGCACTCCCCTTCTTATCAGCTCCTCTCTGCTTTGTCTTGTCGAAATCTTCCTTTCCAACACTAAAGAAAAAGCACAGTTAAGAATAGGTTTATTCTCATACTTGTTGATGCTTGTGAAAAATGTAGAAAAAGACTTCTAAGAAACCCTGAGAAATATTGTTTCCTCTGACTCTGCAGGAGAAGTGGCCTGGGTTTTCATGGACACCCTCTGGAAACATACTCACACAACTTCAGCCACGGAAGGTGGGAATCACCTGATCCAATGTCTACAGCTGAGCCAGACTCCATGAGGCTTCCTTTACAGTTAATAGGAAAAGGTGCTTCCAGAGTGAAACTCGATTCATCCTAGTTTAGACATTTAATATTTAAAGGCACCTCTTTCTCACTAACTAGGGTGATTAGGTCAACCAAAGATACAATCATCTGTTTTTGTAGATGTTTTGAGTTGGGAGAGAGTGCTCAGAACAAGCAATATCCTCAGTCAAGTCACAAAGATGCTCACAGAGTAGCCTTTACGACCATACAAGATGTTTTAAATGAAAAACAAAACAAAACAAAAAAAAAAACAACACACAAAACAAAACAAAAAATCTTAAACAGAAGTTAGAAAGTTCTGTTCAAAAATGGAATAACATTCTCATCCAGGCTGGTCGGCTGTCATGGAAAAAAATGCAGCATCCTGTTTTTAGGTTTAAAAAAAATGCATACAACATACACAAAAAAAGACTGCGACATCAAACATTTTAATTATTATGTTTATTTCCCATGAGAAAATGTTAAATAGTTTTATAGGGAAGAGCATTTACAAATGGCAAAATAGAGTAATCCCCCACTCCACCCCACCCCCAAACCAATACGATTTTGGTCAACAATCTGGGAAGCCACTGCAATGATTTATAGAACCATGGTGCGTGGTCCAGAAAATGTGAACATCACTGTTGTAAAATCTCCTTTTTATTGCTTTGTTAGTAAAAGTTAATCACCCATCCTGATTCTGTTTACATATGGGCATCGAAACCCAAGTAATGTTTGGAGCACAAGCTGAGATCACACAGCAAAACTTCAGCAGTGCTGGACTTCATCCTATTAATGATGTGGGATAGGGTGATTTATCTCATCAACTAATTCAAACACTCTGGTAATCCAATTACTCTCTAGTGCAAGTCTAATTGCTGTATGTAGATTAAATGCTGCAAGAGGTACTGTCCATCTCACTTGAGCTGGCCTAGTTCGAAGGAAGCAGTCATACGGCAAAGTGAGTGCTACTGTGAGGACACACAAGAGTCCTCAGAAGTGCCGAAACGTGGGTGAGAAATTTACCCTGTGTGTATAACAGCTGACAAACACCTCTCCCAGCAGCAGGTAGGTGTGGCTGCTGGCTTGCAACCAATCTGGCTGAGCTCAGACACCTGAAGGAATTGCAGCTCTCCAGCAGAGACTCCCCTTCTCTGCCAGGGAAGGGGGTGGTTGAGCAGAACACGAAGCAGATTCTCCACTTCTCAAATTTACAGCACTAGTTTTATTTCTCACACTGCAAAATGTGGGGATTCAGCAACTGCTCCATGCGGGATACATTTGCCTGCCAAAAAAGCACCAGCTTCTGGAGGAAGAATTGGTGGTAGTAACCATTATGACCATCCTGGTTTAAGCTACCCACTCCTTTAAAATCAAGAGCTCATGAATGAAAACAATATTGGCTCAAGCACATGTAAGTTGGTTTCAGTTCTGTATTTGTATATACATTGTGAAGTCTCTCTCTGAAAGGTCTAACTTTTGCTGTGTTCAGATAAAATGGAGCCCATGAGCATCATTGCACAGCTGCACAAGCCAACCTATGCCAGTCTTGTTCCAGCTCTCCTCCTCATCTGCCCACTTCCGTGTCCTCCCCAGTGCTGTTAGTGGGACCTGAGCCCACAGTTAGCCACCACAACAAGCTGCCCATTAAACCAACACACCAGGAGTGACTTTCTGCCAGTCTAACTCCCTCAACTGGCTCCCGGCACGATTGGTTGAACAGGAGTGTGGCCATAAGGCAGGGCACTAGAGAGGTAGGAGCACGGTGCTGCCAACTTAATTTGGCTTCCTTTATGCTGGAAATTGATCCTAACCCTGATAAGCATCTGCTTGGACTGTACTGCTCACAAAAACTACTGTTGGTGCAAAAGTCACAGCAGAAAGGCATAGCTAGGAATGGGGGAGAGGATGGCAGCCCAAATGCAGATCAGTTGAGAGTGCCCTGGGTTCGATTCCTAAATTAAACAGTAGTTCTTCCATTTTTTCCCCATAACTTTTAAAGGTATATATCCTGCAACTGTGTGCCGCACAAGTTATTGGCACAGCAAACAAAACATGGGAATGTGCCCTATTCTAGCAAGGAGCTTTTCATGTAGGTCAGCTCTCACAAAGACTTCCGGAAAAGACAATGGGGACAATAAAGCCTGAAGACTGCAGGCAGGCACTGATTGAGAGCTATAATCATTCCAGAAAGTATGTGTATTTATCAGCAGAGTGCAATTTCCTTTGATATAGACCCCAAGGATGAACTCTTTGTGCATGTACTTTATACCTGTTTTGTCACTGGCAGTGTAAATACTCCCTTATTATTATTTCAACTTTGCAAGTATAATTTACTTCCTACCTTTTTTCATCTCTGCTTCCTTTTTGCATCTGTTTTACTGGGGACAATGAAATCAGATGCTCTCTCAAGTATTTCTTATTGTGAGATTTAATCCAATACTGGTTGAAAACAATTACGTCCTTTCCCTCAAATTCAATAACATTGGATCTGATCCCCTCATCAATGTCTCTCTCTAGTTTTCAGGATGATGTGTTTGTTTTTGTTTTTCTTTTCTACAACACTGAATTAATAATTGTACCAAACTAAACAATGAAGAGTCATGGAAAATGTCACATGGAATTAAAAGACATTAACTCCTTACACTTCCACTGGAAGATCTCAAAGCATTTTATTAACATTATAAAGGTCTTGTGACATCCCTTAGATATAACTATCTCCATTTTACAGATTAGAAAATTTATGAACAGATAAGCAGCTTAAGCCCCAATCCTTAATCATCTAAAATGCTAGCCACAAGTGTTGTTTTTATTTAAACTGATAAAGCTCAGTTAATTCAGCTTAAAAAGATAATTTATTTAAAATTCACTAGCTTTCGTTATGAATATATTTTAATTCCTACAAACAGGCAGAATTTAAATTTAAATAAAATTGATCAAAAATATGTACTCTTGTGTAAGAGGAATGAGTAGACTGTCTATTTATGAACCTGCACTGGTTGCTGTTTAGACAGGTGGACTCATTATTTAATGCTTATTACAGTCTTTGGACTATATAACATTTCATAAATAACTATTTTGATTATCTAGCCCAACTGCACTGAGCTTTAAGGGTCTCAAACTATTTAGTTGTGCAGATCACATTAGGCTACTGTTATGTTTCAGTAAACTCTCCTAAAATAATATTCTTTTTTACAAAGTCAAGCATTCAGAAGTTAAAAAATGTTTCAATGAGGGCTGACAAGTGTGCAGATGGTGCCGCTTTTATTTGCTCGTTATGTTTTACCTTTGCCACCCCTGCCTCATTTAGTATACAGACTGCACTGTGTTCAGTGAATAGTTTCTTTGACTAAATTTTTAACTTTACCTTACCTTTTGACTGTGGCCGTGACCTAATCTGAGGAGCAACCTAAACATTAATTTGAACAGAAAACTATTAGTTTTACCAAACTGAATCAAAGAAAGCAAATTCTTCTCCTTGATGCCCACGTGAGATGCAAATTGGGCAACTTTTGGCCATAGCATAATTGAGTCATATTATCAAACATTGTTGACATTTAAAAAGCGTATAATTCAAGGTAAATTTTCAGGTATAATTTCCCACTTAAAATTGTGATAATTCAACCAACAACAACAAACACAATAAACAAACAACAACAACAACCACCCAACAATAGAAGCCATAGGAATTCTAGTTGAATTGTTATTTATAAAGTCAACAGAAAGAAAGTCATAAGCATAGGTGATCTCCTGCTGAGCTAATGCCATAGACAACTGTAGAAAAAGTTATCATCTTTCTGAACCACCTGGGATAGGCATCACTATTTGTCACCTTTGAAACACTTAAGTCTCCTGAATTCAGTACAGGAGGAGGACTGTAGTTTGGTGCTTACACCACTGTCCCTCTTGGCATGCTCCCTCCTCTCATCACCTCTGTAACAACTTCATCAGGGACTTTCTCCTTCACTTGAAGAGCTAATCCTCTTTAGTTTCCAGACCTAACTCTCTTCTTTCCTTCTTCTATCAGAACTTGCCGTACACTTTTCCTGTGCTTCTCCCATAAGCACACCTTTGTCTCTTTCTTTCTGATCTTCATTCCTGCAATCTCTGATCTTACAGGTTATTACCTATTCCCCACTTAGGAGCAGAAGGCTAGTACTATCCTTGAAGAAATATATGACAAATATTGTTAGCTGTACCACCACGAAGTGGACATCCTTAAGCTGAGTAACCCACTGATCTTATTAACACAAATCTTTTCTGTCACAGGTGTATAAGCTCTTGTGAGACCCCACCTAGGATAGTGCATTCAACTCTGGGGCTCCCAGCACAAGAAGGACATAGATGTATTAGAACGAGTCCAGAGGATGGCCACAAAGATGATCCAGAGGCTTTAGTACCCTTCCTATGAAGAGAGGCTGAGGGAGGTGGGGTTGTTCAGCCTGGAGAAGAGAAGGCTTCAGGGAAACCTCACTGTGGCCTTCTAGTACCTAAAATGGGCCTACAAGAAACACGGGGAGGGACTCTTTGTCAGGGAGTATAGTGATAGGACAAGAAGTAGTGGTTTTAAACTAAAAAAAGTGTAGCTTTAGATTAGATATTTAGAAGAAATTCTTTACTCAGACTGTGGTGAGGCCCTGGCACAGGCTGCCCAGAGAAGCTGTGGATGCCCCTTCACTGTGTGTCCATTCATTGTTGGATGCTGGGTTGGATGAGGCTTGAGCAACCTGGTCTAGCGGGAGGTGTCCCTGCCCATGGCAGGGGGGTTGGAACTGGATGGTCTTTAAGGTCCCTTCCAACCCAAACCATTCTATGATTCTATAATAATAATATGTGTGTGTGTATAAATATATATAAAAAAATATATAAATCTTATAGGCATCTGTGATATCTATAAGTATATAAATGTGTATATAGAAATATTACATATATGCACACTTTCCAACATTAACAGTAATATATTGTCTATAACACTAGGCAATAATGAAATGGGAATAACCATTTCTCCACCTGTGTACGTGTGCATAGTGAGATCAATTACACAAACAAGTCCTGACTGTAAGTGTAATTGGTTACCATCCCTTGCCTGCTGAGGAAGTTGGAGGTGAGGCAGGCTTAGCTCTCAGACATCATCCTCCAGTAGATTTAAAAAATCTCAAGTCAAAATCTTTCTCCTGTTGCAATCAAGAGGGAAGTTTCCACTGACTTCAGGTGTAACTACCAGAAAACATGTCAATTTATCACACTGTACGTTGCCTTGAACTGCAGCCCTCATTTACTTGACAAATTTTACTTGATAAATTTTACTCATCCAAGGGATCCCACAAATGTGTATTTTTAGCCCAATATAAATAATAGTAAACCCAATAAAAATAACAGTCTACCTCAAAAGGCAGTTTCCATCACTTCCTAACTGCCTCCTTAAAAGAGAAGTATTCAGCAGTTACAAACCTCAAGCAGTTTAAAAAACTATCCTCTTATTTAAAGAGCAATGTGAGATTCTGGATATTCTCCAGTCATTAGTTTTGCCCGTCCAAGAGAAGCAAGAGAGAATTCTGATTTTTAATTTTTCTCTGATCCAGTAAGAGCTAAAATTGCCTCCTGCTCCCTGTCTGCACATACCACCACACCAGGGCTTTGAAGTGGCATCTACTTCATGCCAAGACATAAACTGCTGCCTTGCTTGCCTTCAGAGTAACATATTGAGACAGGGAACGGGAAGAAGCCCTTTGAGATAATGCCATCTCTTGTTTGATTTTACTTAATTTTGAAATCCCTATGGGCAGAAAGTATACAACCAGTGCCTTGAGAACAGATTTTCTGAGATGCAGCATGGAAAATATGTTGCTGAAGGAAAAAAATCCAACCATCACTCCTACATTGGCCCAAATACTTCCACATCACATCTAGTTCTCCATGTTTTTTATTGTTCGTGGTATTTGCTGTTTATGAATATCTTTCAGTTGCTAGCATAATACAGGCAGATGAGATTTTGTCAACACGCTGCATGGTCCAGCCCTGTCAAAACTGTAACAAGAACCTTTCCAAAAGCTGACTGAAAATCCAGTTACAGCAATAGAAATTCTTTCCAATATCCCATATTCTGTCTTAGAAGAAATGCTTTCTTCACCTGCATCCATACTTACTAAGTTTCGGCCCTGTTAAGAGAATAAGCAGTATAAGCAACAATCATCATACTGTCTACCATGGTTTCAGAACAAGAGATTAGCCTCCTGCATGTGAGATACTCATATACAAACAACCTATTCTGCAATGTAAATATATCTCTGTCTGCGTTGTCTGAGGAAGAGGATTTCCTGTAGGAATTTTATTTTGTACGGATGTTTTCCCCGTTCTCATATTAGATAAGCAAGTTTCTTCTGCTGTGTCAATTAACCAGCAACACGGGGCGACTTGCCAAGTAAATGCATCTTTTTAATCTCTGTTGGCCCTGGGTCTGTTTCCTCAAGAAATAAAAGGATAACATTTTTTTTTTTTTTTTCCCTGAAACAACCATCTGAAGCAGGATGAGCGTAATCCAAATTGGTTTTCATTTCAAATTCCAGCCTCACAGGAAAGACGTATACAAACATAAGTGGTTCCATACCTTCCTTACATAGAGCTTAAAAACAAATGAGTATCTCCCTACAGCTCTGGGGTTTCCTGACAGCAAAATAGCCCCCAGGCACGTCAAGATATGCTTTCAGTGCAGGCTAACCCAATTTGCACTGAGTAGCTATAGCTCATTCGTGATGCAGCTGGGGCTGGCACTCTGTCTGTTTCTGGGATTTCTGAGGACACAGTCCCCTAGTGCTGCAGAAACAGCAGAATTTACCCCTATCATTTCTCTGTAAGGAATTATGTGAGGAGGTCATCTGTGTTTCTGGCCAAACAGAGGAGGAACTGCAGGAATACACTGGAAGTCAACACAAATGACTTATGCTGGTGCACTCCTGCCAGCACTACCAGTATTATTAGTAGGCAATCAGGATGAATGAAAGATGTATCTAGCTCAAAACAGGCTACTAGCATAAGACCAGTACAGCCAGGCTTGGAAGAAATAGTTCTGATGGTAGACAAGAGAGTAAACGACAATAACATCTAAACAAGACTATGAACTAAATTTGCCTTGAAGATGTGCTCAGAATCTTCACTCTGCAGAGATTAGTCAGTATAGTCAATTAGGTACCACTTTCATCTAGCCAAAGCTTACATCTTGGAGAGCCACAAGGGGTAAAACTCCAACATGACAAGTAGAGGGAAATTGATTTGGGAACCTTCATTTATTTTTAAAACTTACAATTCTTGTCATCCAGGTTTACTTTCTTTTCATCTCCCCAGCTTAGGAAACCAGACTTTCTATGTCTTAGGTGAAAGTTGAGACATTCAGATATTACATAACTCCCAGCATTTCACTTTTACAGAAAAAAAAGCACTAAATACTGTGATGGTTGGCAAAACGCATGTAACCTTACAAATACAAGCTGATGATATACTGAATGTACAAAAGAATACAAAAGCTTTCAAAACCTGAAATCTATTCCCTGTATCACTACATTAGTACAATCCCACTCAAATGAGTGAAGTGTTACAGCATAGTGGGATAGATCATTAAATCCTTATTAAAAATAGAGCATATGGACTCTTTAGAGAAAATAAAAACAATCTACTGAATAATGAAAAAATATAATAAGTTCCCAAGCCTGCATATAAAATGTTCTATTCACCAAAACATGCATTGAATTTGTAGTTTGTATAATTTAGATTATTAGAATGGTTTTGTGTTTTACTAGCTGAGTTTTACATTACTTTATGTTATTAAACATAAGAGCAGCCTTTACAGTATAAAGGTTGGGTACACACTACATGGTTATCTAGCCGGATGTTATCTAAATGATGATATAAAAAATGATTTTTTGTAAGGATAATTTATAAGTATATATAAAGATATTCAACACAAGATACATTAGTCACTCTAGTAAATCAGTTGTGCTAGCAGATTATTTTTTTTTTCAAAAAGAACTATTAAATATAAAGTCCTGTGACTGAACTTAGAGTGGGGACTTTAATTAGTTAACTCTTACCTCCTCCTGCACTGAACTTTTCTCATGCCCTACAACATTTACAGAGATACTTCATTTGTGCCGATAATTAACTTCCACTTTTCAATACATAATTATATACAGTCACATATTCAATTGACCAAAAGAGCTCCTGGTTACATGATCTATGGACTGCATTGATCTTTCACCACTGACTCTATTAGTCTTCTGCTGATTCGTAGTGCAAATTCTCCTAACTTTTATGGATTTCTGTTTGCACACCGGTGCTCCCCATTTCGAATAAAAGATTTATAACAAAAATAAAACTCTAACCTTGGAAGAATAGACAAGGAAATCTACATTAATTTTTTAGCTTCCAAACCTGAAAGACAGTGATGCATAACCGCAGCTGAAATAAAAATAATCAGTTGTCTGAATTTTAAGTCTTCCAAAGAGCGTCTCTGTGTTTTCTCTCTGCTTCAGTATGCTCTATTGACAGTAATCACAAAGCAAGACCACAAGTGCAAGTGGTAACCTTTGCAGAAAATTAAAAACTACTACTTCTTGTTATGGGTCACTGTATTAGCTTTCTGCTGGATCAGGTTTGCAATCTACTCATCACAGAACTGGTGCCACTGCTCAGGAGGCAGTGGAAGCAAGCAGACACAGCT
The DNA here is from genome assembly GCF_964035555.1 of Netta rufina. NCBI lineage: Eukaryota > Metazoa > Chordata > Aves > Anseriformes > Anatidae > Netta > Netta rufina. The sequence continues at coordinate 57,803,832 of NC_140125.1, forward strand.
GAGCTAACTGAGAAGACAGAGTACCCCCTTAAAAATTAGCTATAAGGTAGTTGAGATAGACTCTGCTTCCCAGTAATTACCTCCTTTAGAGTAATAAACACAGCTATGCATTGAGAGCACACAGGGGCAAAATCAGAGACTCAATCTAAAGTGCTCAACATATTCTGCTGTAACGCGAACAATATTGTAGCTCTCATGCATATAAATGCAGCAAACTTCAATGAAAGAGGTAGCATCCCTTATTACCAACTTGTGTTGCTGCACAGCACTTGAAAAAGGCATTTTGTGACTTGGAGTTTATTTATACCTACAGCATAATTTTAAACCCAGATTTTTATTACAGTTCTGAAACTATTTATTTTTTTCTGTTCATTCCATCAACTGTTAGGCATCTCCAGCGTTCAGGTGCTCAATCTAAGATGCCTTCATCCTGAATAACTTCATCTGAAGTCAGTGCCAGTGGGACCTGTAGATTCTTCACACCTGTTGAAAAACTTCAGGGACTATGCTATCATAAACAACACAAGCAAATTAAGTATAAACAAGTAACTACGCAGGTACTTTTGGAAATGTTGAGCTCAATTGCTTTGTGCCTCATTTCCTCCTTTTGTAAACGAAATACGAACGTGTGTTTTGCCTTGGTATTACATGAATTGATGTCATGCTTGTACGATTGTATTGAGGCTGCTAAAGATAGCATAATGTAAGAAATACTGTATTTAACATAAATTTACCAGATATTAATTTGTAAAAAATAACTGCAAAATGACACATGCATTATTATTTAATGGCTTAACAGTTTAACATAAGGTAATGTTTGGTGACAGCTTGGGGAATGTCTGTATACAGCAATAAAAATACTGATTACTCTGAAGAATTTGGTGCATATTAGACCATGTACCTCCCTAAATGTAGCTGCAGGAGTGATTAACTAGGAAGATCTTTGCCCTAGAAATATGATAAAAGTACTAGGAAAGTTGAACAAAACTGGAAGCAAGGCAGGAGTTATCAGGCTTAGGGGAACTTTTTGATTGCAGTAGTAAAAGAAATTGTGGTGGGGTTGTCACAGGGTACCCAGAGGAAAAAGATGGCTTCTTTTTGCCTTCTGAGTAAATATAACATGTTTTAGTAGTTACTCTGCAAAAACAGAGTTCCCTTCTGTAATAATTATCATTTGCTGGGTTTAAAATATAAAACAGTGTACTCCTGACAGTTCAGAAGAGCCTACTAGGGACATTTGGGGAGGTTAATACTGGTTTTCTAATCTAAAGGCATAGAAGACAGCGGACTTGTGGAAATGGATCTGAAAAGCCCATAGATGCTCCATGGACTCTGATAAAGCTCAAGTTGAGAAAAGCATAGCATCAAATATGTGAATCCCAAAATAGAACTTTGGGATTTTTCTGGAGAAAGCTTGGACAGAGCTCTGACACACAGAGACATACATGCATGGTTGGGCTCAGTTTACTCAGCGTGACTTTCTACAGCCACTTGAGTTGCCCCAAGATTTTGGGGATATCTGCAAAGGGATGGCAAACATAATGCAAAACCTTTAGGGAGAGCAGCCAGGATGTCCAGAGCACCTCAAGCGGTACCAAGTACCTGTGTTCAGGTGACCAAATCCCAGCCTTCCATCTTGCTCATTTTCAGAAGGAACATAACTCAGTCACAGCATTTTATTTCAGACTGTTCTTCAAGCCTATCCAGTTGGGGAGTGAAGGGGCTGAGCAGCCAGTACGAAGGCAGTGGTTGCAAATCTGATCCTCATTCTCTTGCTGGGCATGACCACATCTGCTTCTCACCTCTGAACAGACCAAACTTCTGTCTCCATGAAAGCAAGGTTCATTTCATAACCCAAGCCACTGGCCATTAGAAGACAGAGACACTTCCAACATTCCTGAGAACATGTAGCATACAGTCTAGTGTTTCTTCATTAAAAATAACACTTTCAACATCAAAAGAATATAATATATAATGAATATTAAATGAACAAATTGCACATTTTTGATGACAGGTTCAGGACAGAAGCTGAGTAAGGTTTTCCTTGCCAAGAATCAAACAGTTTTTGTATATGCAAAATACTGTGCTTAAATAATTTCTGCCATCTAAGACCTTTTCAAGTATTATCCTCAAAGCTATTACAGTGTTTCTTACTATTTGTCACCAAAGGGCCACTTGCATACCTGCCGATGTTTCTCTGAATTTGTCACTGGTCTTCTTCTTCCTCCATTTCCAAGGTTTAAAGATTTTGCCAATGGTAGAGAGTTTGCCCTTTCTCTTGAAGGGGGGAGTTTGCGATCCTGGGGCTGGTCCATCGGAGTTAGCGATTGAAGCCTTATCCAAGCCATCAACTGAAAAACAAACAAAAAAAGCAAAGGTAACTGAAGGATGGAAAGCAAAGTGGTAGCTAACAGATAAAGCACTCCATTATCAGACGGCAAAAGGCTGTGGGGCAGTCCCCATTTTTCTCTTCCAGAAGGCAGTCAACAGGCATTTTATCACACCTGTAGTCAGAAGCCAGTCCTCACCTTAGCTAGCCCCATGCTTCATTTCTGCTCAGCATCCCCACTAGAGCCAGCCAGAGCAGGCTGCTCACAACACGCCTCTGCCACGTGCACGCTTCTCTGGTTCCTTATCGCTATTGAAGAACTCCTTTCAACACATGTTTGTGTGACATTTTCTCTATCTTTGGTAAAGCTGAATAACTAGCTATCATGATACAGAAAACAAAATCCACACAATGTAAAAACATAAACCGTTTCTTTGGAATAAAACACATCCCTTTTTAAAAGAGCTCTAATGATAACTGTGCTGGCAGCAGAATGGAAATAGTTCGGTTTGATATCCCTGGTAATCAGTCACGCACAGTGGAGCATGCCATGAGTTAGGCTTCATACCAAGAAAATGTATTTAACAATATGCTTTTGGGCTGTAGCCAAAATTTAAAGAAGGATTACTTTTCTGCAAAAACATATTGAGTGATATCAAAGCCAATATTTATAATCAATGGCTGTAACACTGAGTTTTGTGAACAAAATTAGCACTCATTGAACAACACGCAGCAACATAGAGTTCAAATAAATTTCCCAGAAATTTCCCTGAGAAGTCTATTATTTATTTCTATTTAAGAACTAAGGTTTCTTAGAGCATTCCACTCCTGATCCTGCAGACACTTCAAATGAGCTTAATTTTATTCACGTGAGTAGCTTCACTGAAGTAACCGCGATTACTTACATACATGAAATTAATCACAGGCTTAAATGTTTGCAGCATAATGGCCCTGTAATTGCTGTCATTCATCTAAACATTCCAATTATAACCAATTTGGAACAGAGCTGATGCCACTGTCAACAGTGATAATGATAATCATGGACCATTAAATCAGAAAGTGCTATTCAAAGAACAAAATATCACTGCTCCCATTTTACCGATGGAAAATATGAGGCACGGAACAGTTAAGTTTTTAATTTCACATTTGTCAAAATGACTTCCTAAATCCTGGTGCTGTATCTTAGCTGCTAAGAAGATCCATATTCAGACACATAACATTGTAGTGAAATCTTATTACTCTGTTTCTCAGACAAATGGCATTTAATGAGACCTATATTTGTCCTAGACTTTAGATTGATCTAGGATGCTAAAAAAAGTATCTTTTCTGTGAGAAAGCTGATGTCATGCAATCAGAGTCCAAGAAACTTCATTCCCAATGTCTTGAAATGAAGTACTGGGAAAAAAAAGATCCATTGTATAACTTCATTGAAATTTATGAAGTTAAAATCAGAGATGACTCTGTATGAAAATGATAGCATTCAAATCAATTAGTTATCAATGAGTTACCCCATAAAATGCAACAAATTCTGCACTCTCAGAGAGATGGAGGAAACAGCTTAAGAAAACTTTTCCAGCAGAAATTACTGTTATTCAGATACATCAAAATTGAAAGTTTTTTTTCCAAGTGTTTTCCTTGAGTACTTTTTGGTCTATAACATAGAGATAAGACGGAAGAAAGGTACTGAAACAGGCTTTAAATATAAAAAGCCATGATTTTGGTAAGGGCCAGGCTAGGTCTATGGATCGCATGGGTACAAAACCCCATCTTCCTTGCTTGCACATCCTGGAAAATGTTTTCAGGGTGATCCTTTGGGAGGTTTAAGATGACACTCCCATACAGCGGATGAGCCCCTAAGAGGTGGGTCTGAGAGTCTGGGGATCAGAAGACCACTGACACAAGCCAGCAAGCAGCTTGGCAGGAAGAGAGGTGTGGGGCAGCAGCAGAACCTCTGCAGGGGTGCCCTGTCTGCAATTAGAGATTGCATTTCACTGAAGGTTTGCAGTCACTGCCTGTGGAGTATAATCCCGTATTGAATAGTGAAGCCTCTGCTGCAAACTGTGGACGTAAGGGAGAATTACTGGAAGGGTAGTTACAAAGGTAAGAGAACTGACTTTTTCTTGGCAATTCCAGGTGGCACGAGGAGGTGCAAGGCCTGCAGATGGTGGCTGGGGAGAGCCAGGTTGGATGGACATAAAGAATGCACTTCCAGGAGGAGGGTGCAGGGTGGGGAATCTCTGCCTTTGGAGGTTTCTAGGGCTTAGTCAGGGCTGCCCTCATCTCCTGCTAGGAGTAATCCCGCTCACAGCGAGAGGCTGGACTAAGTCACCTCCCAGTCAATGCTTCTGCAGCACTCAGGGCTGTGGAAAACCACAGCTGCTTGTGAAATCTGTGCTAGCAAGCCCAAAGAATCAGGAGCGAGGTGCTGAAGGAAAGAGATGAGGATCTGGTGGCTGAAGAGTTTTGTCCCGGGACAGGAGCCAAGCATTATCTCATTTGCAGAGGCAGTCCATGAGCTCATTAGTGAAAGGCTACCCGCTCCTTGGCTGCAGCAGGACAAAACCCATGTTCTTGTCTTCACTGGCTTTGAAAGGCTGGGTTATTGATGTGAAGAGCCTGCGCCCTGGTGATAGACAGCACAGTCTTTATAAATACTGGAACATAGCTCTTTTCAACTCCTCCTGGGTCATGGAGTCCAGCCTGGTGCAGGCAACCACTTTCACAAAACGCTCATCTGAATTTTTTCTCCTTTGCCTGCCAGAGGGACTGGAGGATTACGGCTCCAATAGTTCCCCACAGAGAAACATGGATTTGGATCACTCCCTCCTCTGCCCTCTGCTGAAAATATTTAACTCTGAAATAATGATATTCATCCCCGCTAAAGAAATCTGCCTGCTTCAAATTAGCCAACATACCAAAAAAAAAAAAAAAAAAGAAAAAAAAGAAAAAAAAAGGATCAATTTAGTGGTGAATAATTCTGTCTAGGAAGACTGCATCTCTTGAAAAGGGGATTCAACATTAACTCCTTCTGACCATAAAACATGAGGAGTCTATCAAATGAGCTCCGTAAGCGCTCATAATTGGGAATTTACTCATCCATTGACCTTGTACCACTTCCTTCATTTGGAAAAAAGGGATCTAAATATGTATCTGAAAAAAAAAAAAGAATAAGCATGGCCAAACATCATAGGTTGGCCTTAGAAATAATCTGAGATAAACTAACACTTCTAGGAAAAATGACGTATTTAAATTCAAAAGCAATCATAAGGTAGCATATTTTAGCAACTACTAAGTTGCCTAGAGGGAAAAAAAATAAAAAATGCAGCAATGACGTTCCACAGCATATATGGAAAGATCTTTTCAAAAGCTGTTAGTTCTCATCTGTGAAACACTCAGCAGGAAAGTGGTGTTTAAGATTTACACTGTTTGCTTTGTAGGTCATGTATTATTTAGGAATAAAGGAGTGTATTTTGCACCTCAGAGAGCTTATGTACCTTCTATTAATCATTATAAGCACTATACGCTCAGATGAAAGGAAACACCTTAGTTTTCCAAGATGAGGAATTTAGTCACTTGTGTTATTCTTTCTATTTGCACAGGGTCTTGAAGACCTCCCTTCTTCCCACCATCGTCAGAAAGCCAATGAGTCATTCCATTGCCTTCAACAAACATAATTTTTAAGTTTGACATTAGGACTTCTGACTGTACTATATACTGCATATAATACACTGCATAATCTATTTTGTTATATCTTTGTCCTTTATCCTAGATGCAGATTTTACATCTAAAGGTTAAGTGTCTTACACGAATATTGGAGAAAACATAAGAAGGTTCATTTAAATGAAGTTTGTTTTTAAAAAAGAAATAGCTTTTATTGTTGACTAGCCAGACACATTTTGAGCTTGCGTACTATTTCACTTGACTTTCTTTATGAAAAGTACTGACAGTGCTCCAATGCCATTCATGCTTTGATTCCAGGGGACAAAAAAGGGTGGGCTGGAGAATTATATGTACGTTCTTCTGAACTGAGAGTCCAAGAATAAGGATGTTACAAGATGGAGTTTAAGAAACAAAGTAAAAACAAAAGGGTTATCACTGGAGCTTTGGATATTAATATTCTAGCTCTAAGTTCCTGGATGAGTTCTGAGCTGATGTTCCCCACTCACTGTAAGCAATTGTGTGCCTCTGTCAGTGTTTCTGTTTGCATCAGGACTTGCTTCCAAAGGAAACCTCCAGACTGCTTCCACTTGCTGAGCTTTGCTTTGTATTTCACAGCAGCTACAAAGAGCATGAACAAGTTTTGTTAAGCATGCAACTGAACTGGAAGATGAACTCCAGGAAGGCATCTTGTGCTCCATGTGCTGAGGAGCAATCAGTCTGGGGTACCAGGCTACAGCCAGCTAAAACCAAAACAGCTGCAACTGTTTTACTTTACACACTCATTTCCACCACACTGCAGTGCCTGCCAATGTAGACATTGTCTGAATAAACTGAGACAATGCACTGGTACCAGCAGTGCTTCAGTCAAGTAATTTGAAAGGCTCGAGGCATTTGATTCTGCAGTGCTTGACACATCTGTTTCTGACCTTTCTTGTTAGCTAGAGGGTAACATTTAAATCAGTACCATCAGGGACCTATTACTCCAGGTAGCAGAAGATGCAAGGGAAATAAGTCAAAGAACATCATCCTTTAAGTCTATTAACCATTCCTGTTGATGTCATCCCAAGCATTATATCATAATCTCCAAAAGGAAATCGCGTTGTAAAAGACCAGCTATGTCACTGAGACACTGCAAAGCCAAATAACACTGGCACAGACTCGAAGAAAGAAATAAAAAGCCCTTCCCTGAGCTTCCAAGCAGCCAGCAAAGATTAGATTGGTTTAGGGATGACCTTAACTTTCCTATAAACAACCAAAGATGGAAATGCCTGAACACATCTGATCCTAGCAAGGCTACTTGCAAGAAACAACTTTGATCTCTGCAGCTGCCTGGGAGACACTTTTCTGCTCTGAATGATCTCCAGAGGTGTTGTGTGGCTGGAGCAGCAGCATGGATTATATGCAGTTTTTCCATAGCATGGTGCATTTCAGCACTGAGATGTTCACGTCAGCACTGAAACACGCAAATACCTTCTTCAGGTAAGAATTTAGAACACGTTACAAAATTCAACAAAAACTATCCATCAAATTGTTTCAAGTGAGTCCACCATAGATTACTTTGAAATAAATAGCTGTGATTCTACTGGTTCCATGCCTTTTGGTCTAGAATGCATTTAGACCATCTCTTTTTAAAGATTTGGGTTAAAGATAATTCATGAACAAAAGGAGAGGTCTATACTTATGCAATAGGTTGTACTGTACTTTTTACTCTTGGTAATGAAAGTGGAAAGCCAGCAGAAGAATGTAACCTCACTATTGGATAATCAGAGTCATGCAGATTATATATATAAATATATATGATGTTGTTATGGTATTCTTTTTCTAGTAGAGCCACATTTTAATAGGTAATGGATCATAATTTGTTGCTTGTAGTTTATTGCTAGTAACTTCTGTCAGTGATGATTTAACAAAGATAAAACCCAGATAGCTTAAGTAGTTGGCAGGTATATACTCAGATTGTCTTTCAAAGAGTCCTTTATTGAATCTGAATAGCTTTAATTAGTCCATATTCACATTGAGTCCCAATGAGAAGGAGTTTATTAGGTAGACTTTGCTGTTAGTATGAAATATCTTTCAAAACTGCTGATTAATAATTCTCATCTGAAAGGTGGTTTAAATAACAAGTACACTGGAATCAATGCCTCTAAGCAAATTTTAATTAGTTTATTCTTGTCACAACAATTCTTTTTATCCTGGAGTAAAAAAGCTCTTACGGCTACACCCAACAAAAGAAATAAGGTAGAATTTAGGTCCCTAGGCCAAGAATTGTGCTATTGGGAAACTGAGGAACTCTGATCAGAAGTGCTCTGACTTTGAAAGTGCAGGTGCTGCAAGTCATGAGATTAAAATTATCTGAAAACTCTGCTGTACTGCACATAAAATATAAGCCCAGACCAGACTCTCACAGCAGACTGGCTTTGGTGATGAAGGAATTTTCTTCTCTACTCTTCCATCTGCTCATTCCTGACCCTAAAAAAATATTCCATCCTTTCAGTTGTAAAAAAATACAACTGTTCATTGGGCTTGATCTCAAGTAGATCTCAATGATCCAGACCAAAATTGTCTCCCCTTTCTACCCTCTTTCCTTTTTAAAAATATTATTTTTAATCTGGGCCACTGTAATGATATAGTATTCAGCAAAATCCTACAGACGCTTGAAGTGTCGGGATCGGATAAGGAGAGAGCTGTGGCATGGGCCAGATCGGTCTGGGCAGACAGCCTAAATCAGCTGCAGCCAGAATACCATGAAATTGTAGCCATGAACCTGACAGCACTAAACAGCCTAGCACATACCACGTGCCTAAGCCCAAATTAATCCACTAAACGAGCATGCATTTGCCTAGAGTAGGCAAATGGGCAGGCAGAAGACTTGGGTTCCTCCTCCTTCCCAAATGAATAGCACTGAAACCTCCTGTCCTTTCCTTCTCAAAGAACACCCTACCTGGTCCTCTGCAAAAAGCAGTTTGGAAGCCATTCAGCCAACAGCAAGAGCTGGAAGAAGGTGATGCTGTACTTGGGTAGCTAAATTGATTTGTAGAGATATGGGAAATCACATGTACATGGTTGATGCAATAAGTATGGGCTTTCTGCAAGAAAAATTGTGGCTCTGCTTATAAGAGAAAGTACAACATCACTTGAATCACTAAGCAGGAAAAGACACAGAACCAAGTGACACTGACATGCTATGGTAGGACCAATACCTACTATCTTCACTGGCACTGGATATCTCAGTTGCAAATATTAGTGTGGTATCACCCCATCACCCTTAAATTGTGTCAGTATAACCTTCATCGCAATATGGGTGACTCAGGGAATTGCCATGTCTAATCATGAATGAATTGAGAAATGCAACTGAAAATGCAATGGCTCCAGTTGAAGGTTACCTTAGGTGTGAATTTAGGTCTGCAGGATTTCTACACTTTCTACCTACCAGTTAGTTGGTTCAGTTATTTTTCTCTTCCTCTCACTGCACCCAGCTGTCCTGCAGGGATGTGCTGCAAAAGTCATCTTGGTTTATTGAGACCTCAAAACCTCTTTCTGGCAGTGTTATAATTTTCTATACAGTCTTGCCAAAGGGAACAGAGTTTGAAGTCACGGTTTTCATGCCAGCAAAATCAACATGTTTGTGCAGCTGTATATTATCCCAATTTAGTGACAAGAACAATAACTCATCAACTCACTATAGAGTATGGTAAGCCACTTATTCCTGGAGCTTACTGGAAAAAAATCAAGACACTGCGTGGTAAAATGTTTGACGTGGTCATTAAAAAACAGAAGTCATTCTGACACTATCAATGTCATTTTCAATAAATCTCTCAAGTTCTGTAATGTTATATCAATTTTTCTTGACCAAAACCAGATGGAAAGACAGGTCTTTTTTCTTTTTCTCTTTTTATTTTCTACTTGGAAGGGGAAAAAATGAAACTAATCCCCAGAGGATAAACTGACAAACGGGAGAGCTATAATCTACCTCAGAGCAGCACAATGAATTGGCATCTGAATGCTTTTGCCTTGCCATACATCTGGAGTTTAACTTTGGGGAAACTCTGTCATGAGCTAATTGACTTGATTGTGTTTTAATTAAATGAAAGGAAAGAGCTGAAGTTCAAATGTAGGCGGCTGAATGGTAGTTTCCATATGGAACTGCCAGTGTTGCAAAATGTTAATTGGGCCTCCTGCTGGCAATGAGCTAAACAGGGTGGGCTGCGGCTACTTCAGATGGATTCTGGCTGCTGCCTGAAAGCAGCCGGCATGGCTAGCGGGGGGATTCTCCTCAGGTAGCTGCAGCCTGAATGCCCCTGGGCTTCTGCAAGGGTATATGTATGCAGTGATGCCCTTTGGGTTGTCAGAGTCACACATGGACCGGCAATGGCAAAGTTCAGAGAGCTGAACGTTTATGGGGTGAACCATGCAACTCCCATTTCACCACAGGCAAAGCGTTACCTTGCTGCAGAAAGCCAGAGCAAGGGAAATCCAGTCATTTTGCATCTGTGGACAAAAGGCCATATTCTGCTCTCCCCTTTGGTGGGTCCCTGCCTAGGCTCTGCAAAAAGCACAGCCAGCACCGTACTAATCCTGCACAGGCACTTCTAAACCCTTCAGAGAACAGCATGTTAACGTGGAAGCTGGGAGACGCACACCCTGCCACCCGCTCCTTTGATGCTGTGCACAGGAGAGGAGGATCACGAGCCAAGTCACACGTTTCAGATTTGCCTGAGCAATGGTGCAGTCTCCCGCATGCATTTATTCCAGCTCTCTCTTTCAGCTGTACACTTGGGATTAATTTCTTAGAGCCTGGAAGAGCTTGTTTAGCTGTCTGTCTTTTTACCTTGCTTGGCTAAACTGCCCGTGCCATACCTGTGCTAGGCTCCCAACTACATCTACGCAGGCATTTAAGCAAGTGGGGGGTGTTCTGTGGTGCATTAATGCAGTGGTTTTACCTCTGTAATCACATCTACTCTGTTTTCACCTCCTTCTTGTGTCAAAATGCACTCGGATTTTGCTTACAGATTGAGTAAGGACCTGACCTTATGGTTGTATTATGCCCACAAATGTGTTTGCAAATTAAGAATTTACATTTTGGCATCACACAGTCCGTATTAACACATCTGCACTACTTCCTGCTCTCCAGCCCAGTGTTTAACTTCTTGGTAAGGCAAAGGAATGGAAAGGAATAAACAAATGCTTAGCAATCCTGTTATGCAGGTCTGAAAGTGATCTGGCTGCAAACGTCTCGATACCTGCTCTCTGACTGGAACACAGCTGGCTCTGACCAAAAGAAAAGGGATCTGCAGTTCAACGTGGGTTGCTTGTTCCTCTCTTCTCAACCCCAATACTCCAGTGAAAAGAAGCAAATGGAAAATTTCCAGACAGTTACATTTTCCAGATATATGAAACATCAGGTCAAAGGTCACCTTCTAGGTCCAAGCAACTTCTCCACAAAAATGGGGAAAAAAACTCCAAGCACAGTAACAGAGATGTGGGAGGACAGAAACAACAACAACAAAAGCAGCACATGTGAAAGAGCATCCAAATTGCTTTGAAAGGCTGAGGATTGAAAACTAATGCTATGTATCAGAATATTAAGGAATAAATCTCCCTGAAGTACAATGGTATATAGATTTCTATTTATAGTTTTAAAACCTTTTTGGATAATTCTGTAATTCAACCTAGAAGTGTGCTGCACATACTCATCTTGTTAAATTCCCTAATGATATTTTTAACGTCACATTTGAAAACCAGAACTGCAGAACTGGAAATATTTCCTTGCTGACTGACTTTTCTTGATGTAGTCTTAATACAGGGGAGTAAAATACCTACAATAAATTTACTATGGATATTTTTATCTACAGGCAAGTGATAAAACTTCCCAGACACTGGCTATTGAATATAATCTGAAGTGAGTACATGGCCCCTCTTCCTATGTGGTAATAAGCAGGAATAAAAATAAAAACATCTTTTGCAGTAATTAATACATATGCACTACTGACGCTGAGATAAAAGCATGCCAAGTGTGCCACGTGGAAGCCTTTGGCCCTGTTCCCACTCCTCCAGCTAGCTGCAAAGTTACTCCCCATCTGCTCAGTGGGGCCAGAAGCTTCTGTACCACCTGTCCTAGCTGCAGCCCCTGCCAAGGAGAAGGAAAACAGGGGAAGGCCATGTCCTTGCTGCTCCCCGGTGCTGGTTTGTCCTGACAAAAGGGGAGCAAACGTAATAGGTACGCTATGTTGCCACCAAACTGGAATGTGCCATCCCCAGAGCTCCCAGGAATTTGATGAGAAATAGTCAGCAGGAATTTGTTGGAAGAAAAAATGAAAGGAGCACAGCAAGTGACAGCCCAGTAGCCTGGTGCGAATTGTGCTGGGCAGTCCTTGTGCCCTCAGCCCGCTGAATCCCTGCGGCTCTAGCTGATAAACGACAGCTCCTCTCGGGAGCCAGCCCAAGGAGTGAATCAGCACACCCTCAGACAGTCCGAGCGACCCACTACTAGAGCTGAGTCAAAAACCTCGCAAGAGGCAAAGCACAGCCAAAGTTACTCTGGGCTTTTCCTCAAAGGCTGTCTGGCTTCACTTCCCTCCATACCTAAGCAGCCACAAGCTCGGGGCTGCTTTGGATCTAAGCTGGCTGATTCACCTGGAGCCTGACATCACCCCGAGTGAGAATTTTATGCTGCCAGCAGCTCATCTGGCCTGCTGTGCGGGCTAACCAACTTGGCTGCTGATCTCTCTCCGATGCCTTTCTACCCTTCCCTCAGCACACATGGAAAGACAGAGTTGTGTCCTCACAGCTCGTGGCCAAAGAACTGCTTCCCACGGTGCTATGAGCAGTGGGATGTCTCCAGAAAGCATCGACACCGCCAGTGGAGTAGGTACACAGATATGGTTTTCTAGAGATGCTAAGCCCACAGGCATATCTCCAGCTATTTCAGCCTGTATTCTCACAGCATCTTGGTAGAAACATCAGCTGAACATCCATGTCAGTCGCTATTTGTGAGGCTGCACTTTCTCACTGTGCTGAGCCAGCAGAAAAATAACTTTTTTGTAAAGGATTTTTAAAAATAAATGAGTTCCTTACTACTTCACAGGAGGGCCAGCTAAACAGTGTGCTGACATGACTGAGCTGGGTGGTGTGCCACGGAGTTCAGACAGGAACAGGCAGGAGGGGACAGGAGGGGATGGGGACGAGTTTGGGAAGAGTTTTAGCAGGAAGAGTGCCTGAGTTCACTGCCTGTTGTGTAAGATCTCACACGAGGGTACAAGAGCTGAGAGGAGAGGCCCTCACAGCAGTGTGCCCTGACCCCCACACCACATCAAAGGCTCGCGTGATGACCGCCTGAAGCACTCACAGTGGTGGCTGTTTCCTTCTTCCACATGAAGGAAGCCAGGGAAGGTAGTTACACGTCTCTCCTCCCCCGTCCACCCACCCCAATTCATTCCTGACAACCCAACATCCTTTCCAAAAACAACTCTGCATTAACATTTCATGTGTGCTTTTCCCATTATCGTACATCTTTAACCAAGTCTTCCACAGTCAACATGTTTATAAATCTAAAAGCAGGTTTGGTTTTGGGGGGCTCCCACCCCAGCGCTTCCTCACATTTAGATAAAATAATAAGGAGCTTTGGATCTGCAATTAACAGAATATTTACATACAAAAAATCCTAGGTTCAATCTGATCTGCTGTGTAATTAAATTCCCTGCACACAGCCCCGAGCTCGAGCTCACTGTACTGCCATTTAAAGGTGATGTTTTCTTTCATACTGGCACTACTTCAACACCTTTTTTCTAGTACAGGAAACAGCACATTGCACTTGTCCACAAGCACACAAGTCAAACCTGAAGCAAATAGTTTCTTTTTGCAACCCAGCTGGCCTCTGAACCCAGCAGAGGTCAAGGACACTTTTAAATCCAGCTAGCAAATTTCTGAGTGTTGCTGTCATTGCAAGCGTTTTTGCAGGCTATTAGTCCTGCTGTCTTTGTAGAGAAAACTGTGTTTATTTTAAGTTTATTTTTCATCTGCCTTTAAACTGTTTGCCTTTGTTGCTAGATACTAGCTTGGATAAACAGAAATAATACAACTCCAACGCACTCACAAGAAACTACTAATGATTAAACATAGCTCCTCTCAGTCAAAATGCCAATTTGTCAATTCTAAAGCTACAACATGCAAAAACTGTTCATATTTTTTCTGTGTGTATAATACCAGGATCCTGAATACAGCTGAAGTTATCTTATTTGCTGTGAGAAAATGGGAGTCGCCAAGTTGCAGCTGACTTTTCTTCAGCATCATGTTTCATTACTCTCCTCATGCCTCGCTGCACAGCACACAGCTGTTTTATTCCCTGCATCTTGCTCCTTATTAGGGCCAGGGTGGAGAAAATCAGACACAAGCTGACATATTTGTCAGCCCAGCTGCTCTTCCTTTACCAAATTAAACTCTGAAGCTCAGGGGCATTTTTCATGAGAAAGGAAAAAAAAAAAAGAAAAAAAGAAAAAAAAAAAAGAAAGGTCCATATGCAATTTGCGATAGGATTTAGTTATACTTTAAATAAAAACAGCATATTCCCTTTCCTACAAAATCAAGAAGTAGCAATTCCATCAAGCAAGCTAGTGGCACCGTAAAACACCACAGAATTAGAGAATCATCTTTAAGCAGATTTGAAGACTGATCTGTATACATGTTGAACTTTATTTTTTCCATTGAATCAGCATTTATGGAAGATGCCCCATGAGCTGCCTCAGGTGTTGAGCCTGGAGAGGTGAGCAGAGCAGGGGCTGAAAGTAGCCTGGGTGCCCCTTCAGGTCTCTGGTCCTGGAGGACTGTGACAAAGTCAGCCAGAGGGTCTCATGGCTTGGTGAGGCCTTGGGTGGGGAGAAGCCATCCTGTCATCAGAAAAGGCACTGAGAACATGCTCAGCTTTTACAGCAGAATTTTCCTTTTCCCTTCAGGGAAAACAACAACTCTAAGAGCACCATAAACACGGCAAATACATAATTGATACATTCATTTCCCCACTTCCTTGTTTCATGCTGTATTTCAGGTCCCCAATTCTCTGCTCTCCATTAATAATAAATGACTTGTATTATCACAGTGCTTAAGAGGTATAGTTATAGATCAGGACCTGTTTGTGACAAGAGCTGTACAAACAAAAAAACAGAGACTGTTTTTACACCAACTCTAACTACAAAATGAAAGAGAAGAGCTCAAACAACAGAGTTCTGATTTTTCAACAAAAATGTTTAGCTCAGCTGTTGCATCTTAAAGATTTTTTAGATATCCAAAAAAAAACCATATGATTATTTGTTTTTGCTTTTTTACAGCATGTCGTTTTCTAAAACCTCTTGCAGTCATACACTGGCATTGAACAATCTTTGTAATCCATAGGCTAAAACAAAGCATCAACTTGAATTTCTGTGAACAAGTTTAAGCTGAATTATTTTAGTGGGAAGTGGGTGAGCATCCCTCAAGCCTCAGAGTAGCTATAAAACACAAGACCCCATCTCGGTCCTGACGATGCATATTCATGCTACACCATCAACATTCACACAGCCCTTAGTTTCAGCAGTGATGTTCGTTTGCCTGGCATGGAGGAACTGCAACCACCCAGCTCTGTCAGCAGGTAGCACTGCTACAAACATGAATATTCAATTCTGCAGTACCTTAGTGAAAAAAAACTTGAAATATTGTGGCCATTGCAAGCAATACAAAAATCAACTTAAAACCAGCTATAAACATGAGTAACTCAACCTCAATATCATTCACTGTCGTACTTTAGTTAACGATAAGATCAAACTTACAGCTACCCTAAACATTGAAAAATTTCAGTATATTGCTGTTTAATGATTCAGAAGAAATAAAATATCATTGGAGAAGTGAAGCGAAGCAAACCAGGATGTCATGGGCCCAGAGATAGCTGAAGTTCTTGAGTATGTTGGAAGTACAGCTGATATTATTGGATATTTCTATAAAACAATCTGCTGGGAAGAGTCAATGTTTCTGGTAGCACATCTTCAGGAGGATAATACTGTATTAAAGAATAACCCACTCATACTTGAAATATAACACACTTCAAAGTGAATTGAACAAGCATAACATTTAAGAACTTACAGAAGAAATTCACACACAATCTTGTGCCAAAGATAGGAATAGGATTAGGCAGTAAGAAGTGTGTATAAGGTTAAGGACAAGGCTCAAATTTTCCCACTTTGTGAGCACTGTGGCCACATAGATCCAGATGAACAAAACTCAGAAGTGTTAGTATATAGTTGTGTGTTTAAAAGGAAGGATTTGTTAAAAAGTACAAAAGCTCGAGTGTCACTGAAAAGTTCTGCAACTATTGCTAGCAGCTCAAACCAGCACTGGAAATTCAACATCATCCCAAGTAAAGTATGTACGCATCAGGGTTCAACAAATTCACTTTGGCTTTACATAAGCTCTCTGAAGTTTTCTTTTTTAAACTACTACCAAATGTTTTCCTAGGGAGGGAACATTATGTGATAGAGCACACGACTGTTTCCAGAGGTCCCTGGGAACGTGAGCCATCTCTTCGAGAAGCCCACAGGAATACATCAGAAAGTGCCACTTGCAGTTTCTTCCTGCCCTGACTGCTCCTCACACTCTCATCATGGGCTTTCACGTGACAGATTTGGCAGTTTGCGGGCACCACAACAGAGAGCGCGAGCTATTTATCCATTCATTTATAAGCTATTTGGATTGGTTCTCCTCCAAAGAAATGAGCCTCAAACGCTGAGTTTCCTCCGGTGGTGTTTGCACCAGTGTCCTTCTCCGGGGTTGCTCCCAGCAGGCTTCTGGGGTGCCTGCTTTCCTGCCTGGCAATAGTTCCCTGTCATTCCCTGCTGTCCGACACAGCTGCACAAAGCAGCCGCAGGGATTGCATCCCGATCGCATTCCTGGCCGGAACACAGCAGGCATCACAGCCTGGCTGTTCCCCCAGCACCCTGCTCACCCCCAGAACAGGAGGCAAAGGAAAGCAAGGAGCCCACAGATGATGGACACCCTTGCTCAGGTGGGTGCTGTAGCTCTGCAGTCTCATTTTCTTGCCTGAAGCCCACTCTGCTCTGTGCTTCCCTGCCTGCCAAAGGCATGGGGCCCCTCCAGCAGCCAGCTGCAACCTGCCTCCCTGAGAAAACACCTCCCAAAAATCCCTCTTTGACACGGCCGAACAAAGCTGATGTGTAACTTCAACTCCAGCTCAACAGGCTTGGTGTAAAAGCAGGTTAGGAAACAGAGAGGCTAACAATTATTTTTTAAAAGAGCGCTTTCAAGCAGCTTGCAAACAAATGACTGCAAGTTTCCTGAGCTCAGGGGAGTGGTTGTGACATTCTGGAAATGAAAAGGAGTGATCAAGGGTTCAATCACTTCTCTTGGCTTGAAAAACGTTTATAATTCCCCCTAAACCTCCCTCCTGCTCGTGCAAACATTCAAGCACTCAGCATTTCCAAGCCCAGCGCTTGCTCCCCAGCTTGCTTCCTTCCACCCCAGCTGGCTGCTGGGCTCGGGCTCAGCGAGAGGGCGGCAATTTTCACCCGGCAGGGACCCAAAAGAGGATGGGCAGGGGACCCCGCACCGCTCCCGCAGGGCTCCTGCCAGAGGTATGCATGATGTAACTAACTCGAAGCTTCTTGGCAAATCTTACGGCAATTTCATGCTTTTATGAATAGCAAGTCACTGGGAACCGGTTCTCTATTTAAAATTTTTCACTTAAAAATAAACCCAAAAGTTTTCAGCTTCGTGTTTGTAAGAGACAGCTTGAGATAGCAACCTCCAAGTGGCAAAGAAAGAAGAAAAGAAAAGGAAAGGTCCAGAGTTTTATTTTTGATTTGTCATGATATCATGAACTTGACCCATAACTTTTGAATGTCTAGTGTCAGTAGTAGCATGGGTACCATTTGATGGCCATGAGGGAACGTATGGGAGCCAGCAGTGACCATATTAACAGGGCCATATAACCTCCTATTTTAAAGGCTGCCCTATGGGGTTCAGACAGGTGTCCAGCAGCAGGAGGCCCAGCTGTGGCAGGGAAATGATGTTAACAGGATCATCCTGCCATTCCCTTCTTCTCATCCAGCTTTGTGCTTTGACTTCACTGCAACAGCTCGGCCAGGTTTCTCCCATTCCCTGCCACACCACCAGCTCTCAAGAGGGCTTCAGACAGACACAGCCCTGTCACACTGAGTGAGGCTCCCGGTCCCACCAGCAAGGCCCATCCAGCTCCAGCACCAGCACTGGCATCCTCCACAGTCAGCACCCCCCTGGTCTTAAACCTGTCTTCAAACTGATTTCAGAACCACAACTGCTCTGTGGCTCACGGCCCTGCATGCTGGCTCTTGGAAAGGACCTTTGTCTCCACGAACTATGTTGATGAACCCACCTATTTCCTGGCTAAAACAAGACAGAGCTTAAATGCAGAGCCGAATACACACAGGCAGAATACTGCCCTTGGTGTGCTTCATACAAGCTGTTGAAAAGAACATAATTGACATTTTATATGGAGTCAAAGGACTTCTGGGGGGGGTTATTTGGTATTTTGTTTATAAGCATGAAAGCACCCGCCAGTAAGAGCAGGTGACTAATGGGTGAAAATGCCTAGTGGACAATAAAAAAACAAAAACAAAAAAACAGAACTTGTCTGTTTGTTTGTTTTTTAAGAACAAAGTTCTCATCAACAATTTCATTTCAGGTCAAATTTAACTTTCACTGTAACGCAGATGGCTCTCTTCTCAGGTAATTACAGCAAGACTAGGTGACACGGAGGGCTGTGTCCACCAAACTAAAGGACCCCATTTACCTCTTGTGGCATCTACCCAGCTTTGGTGAGACCTAAGCAAAACCCTGCTGTAGCAGAATTTACCCTAAATCCACTATATCCTGCTACAGAGGAGCTCTGAGTGCTGCTCAGTGTCTCATGTCCCAGTTATTTAAGTGGTTTTAGACAAAGAACCATTTGCAGTGATCACTATCGGAGCTCTGGCATTTCTGTTTTAACTGATAAGAGACAAGAAATACTTTGAAAAATGTCAGTTTTCTTGAAAAGTTCACTACAGAAGTTTACACAAAGAATATAATATAAATCTTAATCTGATAGTACAAACTTCTACAAATATATGTGACCGCACACACGTCTGTATCTCTCTGTGAGACTCCAGCCCCAATCCTTGGGTTAGAAAAGGAAAGTTCCTGTCCCTATGTCAGGAAAAAAAAAAACAAAAACAAACAAACAAACAAAAAAAAGACAACAAAAAACACACATCAATACAACACCAGCCACAACAGAGATGAACTGATGACTGTCTTTCTCACGTAACTTCACAGCAAGCTGCTGGCTAGAACGGGCTGCTGGAAATCCTCAGAAAAGACTCTTCACTTCACTGTCTCTTCTTGAAGGGTCACCTGGTGCACCGTCTCAGTATTACCCAAACTTCCCAACTCTCTTACCCCAAACACATTCCTTTTTTCTTTACCCCCTAAAGAACAACATTTTTTTTGGCTTGTCTCAAAACTTTTGCTACCACCCCATGTGTAAAAAAAAATAAAAATGCCAAAAATGGTAGGAGCACAAAGTGAGTTATAAAGAAATAGAGTAAGACAAAATAAACCCCTCAAGAATCACAAGTTTTCCTGTGTTAACATCTGGGCATGGAAGTAACTGCTTGAACCAATAAAAATGGGCTATGTGCTGGCATTTATTTATTTTTTAAATGAGATTGAACTGCCTGGTATTTATTTGTTTTAAGAAATGGCTAATTTAATTAGTTCTGCCTCCTCTGTTGTTCCTCCACTCTCCTCTCACTCCCATGTGGAATTTAGTGCATAAAGAGTAAAAAAATAAATTGGAACATAGTAATAAAACCTGTGGCCCCATAAACACAGAGGGTGTGTCAGCTCTTAGGGGTTAAAAAAACCCGGTCTGTGCCACCAGACACCTTTGTGCTGAAGGCTCAGTTCTGCCCTGCTGGTATACAACCCATGAAACAAGCCCTCAGGGAAAAAACAGGTTGCCAATTATGCTAAACAGCAGCATTCCCATCCAGGGACTGTCATGATGTAATTATGTTATCTGCTAAACCACAGGCAGAGTAACAGAGATGTGGGAGGAGAGAGGAGGTTGTTCCCATTGACAAACTAAGGGGATAGCAAGCAAGTTAACCCTGTGCTGTGGCTAACTATCTCCAGATGCAGTCCTCCACCACGATCAACTCGCTTAACGAAGGACTTTATTTGTTTTTTGGTTCATCTCATTTTCTACGGATGTTTCTTGCAGTGTTTTTCTTCTGCGGTTAAGCAAACCCTGGATGTACTGCAGGCTGAGCGACACGGAGAGAGATGTTTTCTCTGCAGGGACAGCTGGCTGAAAGATGTGAATGCAAAAATCCAGGGCCTGACTTTGTTCATTTCTGCTCACTTGGTTACTTGGTCTATAGATTTCAGTTCACCGGGTCTTGCATGCTCTGTTTTTAGTGAGGAGAGAGGATGACAACATTTAATTACCACCCAATGGACATTTTCAGGACTGATTAATGCTCATGGAAGTCTTCAGAGCTGGGAGACACAAACCTTCCTAGTCCATGCCAGGGCAATGAGCTGTGGCCTTCACTCCTGTGTGCTAAGAGATCACACGAATGTCCCCTACCCCACTTCAGGGCAAAGTCAGTGGAAAAGCTTAAATCACCTTGATGCAGGGTTTCAGCTAGCTATGCTTATTCTGCACTAGGACATAGCTTGGGAAACATGCTGTAAGTACTCAGGATGTGTTTTTCAGTTTCAGGTCTCTGTGAATTCCCCCAAACTCCTCCAGCAAAAACTTTTGTTCTCTCTTCAGAATCATGTTCACCATACAGTAAACGTGATGGCACTGTCAAACAACAGGCTTTAAAAGCCAAGCGTCATGGTCATGTAGTTTCTGCAATGCTTTGTAGTTCACATCTCCTTTTTCTTGCTGGCTCATGTTCTGCTACTCTCTCTGACTTCCCTTCCAACTAAACTATAGACCATCTTTCATTTTTGCCTGGTGCTTGTCCAACTCTTGACAACTTGGCTTTATCCACAAACTTCAAGTTGTTCGTGTTATTGTTCACTCACTTGCACATACATAGCTTCTTTCACGTCTCACAAATGGGCCTTATGTAGTTCTTCCATATTCCATTCCCACGTTTCAAAAGTGGCAATATTCAAGTAAGAAACAACAACAGCATTTTCTTCCCAAATTACCAAATCTGTTATCTTCTAAGAAGAGTTGGACCAGCCTTCAAAATTCCGCAATTGCAGTATTTAAGCACAGGAACTACTCTACAATTAGTGAAGTTGTTTTAAGTCACATATGGATTTTTAATACTAATTATTAATACTAGTATTTTCCTTATTTTTATGAATCACTTGAACAATTCATCAGAAGAGGAGGCCCATGCATGATGGTATAACACACAGGACAACAAAACCACTACACCCTTCTTTGTGTCAACATAAAAGAGGCCAGATTAACAGTGTACTAGAACACTACTTCACATTTTCAGAACAAGAATATTCGTAGCATCTGTGCCAAAACCAACACTTCCTTCCACTCAGAAATGCAATAAATTTACAAAACTGCAAGGAACAAGCCAGTAATCTTCAGACACATTGAATACATTTACAGGAAAGGAAATACAGAGCCACTTTTGAGCTATTACCAATGAAATGAATTATAACACATTATATATGTGTACTTTAAATGTGCCCAATTTCTTGGCAATTAATTGTTTGGTGTTTTTACTGCTTGTCTCACAAAGACAGCCAGTATCTAACAATCATTCCCCACCAGCTTATAATGACTTTAAGTGGTTACAAGTCAAACTGCTTGACTGTACCCCACTGAATCTACGTGTTTCATAAAGACGAAATGAAAGTGTCAGTTCTTTGATTACTCACAGGATTTGGGGAGGGGGTGAATGGAGTGGGAGTGTTTAAAGAAAAAAGCCCCCAGGAGGTTAGTTCTCAGCCTGGCTGACTTTATATTGCTTGTTATGACAGGTAAGCTTCAGGTAAGTTGGTCTCTGGGGGCTATAAGCAAGGAAAACATACAAGATAAAAGTCACAAAGCTGACACTCCCTTCTTATTTGCAGCTGCATCATGTTTTTGCCTCAGGATGCTACTGCGTTGGTTAACATCGCCTGCTTGGCAGCCAAATATTAGAAATCTCCACGCGTCCATTAAACAGCAGAGGCTGGAGACCTACAAGCCACACTGAGGTTTACCAGAGCCTCATGGGTCGCAAAGTGCTGGTTAGGAATAAGTATCTCAGGCCTTTCACTCGCTATAGTATCTGCAAAAACTGGCTAGGGGCATATTAGGACGTAACTGGGGCCTACAGCATTGTGACTCCTCCATGAACTGCTGTGCCTTTTGGCATCGGTGCAACAACACACATCGACATAGATTAGGATCTGGGATACATCAGCAGAGGCAGCAGCTTGCTGAGGACAAAGACAAGGACACTGGCACACAGAGCTGGCTTCCCAGACCCAATTTCACTCCCGCTAAGTGCTATTTTATGTAGCTCAGGTAGCTACCAAACACAGGCTTGGATCCAGACCGCTTTCTGTTGCCTGTGTCTGTAGTTGCCTTGATCACCGTTTTCTGCTGGTTTGGGCAGTGAGAGTGTAGACATCTTGCAACACGAATTAAAAAGCACATTTGCAGGGAGGGGTGCAGGTTAAGCTCTAGGAACAGGACTGGCCTTCCTGAGAGCTTGCAGTGGTAGGACAGCGGTACCACAGCCTGGTTCTGTTCAAGGAAACATCACGCAGATTCGCTGGTAGCCAATTATTGGAACCGGGAAGGGAAGAGGCAACACACACTTTGCTGTTTACATCTTTTCAATAAAACTTCATTTTCATAAGGGTATCGTTGTCACAGGCTTTTGTATAAATAGTCAGACCTGCCAAGTAGCAGCGTTATCACAAGTTCACAGTATTATATAGAAGCGTGGCGTCCAACTCACAGATAGCCAATCACCACAAACCAGACAGTAAGTCAGTACTTTCACATTTTTTCCTCATTTCACTTGCATGCAACCTGCCTGCATATCCCTGGCTACCATACAAAATGGCAGTGCAGCCGAGATCCTCATTTCTCCCTAGCTTTTCTTCCCCACTTGCACTGATCATCACGGCTGTTTAAAGCAGTGAGAAAACACAAAGGTAAACAGGACTTTCACTTTGGACAGAGACATTGTTTCCAGATGCCTGAAAACCAGAACAAATTCGTTCCTACGCAGTAGCCTTGTATAAAGGCTGTGAGCAACTCCAGTCTGAAATCAAATTCCCTACTAACGAGCCTCCACGTGATGGAGGGAGGTATCTGCATCATCTGTATAGAGTATTAGTCCAAAACACCGTATGGATTGCAAATAGGCAAGGCTAAATTGATTCACAAAGTGTAATGTTATAACCCAGCTCAGAAAATAGAAAAACAGCATCAAAAACAACAAGAGGTACTCCGGCAAACTTCCACCTCTTTTTTTCCTTTATGCCTAGCACCGGCCCTGCCCAGACACACTCGGATGAAAATCCCTCTATCACACTGTCGCGGATCTCATCAGAAAGAGCAGAGGATCAGGAATCCCACTAGAGAAGGCAATGACGGGACTCTTCAAAAAGCACTCCTCCTCCATATGGGGCTGAATGGCACCTGGTTTGGGCATTTTTGTGGATCAGAAATGTCTTTCTAGCCATTGCTACAAATTACACCTGTGAAAAACTACAGGCAAAAGTAAATTCCAGAAGCAGGCTAAGTATTGGCTGAAGTATTTGTAAATAATGCGTCTGTGATTGCTCCAAAGCATTAAATGCACTCTATTTTTTAATCATCATGTTCTAAAAGAACTAAAGCAAAAAAAAAATAAATCCCAACCCAGCAGTGATTCAGAAGTACTTTTCAGAAATGTTACCACATCTTCATTTTTAACCCTAGAAATGCATCATTGTCCAAAACACCTAAAGGATAACTTTAAGTAGGTAAAAACACATGAAGTAAGGTATTAACATTAAAGCATTTCCTGCTTTTAATAGGTGGGTCTGTGATAGGGCTCAAGCACTGTCAAGGACTTGGGAGATCTTTTTTTTCTCCTTCTGGAGGTGTCTTAGGCCCACTGAGCGATTTCAGGTAAGCTGTCCTGCTTCCTCAGGCTCAGTCTTCCCATTTAAATCAGGGAATATTATGAAAACAACTGGAAAGTATTTTGGAACCTGTAATTAAAAAATGCCATCTAAGAACATTATTATCCATGAGCAGTAAGAAAGCTGAGGCAGAGGATCTAGGAAGGAAGGACAACTGATCCAAGGGGCGGCTAAGATCTTACAGAGTGGGATCAGTTTGCAGCGTGCCTTAGCACAGGGGGCTCAGGAAATGAGAGCTCCTGGGAGCTTCTGGGGGGAAGTATCGGGGTGGTCACCTGGTAACACAGCTCCATACTAACACAGTCAGCACGCTGGGCTTCACAGCCCCGCCGGCACTGACCTCCTTGGGGTCGGTTCTCATTCTCATAGCAGATGAGGAAGATGATGGCTAACACTGCAAACAGGTGATTAGCAACTACCAAACATCAGCACATGAAGCCATCTCAGCCACCGTGCCAGAAAAGAAAGGTCATCTCTGCTGGCAGCAAAAGGGACAACTCTTGGTATCCCTGAAGCAGCTTCAGTGTGAGAAGAGGCAACACACTGCCCCATATATAAACAGTGATTCATTTCACATGGTCACACTTGGACCTTCCCTGACAGTGCAAACCAGAACATGGTTTTGGGTACTGAGACCCACATTTACACAGGAGTTTCTATTATTTTGGTGTTTCAACTCACGACACACAAGGACCAACTTTTAAAAGGTCTAAACACAGATCCCATTAGCAATAGGTGAATTTGTGGTTACCCATTCTGTCTGAAAACACGGGCTTTTGGGGCCTTTGACAAGGTATCTAAAATATCCAGTCCCTCAGCCCAAATTCTGGGTCAAACTGCCCACTTAATTAGTCCAAATCCTGGAGCTACCGCATCTTTGGCCCCATCTGACAACCCAGGTAAGATGAGAAAGAGTTGCCCATGCTCAAGATCCAGAAAAACAGAAAAGCTTTGGATGCAAACTTAGCAGAAACTGAAAACAGATTTCCCTTTACATTGCAGTTATAACTCTCCCAGAACTTACAAAAGCATAAAAAAGGAACAAAAAAGGAATAGGATTCCCAGTGCAGTACTGTGAGGATTCAGCCTCAGAGCCCTCAGTCAATTTAAATCTGGGAAAAAAAAAAAAGCACCAAAGATGATGCTCTCTGCCAAGAATTTCCTCTGAGACTGTGGGCAAGTCATTTAGTGCTTCACCTCAAATGGGACTTGACTCTTCAGCTGAATATCTTGCCTTTCCTTTCTTTAAAGTGCACCAGTAACTGAAATGACCGGCTAACAGGTGTGTTGTGAGTAGCTCAGTGCACTTGTAAATGCTTTGAGATGCCCTGCTGTAAAGTGCAATGATGTCAAAGTTCCTCCACTTTTAAAAGGATGAGAAGCTGGAAGCGAAAAATAAGCTTTATTTTTTTTCCCCCCAATTAGGAATTATTACTACAGGGGCTTTGTCTGTGCCTTCAGATTTGCAGTGGGCTGAGTCAGGATGAAAATTTAAGGCTGTTGCTGAGTATCTCCATAGGAATTGAAATTCTTGCTCCAGCACAGCATCATCAGTAGGGCTCAGAAGTAGCTACTACTGAGGAGTGCTGCTGGAATAACTTCTCTTCCACGACAAACCCTGATAATCAACTAATTTGTCTGTCAACACCTGGAACTGCTGAAACAAACATCAGTTCTCCATTTCATTTCAGAATTAAGATAAGTTTGCACAGTTAAGGCAATTACAATTTCTCTGCACAGACACAGGTGAAGCTGCTGGTTTCTTGTCAATTAAGAGGAAATCCCATAATGCCAAGAGAGATGAAAAAGAACAGTCTGAGAAACATGTTAACTTTTGACCTATGGTAATTATTTCACTGAGTGCCAAAATCAACAAACAACAGGATCCTGAGAGTAACTGCTTTCATCTCATGGGGTGAGCTGGGTGGGAAATGGTTTTCCTGTGCTGTCGAAGTACATTTTCATGTCCTGGAAAAAAAAAAATCTGGTCTATAACAGGATGAACCCAAGCCTGACAATTTGTGCTCTGTTTCTGCTAAATGTATAAGATGAAAGGAACTCCCACCCATCCCACAGTAAACAGACCCATGGACTATGCACGTACGCAGCTCTTTGCAGATCAGTAGAGGGATCTGGCCCCCGTCTTCAGCTCACCCAACTGAACACATCAGGGCAGGAGGTTCTTGAGACCTGCCCTTTACAGCCTGCTCCTTCCCCTCTACACACTCAGCTGTGCTCCAAAGACTCCATACAGAACTGACAGATGCCCTTCTAGGAACACCTGTAGACATGTTTTTACCATGTCTCATTTTTTGACAAGTCATAACCATGAAAAAAAAAATCACCAGAAGTCTTTTCCACCCCATTGAAAATACCATTTTCTTTTTTTTCCTTTAAGTGTTTGCTTTGCAATATGACAATCACGCTTCCACTTGAGGACTCAGCTGTTTGCCAGTACTCTGTGTGGTACTGAATCACCCCAGAACAAACCCAAAAGGAAAAAACGCACAACTCTTATCTTTTGATAAGCTGTTTATCAGAAAGAAGTAATAGCCTTTGCATATGAGAGCTGATAACCCCAAAAAGCACTGAACCCAAGCCAATGAACTAAGAGAGAGCACTTCAATCAAGTCCTGCCAGGCATAGGATAATCACAGAAGAGGAAGGAAGATGAACAAGGACAGTATGCACTCATCCTTTTCCACGTATCTATGCTGTCTTGCTATCACTGGCCAATTCCTTTTTTCTCTTCACAGTTGCAGAGCATGACAAATAACAAACAAGCTTTAGAAAATTAATCTAAATGCCAGAAAAGTTAGAACTGAGGGAGAGGAGGAGCAACAGATTGCCTGCTGAGTGTTCACAGACAGCTAAGACCTGCTTTGCTGTCCATCTACCCATTACAGTTAGGGGAGGAGACCAAAGCCCAGATTCTCCTCACCAAAATACTTGAACACCCACAGTGGACAGCAAACCCCAGGGAGAGAGCATTACTGCACACAAACATTGCATGTACTGGAAGCTGCTGGAAGGCAGTGGGACACAGAAACATGATTCCTTCTCTCTGGATAGAGCTCTGCTCTGGCTGGTGTGAACATGTATTTGCTGTGATGAGAACTTACAGTTTTATAGGAAGGCCTCAGTCTTGCACTTCACCCAGTGGGAAAGTGCCAACAGGACGTCGGGCTGTTTAAATATTTCAGTTTATATTTCCCTTTCCAAGAGTAAAATCTTTTATTTAAAGTAAATCTTTAAAGAAAAGAGAAAAAAAAAAAGCAGGACATTGGATTGTGCTCATACTGAGTATTAATTGTACAGTATATTATATTTATTATAATACCCTTTCAGGAAAAATCTTTTATTTGAGTTTTCTGTATCAAACCATTTTCAGCCTACCAGCCCAGCTAAGGCCCTGCTGTAATTCACCAGTATCGTGCCCAGAAAACAGTCCCTCTGAACCCCACATGGGCACATGAAGGGCATGAGAGAGCAGGATCACAACCCCTAAAGGCTGGCGTGTTTGGGGAGAAGAATGGAGCCAACAGGCAAGCGACTTCTCACAGCTGCTTTTGTTTGGCTCACGAGGGATCTGAATGCACTATTGATTCCTTGGCACTAAAACACTAAAACTGTGCGTACAAGACAGGGATCTCCTTCAACTCTAATCTCTAGCAGCTGTCAAAGACTTAAACAGCTTGTCGTTGGCCGGCATGCCAAAATCAATGAAGATTTTAGGATTCCTTGTGTAAGGGGCGATCAGTCTCAATCGGAAGCAACAGGAGCCAGCCCCCACCCTGACTGAGCTGGACCAAGCATCCCAAACTTCGTGATTTATTGAGCATTCAGGCCATGTCCACACAGCAGATGAGAGAAAATACATAGCTCTGCCCCTCATGAATGTACCTGCCCCAAGGGCTTCTCACTGAGGACGTGCTCTCCCAACATTCCCAATGGGGCTGAACCTGCAGCAGGACTGCTCTTCTGCAAGACCTCCTGAAGGCTCCAGCAGTGTCTGAACCCCATTGCTCTTAAATGGGTGATGACAAACATTTACCAAGGTGACATCATTATAATCTACACCTTCAGATAACAGCCTCTTACTGCTGCTGATTGGAAATATCATTTTCTGTTAGGGAAATATTCAAGGGTGATGTTCTTTTCTTGTAGTTAAACCTACAAATCCAGCCCAGGTACAGTGCAGTCACATTCTGCGGAGACAATGCGAGCCCCACAGCTATGATTTGTCAAAATACAGCCCCCCTCCTACCATAATAACCTCGAAATACACTTTCGCACATAGCAGCTCTGACACATTTTGGTACAGGATGTTTAACAAAAGCTTTTAACCCATACATCTGTTTCCTCACAGCTGTTTCCTCAGTGCCTACCTCGGTACAACCCTAACGTGCTGGCTGCAGGGCGAGACCTTCCGCAAGATTTAGGCATTGGAATGGGCTGCACAGGGAAGTGGTGGAGTCACCATCCCTGGAGATCTTTAAAAGACGTTTAGATGTAGAGCTTAGGGATACAGTTTAGTGGAGGACTGGTTACCTAACCAAAACTGTACTTGAACGTCCCATGAAGAGAAGAAGGAGGGGAGCGGAAGGGGATAAAGGAAGCGTGTTGTACTGTCTCCTAGCAGACAGAACATTCCTACATGAAGAGCAGTGAGAGAACCGAGAATAAAGTTCAGAAGATACAAAGGACTACAATGGGATTTGTTTGTTTGTTTTAAACGAACGCAAGGGAAATAGACGCGGAGGAGAAACGCGTGCAGCGCCGTTTCTGCAGGAAGCCTCAGACCTGGCTGGCACTAACCCAGCCCCTACACCCCATGGCTGCGGGAAGGGACCCCCAGGTCCTTCCTACCTCCAGAAAGCCCCTCCGCAAGTAACCGCGACTCCTCAGTCCCAAACAATAACACTGAGAAGAAGTTCCCCTCGCACGCTCTGCCTTTACTCCCAACAAATCCCGCTCACACCGCGACCCGTCCCGCAGCCAGATGGGCTGGGCGAGGTGCCAGCAACCCTTTCCTCCCCCCTCTTTTTTTTTTTTTTTATTTTTTTAATTTCTCCCCGTTTTCCCCCCCTCCCATCAGTTACCCGGGGAGGGTAGGGCAGGGAAGGAGGAGCCCGTGGCCGTGCCGGGCAGAGGGGCTCAGGCGGCTCCGCTACTCACCGCCGTGCGAGGAGGGCTCGGGCAGCGTGGAGACCGAGGTCTGCCCCATGGCTCGGCCGGGAGGCGCCCCGCCGTCACGCCGCCCTCCGGGGGCGCAGCCTCCTCCTCCGCCGCGGCTGCAACCGGGGGACCGGGACCGGGACCGGGACCGGGACCGGGGCCGGGGCCGCGCCGCCCGCCGGCGGGCGGGGGGCGGCTGGTCCCGGAGCGGCGGCGGCGGCGGTGTCCCGGCGGCCGCCCCTCATGCTGCCGGGGCACGGCTCCGAGCGGGACGGAGGCTCCGGCGCCGCGCCCACCGCGGCCCCCGCCCCCGGCACCGCCTCGGCCCCGCGGGGGCCCTCCCCGAGGCCGGGACGGCAGCCCCCGGCAGCCAGCGCTGAGAAGGGGCAAAAAGGGACACTGGGATCAGCCGAGGGGGAAGGCGTGGGGCAAAGAGGCATCGCGTAGCACCCGGGCAAAGGGAACTAAGTTTCTAGTTTTCGTTAGTATTTTTCTTTTGCTGGATAATCCGAGCCCTGCTGTGGGCTTAATCCTAGAACAAACAGGTAACTGTTGGCCAATAGAGGAAAAAAAAAAGAAAAACGCACACAAAAACCATCCCAAGTGCTTAGTGGTTACTGCTGCTCAGTACCTAGGAACAAGCACGAAGATGCATCACACGAGGGCACAGAAAGCTCTTGTGAAGAACACGCCAGAGAACATCTGTTAGTGAGACCTACGCTGAAGTTAGCACGGTTTTGAGTGGCCTGGAAGTCCTAGAGAGGGAGGCCGAGGAGATTTCTGGCCTTCCTGTGTGTTGGTACTGCAATGGTGTTTTGGGAGCTGCAGAACTATGAGGCCCGTGCTCAGGAAGCAAATTCAGTAACAGCAGCAGCCGCTTAGCCTGGCATCAGTCACGGCCAGAAGAGTCTTGCAGTCAACTAAAACACAACAAATAGTCAAGAATACAACACCAATCTTCATAGTTTTTTATAGAAAACTAGTCCTGGTAAACAAACTTATTCCCTTGTTGAATGCAATTAACACGTTCAGTTGCCAAAAGTACTGGCTTGAGTCTAACGGACTTCCATCAGGTACCTGATTTATTACAAGAGGAAGAAGTGAGGACAACTCCAAATTACTAAAGCACAAACAGATGAAGAACTAGATAAATGAAAAGACCAATTGCTTGCAGGGCACTAACATTTAATGAGGGTGCTTCTGTTGGGGAGCTGTAGGGACTCTCAGTGCTTTCATCGGCCATCTAGAGAGGAATTATTTCAAACAGCTCTGAAAGGCCAAATAAGTCACTCCTGGCAGCAATTTTAGGTGGAGTAAATATTACCAGAGTGATAACAAGGACACGGCAGTCACAGTTATCTGGATTATTTAATGAACTCAGCTCATTCAACCAAGTGAGTTTGAATAGGGTCAGAAGAACAAAATCAGACCTGAAGGACTAAGTAAAACAGCCTGCAGAGCTGTATCTGAGAAAGCTGCTGTGTGTGAGCTGCTGCTGATGCACAGGAAAGGTAATGTTCTCATTTGGATGTGCAAATAGGAAAATGGTAAGTAGAGATACAGTTACATCATTGTGCTTCTTACCAGACAAAAAACAACAACACTATAACACTATACAGTTTCTAGTGCTGCTGTCTGCTGCTTTAGAAAAACCCTGAAGTTAGGAGACAACTCAAAATCCACAAAATGAGATGCAAAGAGCAACAAGTGCTCTCCAGCAAAAGGCTTGGTGTGGATGTGCACAGGAAAGACTGACACAGGTGCTGCATTTCAATATACAAGTGCAAGAAGAGCAAGTATTACAGTGCTCCTGGCAATCCAGGAGCCCCCTACAGAGCACTGCGTTGTAGAAAAGTGGAAGAGACACCTACAGAGACACCAAACTGAGCTATGCAGCAGGAGTTAAGAAAGAGGCTAGAGGAGATGCTCTCATGATCCCTCCTTCCACACAAGGAGAAGCTTCTTAAACAACTGAATCCTAGCACTTCTTTCTCAGAAGATGGTGGGTTTTTGTTTTCCCAACAATTGCCCACATTTATTACCTTGAAAAATGACTTTAAAAGGGTTTGTTTTGAGAAACCTGAATTCTCCCTTTGGAGTTACTTGTAAACAGGAACATAAAAGTGCTCCTGTCTGCCTCCAGTGGATCTCATTAATTTTATCAAAGGAATTTGTGTTCCCCTACCCAGTTTACAATGCAAATGTATAGATCATCTGTCTACAATGATTCCTGTGAAGGTAATAAACTCCTCAAAATCTATTCATAAGCACATAAAACGGGTATAGCTATCACATTCTCCAGTCCAGGTGAATTAAATGTCAGTACTTTTCCCCCCCCAAAAAAAATAATTGATGGTTGTAACTTTATTTTATATAACTCCTTTGCAGCCATCTCATTGCAAGGGTCCTGTCACCACCATACATCAGTGGTGCTTAGCGGTACGTCGCAGAACTACTCAGGTAGGATTACTACTCTACAAAGTCAGGGAGTTCAATTCCAGTTTAGGGAAGATAAACATGAATTTATAATGCTAACAGGTTGTAGGCATATCATATAGAATAAGAAAATGAAGCTTCTGATTATAAAACTTACCAAAAGAGCAAGTTTTCAACAAGAAATAATTTACTTGCATTAGCACATTTAAAGGTGTTATTAAGGAGATTTATATTTGTGAGGGACAAGGTGCTGGGAGCATCCAGCACTATCTCCATAGATCCTTTATTCAGCCTTTGCAAAGTGGGCAATAGCAAACACTCTCTCTTGTTTCCAAATAGGGAATACTAGTTAAATATGAAATATTCATTAAAAAATAAAATATTTTAAATAACACTGATCTATAGAACATTTACATGTATGTCTCTTTCTGCTTTATGTCCTGCCTAGAGATGCAAACAAGTAATATATTTGTTGGGCTACTCAAGTTACAGTCATTAGTAATCTTAAATTGGGGAAAAAACAGCACTTTTCTGCTTAAATCTTGCTTTTTAAGGTGTTAGATTTAAGAATTCACCTTATGACTCACTAATGAGAGGGTACCCTGAATCCTCAACAGTGTATGAGAAGACATCTACCAGTATCAACTATGAAAGAAACTGGACAGTCAATTATATATTACATTTCTCATATGTAGAGCTATATTTCTGCAATTGCCTCCACACAGAAGAGATTCTAGCATCCTACTGACATTCCCCTATGAGCATCTACACAAAAAAATATACATTTAGTACTCAGTTGTCTAGAGACTTTCAATCTACAGTATGTTAGAGATATTTTAATCTGTGCAGTAAATTTCTTGCCATGTAGTTGGCTTTCAGAAAAGTTAAGTTTACTATATTACAATATATATGTCAATATGTATTGTACATATATATATAATATATATACATAATATACATAATATATATCAATAACAATTGATTCTAGCAGAGATTTGAGATTGCAATTAATACATCTGTATGAATGCACTTTTTTTTCTCTTTTTTTTTTTAGGATTTATGTGATTTATTTATGAGGTGTTTGGATGTTTTTTCCTCTTCATCTTTAAAAAACAAATGAGAAGAGACACAAATGGACTACCTGGTCATTTGTAGTTGTAATGGTCTTTATAAAACTGTGGTTTCTTGAAGTCCAGACATACACGCAAAGCTAAGAATGTCCCAAAAGATAAAAGTGAGTATTTCAAGATTAAAATTTCCACTTTAATTTTAGCCAGGGCTAATCTTGTGCTGAAGGAAATGCTGCAAGAAGATGTTGAAACATGGACATGTATTCCAGCCAGGTGGGGAAGCTGAGGTTCACCTGATGGGTGGCACAGGTGCCAGTAAGTGGTGCCTAACTGCCCTGACACAATGCTCACATAAATGTGGTCAGTGGATGTGGTGTCCTATTTAGGTTTTTGTGTCAGAACTGTGGTTATCTGATTGCATCGTGCTACCTGCACCTTTCTTCCCTTCTTGTCCCAGGTTATTGTGTTGGGTACCATAGGAAATTCTGTTAAACTCTGCACTTGCTCAGATGTTCCACCAAAAGAGGAAGAATAGCTTCTTAGTGAACTTCAGAAGGTTTGTAGAACACAAACACTGCACGTTGTATAAATGGCTAGCATGAGATGTCTGTACTGGAGAGAATGTAAAATTTCAAAATAGTTCCCAAGGGAGACTGAAATAATGCACAGCTTTTAACCTCTCTCACACATCAAAGAACAAACTCCATCCCATCGGTAAAGCTTCAAAGAGGGCTGTATTTCAGTGGGCTTATTATACTGGAATGCCTGATGGTAATGCATGACCTACAACATGTAGGATGCCATTGTCCCATCTTTAGAGCTCTGTAGGATCACATTCAGTAAAGAGGCATTTTAAAAAAGCGAATTTATATTTCTCTTCCTTCAGTTACTGAGATTAAGTTATGGCACTAAACATAACAGAAGCTCTAAGGAGAGGACACCGTGTTTAACCATAGGACTCA
Organism: Netta rufina; assembly: GCF_964035555.1. Lineage (NCBI taxonomy): Eukaryota > Metazoa > Chordata > Aves > Anseriformes > Anatidae > Netta > Netta rufina. The sequence continues at coordinate 57,837,641 of NC_140125.1, forward strand.
GAATGCAGGACTGGCAAAAGCATTCCAACTTGTAAGAGGAAAAAAATATTAATTAAAATACAAATATGAAATAAAATTATATGCAGAGCTGGTAGAATAGGAGCAGCACTGCATCCTACAGACTGGAGAACTGTATAATTAAGTGAACAAAGCAAAGGTTATGACATGAGCAAACATGAACAAGAAGATAAACTTTTTTTTTAGTCATGGTTCACACTAAGGTTTATAATAAGGACGATGAATTTGTGCCTGCCTGTAGAGAGCTTGTAGCTACAAACGGGAAGAGTGGAAAGGGCACTGCACGAGCCTGTTTGCTCAAGACCAGAACATCGACTGGATGTCGTTCTTAAACAGGCGCTGTCAAAATAAAATAACCCTAGATTGTTCTCTCACTTGGAAATAATTTTTAAAAAATATTTTTAAAATATGGTAAAATGCTTGTCCTTTTTTATATTGAATAACCATTCGATAGCAATTCTGTGTCCTTGCAGTGTCACCTCCCATTTCCTATACACAAATACAGCACAAAAAGAGTTTGAAGTCTCTTTTTAAAAAGAGGCCATTGTGTCCGAGTGATCATCACCAATCTGTGGCTTCCCCTTCCCCCCTCAAAACAACCCCACATACATACTTTCTGCATAGTCGAATGAAAGGGAGCTATGCAGAGCAGCTAGCTGAGAGGAACCTCTGTAGTTCAGTCTTTAAATTTGGAAGCTAGGGGTTCAAAGCCTTAGGCCAATGCAATTAATATGCTAATGAGGACTATTCTGATTAAAACAAATAGCGGGCATTCCTTGGATGAGATCTGCTTGTACAGCAGTAAGGCTGCGCTGGTTGACAAGTAGGCTGGCCGTTACCTATGAGAGATCTGAGGGGCTGAGACTTTTATCAGTATTCAGGTGACCTTGGCTCTGTTTCAGTGTCTCCTCGTATTTGTCCTCCCCAGCTTGTTGCCATCGCAAGCACAGCTGGGCAAACCTATCCGTGGCAATTTGGCCCAGTCAGTTTTTCTTTCTGCTCGCAAATCATCTGCAAATAGGCTGTGCATTTACGAACGCATTTGCTAGCCTAAATTATTCACCAAACACTTTGTAAGCAAATTTCAGGCCGTGGTTAATCACGTAAACAATTCATTGCCACGGCAGCTCAATAATTTATTATCCGGGCCGTGTGCTGGGTACCCTCGGTTATGTGGCCCTGATGATGCTCTCTGACTCGGTGCTGTCTGTACCTAGAGGGAACTTTCACAATAGCTGCATCAATATGATTTTAAATGGTCAGTGATGAATGCTTATAGATCTATCCATGTGATTGTCAAAAAAAAAAAAAAAAAATAAAAAAAAAAAAAAGGAAAACAGAAAGAGCATGTTCCCGGCACAGATGTTTCTGGAGGCATGGAAAGTGAATGTGCTTGCCTCCTTGCATGCACCGTGCTCCTTGGCTTCGGAAACTGCCCTGCTCTCCTGCTGCGCCTCCTTCTAATAGCTTCTACATGCTTTCCCTCCATCCCTGTTACTTCCCACAGTGTCTTTACAATGTTTTCCTTCTTTAATGTTCTTTAAGAGCAAATTCTAAATTCTATGACATTTCTTTATTCTGTGTTTGTTGCCAATCTTTTTGTTTTTTTCCCTCTTGAAAATATGTGAAGTCAGTTGCTGTTTTGGAAACCTGACCTACACAGGAACCTTCCATTACTCACAGACCCAGAGTATTTCAACATTTACTTGGGGCATTATTACTTTCACATCTACTATTTTAGGTGTTACTGGCTGCCTAAAGCCTTATGACACAAGTAGCAGGAGAGGTGTAATCTAGGTTTTAGAGAATGTCTTAGCCCAATTGTGCAAGATGTGATCAAATGAATTGTGCAAGATGTGATCAAAAAGGTGATCAAATGAACAGTTCAGATAATGATTAATTAGGCCCTTATGACACCAGCAGAGTTGTGTAGGTTTTATTTATTTATTTATTTATTTATTGGATCTTACTGAAAAGTAATACTCTATTAAAATGTGTTCTCAGGGCTCAGATTTTGTTTTATTGTTTAAACAAGACCAAAGCACTGTGCTGTGCCCGCAGGGAGAAAAAAATAAAAATAAAAAAAATGCTAGCTTCTGCCTTTGCTTAAAGCACAAAGGGGAACTGACATACTGGATCCCGTTGTGTCCCTAACCCTATACCAGATATTCCTGAAAAAAAAGACGAACCCCGAAGAGATGCCCCATGATGCCCCATGATGTATTATCCAAAGTCTGTAAGGTCTCACCCACATACTTAATAATTGAAATGCTAAAGTTTGGGTTTAAATTGTAAACTTTAAATGTTCAAAAACTCTTCTATGTTTTTACTATCATCGGTAACAAGAACAATCAATATTTGTGCTATTCCTATGTGTCCAGTCTCTTTGTGCAGTCCCAGCAGCTGCCTGCTGCGCTGAGGTTTGTGACACGGTGACAGTGCTATGATAGCACACGGCAACATTTCCTTTTTCCAAACAGAAAACAACTGCCAGAAATTTTCCAATCAAGCATGTATTTATCACCGGGTATCAATTTTGTCTTTGTTTCCAGATTTACGATGAAAGGCAAAAAGGACTGCATTAAAAATTATTAATAGCCTTCTGCCTGTCCTAGTTCAGGCCACTGGGGAAGAAGAGAGCGCTGGTGTAAAAATGCCATTCCGGGCTGTGGAATTCCTCAAGAGCTGGGGTTTTGCCAGCTTTCCAAAGACTTCAGCCACTTGGAGTTCATATCGGTAGTTACAATAAATAGAGAGAGCAGGCCCCGTTACTGATAGAAGCTGGCATAGTCCCAGCAGAGAAAATGAAGCAGCTGGAGGTCTGTTCCTACTGTGGGACACCACCTCTCCTCCTCCACCTCTTCTTCACCATAGCAGTGCTCCCTGCACAGGAACACCCCAATTCAGCACCACAAGGAAAGGCTCCTACCAGCTTCACTGGCTCCCCGTGGATACTTTTTCCCTCTCCCACTTGTGCTTAATGGCAGCCTCCTGGCTGTTGCTGCCGCAGCAAAGCCCAATTATCCAGGAGAATTATCCATCCTGTCCAGCAGTGCCTCTTCCCTTCAGTCAGCTATGACACCCGTCCCACTGCACCAACCATTTTCCTTAGGAAAACATGGCTTTCTGTTCTTCAGAGCATGTGTGGTGGTTGCTGGCTGCAGCTTTCCCTCCACATCTCCAGGCTTCTTAATGAATCACTGCTTTTTGGCACCGGAGCAACATAAACACATCATTTGGGATGTCTCTGCCAAACATACATACACTTAAAGCAGGTTTTGAAGGATAGAAAGTGAAACATTTAATGAAATGTTCAGGCTGCATAGCTAAAAGTTGCAAAAAAGGCCAGAAAATGCACATCTGAGGGTCACAATGGTACCATCAGCCCAACAGCGGGGCTCCCCTGGTATCTTTTGTGAGACATGTGGAAGGGGATTTACCAGGAATGCATCAGCTACAGCTCCCACCAGGAAAAGCAGTAACAGAAAGTAGCCTCGGAGCAGAGGCCCACTGACCATGGTGGCTGCTAGATGCCTCTCTCTTTCCTTCCTCGTCTGCTCATTCACTGATTCAATGCAACTATACATAGCACGGCAGATTTTTACAGTGATGCTTCCTAGCCTATATGAAGGGGGAAAAAGAGACATCATCAACAGTAACAACAAGAAAATAGCAAATTAAAAAATGAAGTTTCTCGGCTGCTTAAACCAGCCACATGTGAACACCCTGAATGTCCTTTCAAGGTGCCTAAGCTTGCCCATGGCTTCGACACATCCACTTGCTCTTTCTGGCTTGAGCGAGAATTGAGAAAACTCTCATCTTTGGAAAAGCTGAGAGTGTTTGGCACAACTGTTCTGCTAGTTCCTCTCCATTCAATGAGATTTTGGAATGAATTTCAATGTGCTGCTGGACTATAATTAGCTCCGAAGGGCAGGAGACCACAGGGGACCAGCTCCTTCCCCTTTAAATGGACAGCTGTAAAGACACAACCTTAAATAATATCCCGAACACCAGCAACGCTTGAAACCTGGACCTGGGCCTGATTAACTGCCAGAAGTCAGAATAATCTCTGCCTTTGTTAAATCAAAGTCATTCCCTATGATGCGAGTTAACTACAGGAATCTCTAGGCCAAAAATACAAGTTTCAGCCTTCAGTTTCATTTCCCCCTTTTTTCTACTTTTACAAAAATATGCATCTTTTTCTTTCCCTACTGGGAAAATGCATTTTTTTTCCACTCTCCCATGACTCAAAAACATCCTAAAGATTCTTCCTCTAAGCTTAAGAAAAAGAGGGGGGGGAAAACTTCACCTTTTGGCAAAGATACAGTATGGAAATTTTTTTTCCTCAAAAAATCCTCAAAAGAGGATTTTCAAAAAAAAAAAAAAAAAGAAAAAAAAGAAAAAAAGAAAAGTAAGAAGCATGTGAAAACAAGGGGTTATAATGGAAACTATTTTCATAGCCAGCTCTAAAGTAAGCACTGCTGTTCCAGAGACACATGGTACTGATGCAAACATTGACCTGGTGCCAAAATCCCTAGCATGTTAGAGGAATCCGGAAGCGCTGCAATATTAAATACACCTCTAAATGTATGTCAGACATCTCCCTGTGTCTGGTCTGCTTACTCTGCACAGCACGGCACTGCACGCTCAATTCATTGGTACCTGCAAAGCAGCTAACAGGCCAGCAGTGGAGGTGCTCCCCAAAGGGTCTCCTGTAAGCCTGACCTTACTGTTCCCACTTGGCAAATCCTGAACCCGTATCCGCTTTCCATCTGCGGCACTTATACAGTGTGTTTTATTGCAGTGTTTGAGCACCCCTCTCCGGTCCTAGGGATATATTATTATCCTCAAGGTCAGATTTCCACATTTCATCGGGAGCGTTGTGGGGAAAAACAGGGGAAGTGCTGCCAGCTCGTGTCACGAAGGGACAGATCTGCTCCCCAGCACAGGCTGGGCCACCCAGACAACATCCAGAACAAAAAATTCCTAAATCTCTGTCTCAACCTCATCTTCTTCGGGGTGTCTGACTGGCTACAGAAGTAGTGAGGGTATTGTGCTCAGCTGCGTTTCCTTGCTGGCAGAGCCTGCCTGCTATTTTCTGCCTGCTTATTCCAGCTGCTCCAAGGCATTTAGCCCAGCCCTGGGCAGTTTTCTCCTACGGCTATCAAGGAAAACTCCCTGTTTGCACCTACCACAATTACAGCTGTGGTACTTGGCCTGCATCTTTGCCGATTCATTAGAAAAACCCACAACAAGTAAAAGGATTCTAAACAAGGGTGTAAAATGAATCTCCTGCTTTTGTGTAGCCTGGTTGTTTATTTGTGCTTATTTCGAGTGGCAGGGAGGGATGCTCCCTGCCACTCACTTCTCTGCAGGCTTCAGAGGGGAGTGACATCCCCTCCAGGCTGGCTCCACTGGGGTTTTCATGCTCTGCAGAGGCAGCTGAGTGCCTGCAGAGCACTGATCCAGGCTGGTTCTCTGCCAGGTCTGGTGCGAGCTCCCCATCCATTGGTCTTCAAAACCAGTCACCGTCTTTCAGTATCTTCAACAATTTTCCAAACTGGATGTAGTTCTGCTGTTGACAGATTTTACCTAACAGCCTCTACTAGAGCCATCCTCGATGCCAGGAAGCACATCCTCCCTGCTGAGGGAATGACTGTGGATAGGGCTGTTACTGAGGCTCAGGCTTCACACCCTTTCTGATGGGTGTGGAGGAATGCTGCTCTAGTAACCCAACAACAGCTCCCTTGAGAAGGTTTTCTATTTCTAAGGGGTCAGAAAACATGGCAAGGTTTTCCTTATAATGACTGCCATACACATCACACTTGGTCTCTGTGCACTGATAGTTTAAATCAAATGTAAATCTGTGGGGCTGATTTTGCTTTTTAAATTCTCATGCATCATTCGTTTGCATGCTGGTGGCCAGGGAACCAGCACGCTGTAATCACACCAGTCATGTTGTTTTTTTTTTTTTTTTATGTGCTGATCCAGATCATTTTTAACTCAGGTTCATTCAGTTACAAAACCCATGCAGAAGGAAACTAATTACATGAGCTGAAGCAGGAATGTTGTATTGTTCTTGTGGGAAGTGCTTTTACCAATACTAAACATCAATATTGCACTTTTTTTTTTTTAAACTACCTGCTTAATACAGCTGATCGTTAATGCAGCACATTTAGTTAGTTAAAATGAACAAATTTCATTAAATCAAAATTTAGAGGCATTAAAGCCAGATGGGCTACAGGGGAAAAAATGCAGAGACTTTTAGAGCTAATGTAAATGTAATATTATTGTTTTCAGCTACAATTCAATTAAATAGGGTTGACAGAAGCTTTCACAAAAATGCCCAGGAAGAAAACTTGTCTGTAAAGAAAATCAATTTAAAAGAAACCATTCTTCAGATACATCCATAGCTCTGTGGCTCACTGAATTACAATGTCATCAGCAAAGCTGATGGGGGAGAGCCAGCACTGAGATCTTTACTGGTATGTTACTTACTGGGAGAAAAATGACTTAATTTTACAGTGTTTATTATTGTGCTAAAATGTATTTGAGTGCTGAATAAAGTTAATGCAACCAGACCCACTCCCAAAGGAAGAAAACACACATTTTCAAGAACACAGACTGCCCGGGGAGGGAAGGGGACTCCACTGCTTCCCTAGGCGGCCTGCTCCAGTGCTTGACCACCCTTTCCATGAAGAAACCCTCCTTAATATCCAACCTAAATGTCCCCTGGTGTAACCTGAAGATGTTTCCTCACTTCCTGTCACCTTCCACCTGATCTGGGCCCACTGGCTGCAGCGTGGATACCTTCAGTTGTGGTGTTTGATCAGCAAAGTCCAACATGTCATTGTGCTCCAGCATTTTCTGTGAAGTCCCTTGAGCCAGTGCTGTGTGGTGTAGGGCTTTCCTGTCACCAGGGCATGCGATGCTGGCTCCATGATTGCATTTGTCCAAATAGTGTTAAGAAAAAAAACAACAACAACAAAAAAAACTAAGACACCCAAGATCAATCAATTTCTATTTTAAAACAGTTGCTGTGTACCACAGTAAATAATTACTTTCCACCAAAATAGCAAGGAAAAGTCTATATAAAGTCTCACCTAACCATACGATGTACCCAAGTACCCTCAAGCCCACATCCCACTCACTCAAACTCCTAAAATGCAATGCAAGATGTCAGAGGCTCCAATTTTCTCATGATCCCCACAGCAAGTATGAAACTCAACCTTGATTTACACATGGTGATAAAACCCACTGTCTGCAAATTTATGAATGTAGCTGGCAGTCGTTAAGTGCATTACGCAGAGGTCAAGTTGATGGTGCCTTTGTTTATTCCTCCTATCTAACGATCCATTGCTGAAGATGTGCCGAAAACTCTCAGCATGTTTTACAACTTATTTACATGACTGAGAAGCGTGTACTGTGTTTGCCATCCTCATTGTCCCAAAATGAGGAAAATAAATTGGAGTGCAGAACTGGCAGCTGAGGAAAACACAGAGACTTCTTTTTAATATGTGCAGAGAAAATTCTTGTCCCTTTCAAAAGTTGCTCTTCGGAGAGAGCGCCTTCTAGTTGAGTGACAAAGCAGGGCCACCTTCATTTTGTGTAGCTGAATTCCACAAAAGCCACATGTCTTGGCATGGGACATGACATCTGTGGACAAGGGCTGGATGATTTTAAATACATTTATTTAGCAAACATATTTGCTTAGACTTATGCTTATCCATGAGTAGGTATGCTAAACTAATGCAAGTCAGTTGAATGTTGATGCAGGTGAAAAGGCAGACATTTTCTAGTGCAGCCAGCACTGCTGAAAAATTTCTGGGTGCACAGATTTGGTGTTACAGCATCCTGTTAATCCTAAGCCATTTTTATAGGTATGAATAGGAGTTCCAGCAGAGAGACCTGGTGCCATTCAGATCCACTGGAAAAGTGTGGAAATGTATCATAGAGACCTGTTTACCAGTCTAATATAAAGAAAATTAAGTAACTGAGTGTTTTAAGTAACTGAGTGTTGAGAGATTACGTTAGTAAACTAGTAGGTAAAGAAATTATGGTTCAGGCAGCCTGACAAATTTGTATTTGCTTTTCATGTGATAAATATTAGGTGGTTTTGTAAATAATTGTCCCTGTCAAGTTGACTTTGCTAATATAAAGGAACAGAATCCACAATTCAAGCAATTTTTGATTTGTGTAAGCTCTCTAGTAACATTGGTTAACTAAAGGACCACATCACTTTAGTCAGGAAAAGCCATCCCCTCAATGAAGCTGGGCTTGTCTCCCTGTTAATGTTCACACTGAATGTCATTTGTCTGACAGCAAAGCCTTCAAAGTGCCATGATATTTTGCACCTCCCAGGTTAAAAGCTCGCTAAAAGCTAAGCCAGCCCTAAAGGACAAATGAAAACCCCGAATATGAGGATTGTGACCTTCTCTGCAGACAGAAAATTTACATGCTTATGTCATTAGTCTGCTGCTAATAGCTTGTTACTGAATTGCCCAAATGAAAGCTGAACATCACTCAGTGCATCTTTGGTGCCATATCACTGAAGTCACTAAAGTGTATTTCAGAGACAATCGGTTTTATACCTAATATATTACAGACTTGCTGGTGCACAAATAATTGTAACACTTGAGTAAGCTCACAGAGCTGTGCTGGGACTGGCTGGGATGGAATTAACATCTCCTGCAGCAGCCCACACAGTGCTATGCTCTGTACCTGTAGCTAGAGCAGCAGTGATATCACACCAGTGTAGTGTCTGCTGCTGAGCAGTGCTGGCACAGCATCAGGACTCCCTGCAAGCCCCCAGAGCCAGCAGGCTGGGGGTGGGCAAGTGATAGGGAGGGGACATCACCAGGGCAGCTGACCTAAACAAACCAAAGGGATATTCCATAACACCTGATGTCACACTCAGCAATGAAAGGTGGAAAAATGATGGAGATGTGAGTGGTGGGCACTCGTGAAAACATCTGTCCTCCTGAACAACAGCTACGTGCAGTGAGGCCCTGATTCAAGGACATGGTCAAGCATCACTCTTTGGTGGGAACTAGAGAATAATTCCCTTTTCCCTTTAGTTAAATTATTTAGTAATAATTTTCCCTTAATAGTTATTTTTCCTTTAATTAAATTATCCTTATCTCAACCCGTGAGTTGTTTCTTTCCTTTTCTTCTTCCCTCCTCTTCTGAGGAGGAGGAGTGAGAGAGCAGTTGTGGTGCAGTTCAGCTACCCAGCAAGGTAAAGCCCCACAAGAGCTCACATCTTCCCTCCCCAACACCTTCAGCTGGTGCTGCCAGCCAAAGACAGACAAGAGGATCCCACAGCATGGGGCATCTTCTCACAATCAGATGAATTCTACCAACATTAGCCTACAGTCATTTAGAGAAGAAATTTACATATATAATCACCAAATTGTAAAATAGTTGAAAATAACAGAAGTGTCATGGGCCCTAAGGTATAAAATCAATTTCTTCCAGGAAGTTTTCAAGTTTTGAGAGTTACAGTGAAATTCCTTGTACAAGAAGGCAAATTGCATAAAATAAAATACATTTTTGATTGGCCTTTAAAAAGCTGCCACATTTTCTTACGTTAGAGTTCAATCTAAGAAACCCGAGCACTTTTCATGCCTCACTGCTGGCTGGTTATTAGTATAATCTGCAGGAAACAACATAACAATAGGTCATTGTTCCTGAATGTGAGCAAAAGGTTAGAACAACAGCCTACACTCAGGCCTGGCTTCTTGACTCCTTTTCCCTTCACAATGAGCAAAGCATATGATGTGTGTAGCAACTCTGAGGGCATTTCCACTGTGTGCATGGTCTTTTATGCCACTTAACTGCAGGCTGAAGGAGAGCAACGTATAGGGGCATGCTCCTCCTGAAAGCACGTGTAGCTGAAACGGTGTGAGATGTGGGAGCTCACCAGCTGTGAGGTAAGGCATGTCTCAGGCCCCCCATCCTTGCAGTGTTTGAATCCCTCACAGTACCCAACAAACAGGCCTGCTACAGGCATAATCTAGGGGGTAGCAGGATATCCGCTTGATAAATCATTCCCTTCCACTAAATAAATCATTCCCTTTCAATAAATTATTCCCTTTGTGGTTAGACCCACAAACACTCAGCTCTACAGCCCCCAGCCCTTCCCTCCACTGCTTCTGAACCACACAAGCACCACCAAAAGCTTTCCTCCTTGGTACCAAAACATCCACACAGGTCCCACCACGGCTGCCTGCCCCACAGCAGTGCCCTGTCATCACTTGCACTGCTGGATAAGTGTTGTCCAGTCCCATTAACACAGTCCTGGAGAGCAGCCTGGTGCTTCTGGAGGAGCCTGCCTGCTTTCAGGTGATACAGGGCTGCCAAAGGAATGCATGTCTGGGGGAAAAGCCTGTAGACAATTAAGCTTATCCTCCTCCCTCATAGAGTGTCTCCAGCTCTGCCACAAAGGGCCTCTCCTCAAGGGGTGCCCCTGACTTAGGAGCCACCCAGAGAAAGACATTGTAAACCTGAAGGATGACAGGGCATTGAAGTTCCTCCTGAGGTTCTTCCCATAAAAAATAAAATGTAAGTAAACTCTCACCAGCTCAGAGGAGAAAAACACAGCATCTACATAAAACAACAGCAATAAAGCCAGGAAGTGGTTCCTTGCAGCCTGAACAGCAGCACCAGTAATTTGCCTTTTAAACAGCCAGATTTAGTCAGCAAGCTCTTCCTACCAGACAAAACAGCAAAGTGATTTATTTTTTTTTTTTAACCCCAGTTTTCACTGCAGTCCTGTCCGAGTTCCAACTGCATCGCCAGGCTGACAGCAACACTGAGAAATGGGGATGATGCCTGATTTCAGACACTGGAACAGCACCAGAATCCGCCCTCCAATGGAGCAAGTGGAGATAATTGATCTAATTGGTTCTGGCTTGCCCCACCAGCCCCACTTGTACTCACTGCATAAAAGTACCATGAGTTAATGTGTTACACGTGAACCCTGGCCAGTGCTGACTCCACGATGAGAAAGAACTGAGCATCTTTCATTTAGCTACTGCACATGCACTGAAAAACACTACAGTGGGCAGGATTTCAAGAAGCCTTTCTCATGCTGAGAGGTAGCCAAGACTTGTATGCCTCTGTGTTACCATGCTGCAGCATCCAACAGCTGGCAATGAAGGCAGATACAGCTAGCTCCCCTGTAAACAGGAGCTTTATTAAACTGGAAGGAGGAATTGTGAGCTTTCATTAGGAAGCATCCTGCTGGAGGCTTTCTAGCACCTGGAACCCTGACTTTCAGCCTATCTAGCAGTCTGTCAGCTGTAACTTCTGAAATACTGTTTTTCCCCTGGTGGTAGTCAATAGTTACATTCCCTTTTCTAATCTGTACCATTCCCAACAAGGTACTTCTACAGATAGATCGTGGTGATACATAGTCACAGATGTGAATGAAGAGGCACAAACTAATGTTTTCTAGTAAGAAACATTATTGAGATGTTTTCTTTGTGAAATTATACTTACAGAAGTGCAAAGGTGTTTTATGGTGAGATGCAAAGAAGGTCCAGAATATCAGAAATTAGCTTTGGTCAGTCCTTCACTGTGACTCCAGTTGCTGAGTTACAAAGCTTTCCTGAATAGTCCCCATGTTTCCATGTTTCAGGCAAGATGGGGGACACCAGAAGTTACCTAACACCTCAGGAGCCATCACTCCAGTGCTCAGAGCAGAGTAAGACACTATCTTTCAGTGTTGCAACTACATTTGAAGAGTGCTTTAGCTCTCTGGGACACAGTTCATTGGCTGACTGTGTGCTTCCAGCATTATACTATTATGCAAGTATCCTTCAAAATCACTGCTTCCCAATGCTGTGACTCCCAATCTGTAACTATGACCTAATTATTTCCCTCCCTGATTATAGAGCCTTTCATCCATCCATATTGAATGCATTGGTTTCTCATCTGAAAATACTTTTATATTTTCTTGCTAGTCACTTCTGGTAGCACTACATAGCATGGAGCAGAGAACCAGCTCTTGCTGGGTACCTCCAGAATCACACCAGATGGGTGGCAACAAATTCCCAAACTACATTTGTATTTTGAAACCCAGTATTTAGGCACTAGATAGTTCATTTGATACATAACATATTAATTGTATAATGTCTAGGGTCTACACAGCAGAACCAAGCCAAGCATCTTCCAATGCAGCAAGTTAGATGTATGAAATAATTCCCCCAAACCTGTTTTTCCTCAAGCCCATGTTAATTGGAATTATTTATATTCAGTCCCTTCATTCATTCTGGCTCAGTCTCTGTATCATCTGTTCCATATTTTTGCTCGGGGTGGACGTCAGACTCACCAGTTAATGATTACCAGTGTACCTCATTTACTGCTTTTAAAAACTGGTATAACAGATTAATAATCACTTCTTTAAAAGCATGCAGCTTTCTCATGAAGGAGACAAAAGCGCTCTTTGGTAACAATCCTCCATCCACTATGATACACTAATACATGTTGCAGCAGCCTGGGACCTCTCCATCTCTCTGCTCGGCCTGTGTTCATCCTACACATAGAGGAAAGGTCCATCCAGCCCAGCACTCCACCTCCAGCAGTGGCCCTCAGCAATCCAGCTTTCCACAGGCTCCGTGTGGTGGCTAAGCATCACCTCCGCAGGTCAGTGCTCGTGTGCTGCAGGGTGCCTTGTTTTGCTCGGGAAGCATTTTTGCTCCCATGCATTTGCAATGCCTCCTGCACCACGCAAAGCATGTGATGCAGCTGTGCACAAATACGGCAAAGAGATAGCTTGTTCTATAAATGAACAAGCAACAGAATGTGATTTAATGTAACATTCACTAAAACGGGAGGGAAGAATTGGGAGCAAAGTGGAGGAGCCGATATGCTTTTTTAAGATGGTAAAAAATGATTCTTTTTTAAATCTTGGACTAGTCATCTTTGACATGGCAAATTCCAAAATAACTGAGAGACCACTTCTCAGCTGTGGGAAGTAATCTTGTACCAGTGATGAATAACATCCAGTTTCTGAGTGTTTGTGCCTAGCCAATGTGATCAGGGAGTTGACAAGGAGAGAAAAGATAGGGCACATGAAAACTTTCTCTGCTATTTCTCTCCACTGAAAAGAAGCCCAGTTTGATACAAGTAAGTTTTCTCTTCCCAAATTTGTTTGTTCTGTGTTTTTAGAGACCAAACTGGTGCTAAAATTTCACCCTCTCCCCTTGTGAGACAGCAATGGGGCTGCAGCTTAAGCCCCCAGTGCAGGTGTGGTCTTGCCAGTGCTACAGCTGAACCTGGAAGATGATGTGCAGGCAAATGCCAGATCTGAGCACAGCAACCTACTTCCATGGCACCAGCTGCAGAGCTGGAGCTTTACTGCACAGTGCATAGCACAACTCGTGAAAGTACAGGAAATAAGTACTCCAAATCCCTCTGCAAAGCCTCGGGAAGCTTCAGCTGCCAAGCTACTAATATTTTCAAAACACTTTTTTTCCCTTTTTCATCCTGCCTATAATACAATGGGACCGTGAAGGCCGGCAGAAGAAGAAAAAACAAACAAACAACAACAAGCCCCCCAGTTGGGCAGGTTTGCACAGAGCACGCAGAGCAGCGTGGAAACAGGAGCAGAGGGCACCAAGGGACTTATCTGGACCAGTCCATCACAGTAGCAGGCAACAGACA